>NW_006408684.1:1179087-1193361 GCF_000296735.1 Chrysochloris asiatica | reverse complement strand
AAAGGGGCAGCATCAATGGGCTCAAGCATGGCAACAATTGTGAGGTTGGCCCCAGACCGGGCAATGGTTCATTCTGTTGTGCATAGGGTCACTATGAGTCTGTACCAACTCGAAAGCACCTAACAACAACAACAACATGTGTTTTATATAGCATAAATGGGTTGTGTTTCCCAGAAAAGAGGAGTTGGGTTAAGGACTAACATGGTGGAAGAAAACAGGGCAGAAACAGGACTGGACCAAGGGAGCTGTGGTTCAGGCAATAGAGTATATTGGGAACTCGGACCATTTAGAACACATCAAAGCAGTCTCCATTGGGCAGAAATGGCTGGGTAGCATTTCTACACCTACCCAAGCAATCATTGGATAGGCCACCCAGGGAAGGGCGTGCCATGGTCAAGGTGGTTTTCCACAGCTGAGGCTGACCTTGAAGGAGTTCAAAGCTGGAGCAAGAAGTCCATCCTTGAAAAAGCATCTTGTCAGCTCATATTTTGGTCCCCAAAGTTATCTCTGTAGCAAACTGACAAAAAAGCACAAAGATGAATTACAGCTGACTTCTATTAATCCACCACAAAATCTAAGTGTATAATGCTAATTTATGGTCTTAAAAGATTTCCCTGTAGAGGGTAGAGAAGGGCAGAAAAAGATTATCTAAAAAAGCAATTTCCTGAAAATACGACTTAAGGATCTTTAAAAATTAATTAATTCTTTAAGTCATCCATCTCTAAACTAAGTTTTAGACAGTATTTATATTACAGACAGTTCAAAATTAAATTTGTCATGCCATGTTGTTGTTTTTTAAAGATTCATATGCTTCAAGTATCAATATAACAGATTCATGAGTAGAAAAGCTGAAGTTGTGCTCTAAAGCTTAAAAACTTTCATTTATATTCCTACCCTATGGAATACAAAGGTATCTTCCCATGGTAAAGGATTGTAGTGGTACCAGAGACAAACTGTGTGGTTTTTTAGTTTTTGTATTTTTTAAAGTAATTTGAAATTCATTTAAGTATCCAACAAGTACTTGAGTATAGTCCCAGCAATTGTTCCCATTAATTAGCATACGAGCTAACATTTACTGAGAAATTAGTAATAGTCAAATCCTTTATCAAATGCTTCATAGTTTTTATCTCATTTAAGATCATATTGAGGACCTTTTTTTTTTTTTTGAGGAAATTTTTAAAGGAGATCTACTATCATGAAAGAACTAAAAGAAGCTTCTGGAAAAATATATCAATGGACTTTCTAATTGATTCATTAAACTAATCTATTAAATATGGAGTGCTGGTGTGGCATTGTAGGATAAGCATTTGGTCATAATGTTGGCTTGAACTGCTAGGTTGGCGGTTCAAACTAAGCAGCAGCTCCTCAGAAACACTATACAAGATTACTATGAATCTCAGTCCACTTGACGGCACTTCATAACAACAACAGTCTATTAAATAAGTTTATGATCGTTTCGTGTATGGAGTTCCTGGAGGGTGAGAACAATTAAGTTTTTAACTACAGACTGTCAATTCAAACCCACCCAGTGGCACCTTGGAAGCCAGGTCTGGTGATGTGCTTATGAAAGGTGACAGTGGCAACTATCAGCAACAACAACAAAGTTGACAAGTTGAGTTAGTTTGGCAGAAATGACTCTTTTGATGCTGGTATAATATATTTTGTGCTTCTCTTGACAATAGTTGACCAATAGATTAACTTTGGTTCTTAAGGTCTTCTACGAACACAGCGGTAGTTCTATATTATTAACATAGAAGAGTATCTCCTGTTTATTTAAATTCAGAGATTATGTGACGATATCAGGTAGAAACTATTCCAAAATCTCTAGGTATCAAGGCTGTATAAATCAGGGCCATCTTAACATAACCAAACATAGAATTTGATGTCAGAAGGCCATTCCTACCCACTGTGATGTGACATTTTGATAAAAACAAAAGGTGCATTAAAAACTTTGAATACATATGAAGGTTGTAAAATTCAGTTTGTGGAATTTGTATGTCAGACATGGATCAATAAGTGCTGTGAAAAGTTTTATGACAGTCTCAATCAATTGTTCTATAAAGCAGAAGTGAGTGCTCTCTAGTTGAACTCTAAAGGATTCCTGTAATGCCAGTGTTAGATGTGCAGTTTATTCAAATAAAGTAAGTTTGTTTTCTATTTATTTTCTTGAGAAAACTCATAAATAAATAAAGTGTTAGACTTGACTCATTTTCCAGAATAAAATTTTGATAATAACTACTGGTCAATATCAACCCCAAAAATATGCCCTTCCCAACCCCAGTAGATGCCTGAGATTTTCACTTGAGTTGTTCGGGTTAAAATGTGATATCATAAGTCTACTAGTGGTACAGGGTTTATAATTAGAGAAATGCTATTATCAGCATAAAATTCAGCTAGTATTAATTGACTAGAAAGAAGAAAAATAAGCAAAAATAGATATTTATTCTGAATATTGACAAAAATTATACTACTGATGACAGAATACTGTAGAAATTTCTGTAGTCCTCAGGAGGGTAGCAGTCACCTAGACTGAAATTATCTATTTGTGGTCTAGGAGCTCTGGTAGTGTAGTGGTTATGAATTGGACTGCTAACCTCAAGGTCAGCAGTAAGAAACTACCAGCTGTTCCATGGGAGAAAGATTGAGGGTTTCTGCTCCCATAAAGATTTACAGCCTCAGAAACCATAAACAGGGTGGTGATGAATCAGAACCAACTCCACTGCATACAAACAACCAATCAACCAATAAGTGGTTACTTGAGATAGGAGGAAGAAAAGGGGAGTTAGTTATTGCTTTGGGGACACTGAGCTTATATTAAGGGTGATGACAAAATTTGGAAGTGATTAACTGTGGTGGTTGCACAACATACATGAGAACACAATTAGTGTCACTGAATCATACATATGAAGACTGTTGACACTGAATATGTTCTGTTACATATATATTTTTCTACATATACACAGAAATAATAACAACAGTAAGCATTCCCAAAGTGAGGGAACCTTTCAGACCAATGTTGAATCTCTCCAACAGGAAAGATCACTTGCCCGGCAGCATCACATTGATTATATAACTCCTAAAAGAATTACTAAGTTCACTATGATGAGACCTTGATTTACAATATCCTCCTGAATTATTGTCATATATTTTTAAACCATGCTATTTAAAACATGGACTAATTTTAAAAGTACTGCTCGATTATGGTTAAAGATTTACTCTAGGATAACCAGGAAATTATTCTGTCTACATATTTCCCATCACACATGCCACAGATCTGACCTGTAATAAAATCATTTGTCAGGTGATGAATATTGGTTTTCTTCTAGGCAGTTATTATTTTTGTCTCTTTAAAATGCAATCTAGTAACAGCTTTGCTAGATGGATACAAATACTAAGTATTTTAAAAGATGTTCTCTCTTACCAGCATAGTTAACACTTAACTTTTGTGTAGCTCTTAGCTTCTTTTTTGATTAAAAAATATATTAATTTTGTTGTTGTTGTGTATATACACAGCAAAACATATACCAATTCAACAGTTTCTGTGTGTGACATTTAGTGACATAGATGACATTCTTTGGGTTGTGCACCATCCTCACCCTCCTTTTCTGAGTTGTTAGCGCCTCTAATTAAACACTTGAACATGATTCATTTGGGCCCTACAGTAACCCACAAGGTAGACAATACAATCAACATCCCCATTTCATGGATGAGGAAACCAGCTTGACTGAAATCACACAACAGAGTGAGGCATGGACTCAAATTCAGACTTTTTCCACTCAGGAATCCATGGTCTTCATTCAGGACATTATTTGTTAAATCCCACTATCTGCCAAACTGTCCTAGGAGACTTCCAACTCCAGATACTTCCATACTATCTCATTAGAATTTTAGAAACATTTCTTTAAATGATCATTTTTAAATGCTTACAGTAGCAGTACTGAGTTTGTGATAAACATTAGGTAAATGTCTAGCCTTCACTATTAATATTGAAACAGAAAATTCAAATTCTGTTCAAGTGCTTGATGTGTTGAATAGCATTAGTACAAACCTTTTTTTATTAGCAAACAATTTTTACAAGGATCTGTTAAAAATTCTCCAAAGAGTTTTCATTTTTGCTCTGTGAAAATTAAGAAAAATTAAAGTTGCCACCGTGTCAACCCCAACTCATGACTATCCCATGTGTGACAGAGGACAGCTGTGCTTCATAGGGTTTTTGTGAAAGTAGATCCTTAGAACTTCCTTACATGTCACCTATGGGTAAACTTGAACAGCCAACCTTTCAGGTAGCAGCGGAGCATGTAAATTGTTTGCACCACCCAGGGAAACCATGAATAATTTAAACAATCAAGAAAAGTATACAATTTCCCTTATGAACCTCAGGATTCAAATCATTAAACCAAGGATTGCCAGCTCTGCTGTTATATAAAAATCTAAAACACAAGCAGTTCGATCAACCAACAATCAGAGGTTTACTAAAAGTCTATATGCTAGGCCTGAGAATACAAAGCATAATATATGTTTCTGTCCTTCAGAAGCAACTCCTACCTAGTGAGAGAGAGAAACAGGTAATTAAGCAACTGAAGCACTCTCACAGAGGCACCACAAGCAGGAATGAGCTCACAGAGAGAAAAGAGCTCAGAGCATTCTAAGTGACAGGGGATGCTGGAAAATGAAGACTCAAGAATCTTTCGAAAAAGAGGTCATACCCAATTGGTTGGGAGTCAATGGATGAGAAAACGTTCACCATGTGCAGATGGGGAAGAAAGTCATGCTGGATGGTGGGAACATGACTTTTGGGGTGTGGCACGTTTAGGAAAGAATGAAAAAGTAAGCATGGATGCAGCATTGTATGATTTGGGAGAAATAAATAGAAAGTAAATCTTTATTTGAATCAACTGTACACTTGAATACACTTGAATTGTACACTGAATTACAGAAATACTTTTGTCTTCAACTAGAGAGTACTCACTTGTGCCTTATAGAGCAATTAAAGAGCTATTGAAGAGAATGGTGGTGGTGGTGGTTATGTGCTGTGAAGTTGGTTTTAACTCACAGACCCTGTATAGGGTTTCTGCAGCTGTAAATCTTTATGGGAGCAGAAAGCCTCATCTTGCTAATGAGGAACCACTGGTGGCTTCTAACTGCTAACCTTGAGATTAGCAGCCCGACTCATAACCACTACGCTATCAGAGCTCCTTGTTGAAGGGAATATATATATATATAAATAATCTGGGTACTATTCTTTCTCCCTCTTTTCAATAATTCATTCTTTTGGAGCTATGAAGAAGAATGCGGCATCAGGATTGCAGGAAGACTCATTAACAACCTGCAATATGCCTACTGATAGCATATTGCTTACAACCTTGCTTACTGATATGGAAGAGGATGTAAAATACTTAACTGATGATCAAAGACCACAGTCTTTGGTATGGGTTGCACCTCTAATGTAAAGAAAATGAAAATCCTCACCACCAATAATTAACATCCATATAAATGGAAAAAAAGTTTGAAGTTGTCAAAGACTTCATTTTGCTTGGATCCACTATCAACACTCATGGAAGCAGCAGTCAAGAAATCAAATGACGTATTGAATTAGGCAAATCTGCTGCACGAAACCTCTTTAAAGTACTCAAGAGCAAAGATGTCAGTTTGAGGACTAAGGTGCACCTGATCCAAGCATTTTCAATAGCCTTATATGCACATGAAGGAGTCCTGGTGTGGCGCTGTGGGCTAATGTGTCAGACTGCAAAGTCATTTGAACTGCAAATTGGTGGTTCAAGCTCACCAGCCATTCCTGGGAAACCCTATACAGGGTCGCTATGGGTCGGAATCGACTCAACAGCACTTAACAACAACAACATATGCATGTGAGAGTTGGACAGCAAATAAGGAGGACCATAGAAGAATTCGTGCTTGTGAGTTATGGTATTGGAGAAGAATATTGAAAGTACCATGGAGTGCCAGAAGAACAAACAAATCTGTTTGGAATAAATACAGCCAGAATGCTCCTTAGAAGCCAGGATGGTGACACATGGTTATTCATACTTCAAACATATTATCAGGAGGGACCAGTCCCTGGAGAAGAACATCATGCTTGATAAGTGGATGGTCAGTGAAGTGAAAAAGACCCCCAACGAGATGGATTGGAATAGTGGCAGCAGCAAGGGCTCAGTTGTAGCAATGATTGTTAGATTGATGCAGAAACAAACAGTGTGTCGTTCTGCTGTGCATACAGTCGCTTTGAGTTGGATCTGACTGGAAGGCACCTAACAACAACATCCTTCTTTTTTGTTTCCAGCTTTGCCATTTAAATCATCAATAATTATCAGTGCACTGGAGTCCTGGTGTGATGCTATAAGATAAGCACTGGACTGCTAACCACAAGTCCAGTGGTTCAAACCCACCAGTCGGCTCCTTGGAAGTCCTATACAGGATCGCTATGAGTCAGAACTGACTCAACAGCACATAACAACAATGTTGCAAATACCATTTCACCAACATAAACAACATCTATACACATGCAACTTGCTGGATAGAATACTAAGGAATCAAATTGACTTCCTCTGTGGAAAGATATGATGGAGAAGCTTAGAATCATCATTCACAACAAGGCCGGGGGTCACTGCAAAACAGACCATCAATTGTTCAGATGCAAGCTCAAGTTGAAGCTGAAGAAAATGACCTTGGGTATAGCCACCTGAATCTAGGGACCATCTCAAGAATAGTTTTTTTGGTGTGTGTGTGGTTGTTTTTTAATTTTTATTGTGAATTAAGCTAAGGTTAACAGACAAGATCACCACCTTTACTTTCAACCAATCATACATTTTGTTTCATCTAAATGATTGCAATCCACTCTCTAGAGACCTGGAAAACTGCTTCTGAGAAGATTATAGCCAAGAAAACCCTACAGAGTAGTTTTACTCTGACACACAAGAGGTTGCCACGAGTCAGAATTAATTAGATGATGCAAGACGACAATTGTTATTGTTGTTGTGAAGTGTCATCGAGGCGGTTCCAACCCATAGCGACCCTGTATAGGGTTTCCAAGGAGCAGCTGGTGAGCTTGAACCACTGACCCTGCAGTTTAAACAGCATTAACCCACAGCGCCATACCAGGACGACAATAGTGTTGGTCAAAGAACAATGAATGGTTGACATAGCTCACACAGGCAAAGGCTTGAATTGCAACTAAGCTGAGTCTTGGAAGAATGCTTGGTGATCTTCCCAGAATATGAGAAGATTGACACAATGAGTTGCTGCGTGGCCCTGTCTCACTAACTGAGTGGTTCTACAATCTTCTTTTTCAAACTTTTCATTATTGTCTGAAAATTTTACTTTGATCTTGTTATTATCCTATACCAGAATTTCTGAATGGAGAGATCTTATTTGGCCTTGGCTTACAATCTGAATAATATTATCAAGAATTAATGGATTAACTAAGGACTATATTAATTAGATTTTAATGCAGTTTGAAAGAGCTGCATTCTTATCTTATTAGTTTGCAATAAGGCTTAGTAAGATAAACATAGAAATGTATGTACTTGTAAAGGCAGCAGACACTGTGGGCCTAATATTGGCTAAATTGACAGTATTGGGGTAGATTATTTCATGAAAGAATATTAATGGGAAACAAACTGCATAGAAGATTTTCCTATCTTAATACAAAATTGTCTGACGACAAAAGCTTGCATAGAAACAAAAACAAAGATAACAATTAAAAATTAATGAAAATAGGCATACCATTTTCTGGTTGTTACTTTTTTAAAAAATAGTATTTTATTGTGTTTTAGGTGAAAGTTTACACAGCAGATTAGGTTCCAATTTAACAATTTTATACAAATTATTCCATACCATTGTTTATAGTTTTCACAATGTATCATATCAGCATTCTCTTTATTTCTGGTCTTCTGTTTCTATTGGTCTAGCTTCCCTTCCTCTCTGTTATGGATTGAACTGTATTCCCAAAAACTATGGTCAATTTGGCTAGGCCATGATTCTCATTATTAAGAAACAACCTTCCATTTTGTGACGTGATGTAATTAGGCTATTTGTTGTTAATCCTCACCCATATAATGTTAATGAGTCAGGATTAGAGGAAATTATGTTAATGAGGCAGGATGAAATCTATAAGATTTCTTGAGTCAAACTCTTTTGAGATATAAAAAGGATTAAATAAGCAAGCAAAGATCAGAGGGCTCTATCACCACCAAGAATGAAGAACCAGAAGTGGAATGCATCCCCCCTTAGACCCAGGGTCCTGCTCTGGGAACCTACTTCTTGTTGTTATGTGCCATGGAGTTGGTTCTGACTCATAGTGACTCTGCACAGGGTTTCCGAGGCTGTAAATCTTTATGGGAGCAGAAAGTCTCATTTTCTCCCACGGAACAGCTGGTAGTTTCGATCTGCTGACCCTGAGGATAGCAGTCCGATTCATAACGACTACGCTACCAGAGGCTCCTTGGGAACCTACTAGACCCATGGAAATACTGATGCCAAGACACATGGAGATCTCCAAGGAATGCTGGCCCGTAGATATTGGAAGGAGAAAATAACCTTCCCTAAGAACTGACAGAGAAACTCATCTCTTAGAGCACACTGAATTTGGACTTCTAGCCTCCTAACTCCGAGAGAATAAAAAGAAAAACAGAAAATAGGCATAACTTTGACAGAGAGATTAAGTACCTATGTCAAAAACATTGTTGTAAAAAAAAAAAAAAAAAGTTGTTGTTACTGCTGCTGTGGATGTGACTGTTGTTGTTGTTAAGTGCTGTGGAGTCCTTTGTGACTCATAATGACCCCTTACAGGGTTTCCAAGGAGTGGCTGGTGGGTTTGAACTGCCAACTTGCAGTTTGCATTCCAGTGCTTATCCTACATACAGTGCCTTAGCTTGTCCTATAGCTGCTGCAATATTGGCTCCTACTCATAGGGATCGCAAAGATTGGTAGCGTAGTGGTTACGAATCTGGCTGCTAACCTCAAGGTTGGCAGTTCGAAACTACCAGCTGTTCTGCAAGAGAAAGATGAGTCTTTCTGCTCCCGTAAAGATTTACAGCCTCAGAAACCCTGTACAGGGTCACTATAAGTCAGAACCTACTCCACGGTACTTAACAACAACAACAACATAGGAATCGTATGCACAGTGGAACAAAATGCTGCCCTGTCCTATGTGAAAGTCAATCACCAGGTCTTTCTTCCTAGTCCCTCTTACTCTGAAAGCTCCACTGAACACCTGCTTAGCATCACAGCAAACACAAGCCCCACAGACAGATATGGGATATTGGACATGAGGTGCATTGGTCTGGAATCAAATCTAGGTCTCCCACTAAACCACCACTGCCCTCATGGTTAAAAATATATAATGACCTTATTTTTAAATCTTTAAGTACAA
This sequence comes from Chrysochloris asiatica, assembly GCF_000296735.1. Classification (NCBI taxonomy): domain Eukaryota; kingdom Metazoa; phylum Chordata; class Mammalia; order Afrosoricida; family Chrysochloridae; genus Chrysochloris; species Chrysochloris asiatica. Next base: position 1,183,973 of record NW_006408684.1, on the reverse strand, counting down.
GGAAAACACATTACAAGTGGGGAAAGCGTCCCTAGACAGTACAAAAACACAGAGAAAATGGAGGAAAGTGCATAGAAAGAACAGAAACTTTTACCTAATGAAAATTAATGACATAGCTGAAAAACAGCCAAAAATAAGTTTTAACTTCTTGTTGGTGAAATGCATAGGAACTGATCAACTTGGCACGTACCAAGGAGCAAAGGCTTTGTAAGGATTTTGGCAATTGGGAATGAGATTGATAACTATAACGAAAGCTACTGCATTAATAACAAAGAGATCAAAGACACAGACAAATATATTTACAGATCATTGCCTCAACTTGAGGCCCGCAAAGTCCCAGATGTATCACTGCTTTCAAATTTATTTATAGATCAATGTCTTAATGTGATAAACAGTTGGTTTATAAACTAAAAGTTGTAAAAACCACAACACATAACTGTGATCTCTCCTCCCACCCCTTTTTCTGCACTGTGAAAGCGATGTCACCACAGGTCTATGATCCAGAGACAAGCCCTTACTCATCTGATGAATGGTGTCAGATGATAAGCTTACTCTTCATCTAATTTCTAATAAACAACAGACTCCAGACCCTTGTTGACAAGCTCAGCAAAGAACTCCAAAGTTTTACTACAAGTCTCTCCCTTGGAATTGTCATTCTTCAAGTCTAATTTGACCATATTGCTACAGTTTAGTGCTTGTAGGCCTGTCAACCTTTCAGATCCTGGTTCAGCAAGTCCATAGGTCATAATATACCAAAGGAAAGTTCACTTCTGCCCCCATATTATCTACCTTGGACTCAATGAAGTGTTTACTCATTCAATCAACAAATATTTGGATGCTCTTTCTACTTCCAAAAATCAAACAATGAAAAGTTTATGGATTACAATGGTTTCATTTGCAGTCTCTCATGGGGTGGTACAAGGAGTCCTAATGTGGTGCAGTAGGATAAGTACCAGACAGTTAACGGAAAGATCAGCAGTTCAAACTCACTAGTTACTCCCTGGAAACCCTATGCAGGGCTGCTATAAATTGGAATTGACTCAATGCACTTATAAGAACAACAACGACAACATGGGGATGGTGCAGGACTGGGAAGTGTTTTGTCCCATTATGCACAGTGTTGTCATGAGCTGGGGGTACCATATTGACAACAGCCAATAGCAGCAACTATGTGCCAGGAATTGAACTGGCTCTAGGAATAGAAATACGAGACCATTTTTAAAAGTTTGTGAAAAAAAATTACATTCTCTTTCCATTCCATTTTTCCATGAACTGTTTGAAACTGCCTCGTATGTACTGCAATAAAGTGAATCATTTGAAGACTACAGAGTCTGAGCATTTTTCACAGTAGACTCAAAATTTAGTCTGAGAAACAGACATGAACACAAAGAATTCCAAAATGCATGTGTTACAGTAGAAGAATATATAAAGCATACAGAGCCCCATGGAGGACAGACTGACTGCCTTTGGGAAGGTAAGCAGAGGTTAGTCTTGTACAGAAATAGACAGAGTGTTCCAGGCAGAGGGAATGTAATATATCAGAGAGATACATGGGACCACGTGTGTTCAGCCAGCACAGACTTCTGTGCGGAGGAACAAGAAGGAATGGTGAGGGTTTTGCATGCCAGAACATTTTGGACAGGATTCTTTAGCTACCAAAGCAAACCCACTGCCCTCAAGTCAATTGGGACTCATAGTGAACCTCCATAGGGTTTCTGAGACTGCAAATCTCATCTTTCTCCCATGGGACAGTTTCTGGGTCTGAACTGCCAGCCTTGCAGTTAGCAGTCCAACACCTAACCCACAGTACCACCGGGACTCCTGTTTTTATCTACAGGACCACTGTTTTCATTTCCTAGTGCCTCTGTACCAGAAATACCACAAGTAGGTCACTTTAAAGAACTGAAATGTATGTTCTCATAGTTCAGATGGCTCGCAGTCTTCATCAGGGCACCAGATCTAGGAGAAGACTCTCTGGAGGGTCTGGGGGAACAGTCCTTATCTCAGCTTCTGTCTCACTGGGTTTCCTTAATCCCTTGGTCATCTTTACCAGGCATCTCCTTTCCTGAGTTTGTGCTTGCTTGTCTTTGTGTAGATGATGGTGGTAGTGGCATGCTGTGGAATTGGTTCCAACTCATAATGACCCTGCATAGGGTTTCTGAGGCTGTAAATCTTTATGAGAGCAGAACGCCTCATCTTTCTCCTGCAGAATAGCTGGTAGTTTTAAACTGCTGACCTTGCGGTTATCAGCCCGACTCATAACCACTATGCTACCGGAGCTCCTTCTGTGTCTATACTGCTCCTTGTAACTCAGAAGTGATTTGGTTCCAGACACATCTTACACTGGTATGGTCTTAACATAGCAAAGAAATCCCTATTCTCAAATGGTACTACACCACAGGTATACCCACCACTTCCCACCAAGTCAAATTCCGACTCAAATAGGACAGAGTAGAACTGCCCCATTGGGTTTCCAAGGTTGTAATCATTAGGGAGAACTCCTGGTGTGGCGCTGTAGGATCAGCACTGAACTGTGAACCACAACATCGGCAGTTCAAACCCACCAGCTGCTCCTCGGAAAACCTATACAGGGTTGCTATGGGTTGGAACTGACTCAACAGCACTTAATAACAACAATCATTAGGGAAGCAGACTGCCACATCTTTGTATTTCAGATTGGCTGGTGGGTTTGAACATGTGACCTTTCCATTAACAGTCAAATGCTTAATTAGCCATGTTAACTTACAGCGCCATACCAGGAGTCCATAAAGCTACTGAAAATAGTAAGAGATCTAGGATCAGAACTTCTCGGACTTTAATGTGCAGACAAATCATCTTGGGAGACTGTTAAAATGCAGATTCTGACTCTGAGGTCTAAGAGGTAACATTTCTAACACTCTCCTACATAACACTGGTGCTGTGGACCAGGATTCCAGTAGCAAAGACACAGATGACTCACGTGGAAGGAAATCCAAGCTGTATCATTAGCAACATAAGAAAAATTGCAAATCAAAATGTCCTATTTTGGTAAACATAATCACAATAAATACTAATAAATTAATGAACACTTTAGAAGGGTATATAGTTTTTGAAGGAAGAGTTTATGGAGTCTCCCTTTCTACACCATTCCTCTTGTTAGATGCCCTTGCGTTAATTCCATCTCATAGCTCTGTGTACAACAAAACAAAACACTGCCTAGTCCTATGCCATCCTCACGATCTTTGCTATGTTTGAGTCCATTATTGTTGCCACTCTATCAATCCAGGTTGCTTAGAGTCTTCCTCTCTTTTTGTTGAATTTCTAGTTTACCAGGTATGATATCCTTCTTCAGGGAATGGTTCCCATGCCCAAAGTACGTGAGATGAAGTCTTATCACCCTTGCTTCCAAGGAGCACTCTGACTTTAGCTCTTCCAAGAAAGATTTGTTTTTTTCTTCTAGAAGTACATAGTACTTTTGATATTCTTTGCCAACGCCACAGTTCTAATGTATCATTTCTTCTCTGGTATCCCATATCCATGGTCTAGTTTTTAGATGCCTATGATATTAATTGGGAGAGATAGTCAGCAAACCTTGTTACTTCCCCATTTGGGCAGAACAACAACAGGTACACCTTAGTCCTCTTGGCTCATGAACACTTTAAGAGAACTTATGCAGCAGATTTGCCCAATGCAATGTATTCCTCCCACCCTCTTTTAATGCTTTCTGCATCATTCAGTATTTTGCCCATAGAATCATACAATATTGCAAGCTGAGGCTTGAGTTTTTTTCTTTAGTTCCCTCAGCTGGAGAAATGCTGCACTTATTCCAGCATCACAGCAACACACAAGCCACTTCCCTTTTGGTTTTCTAACTCCAGGTCTTTGCACATTTTGTTAATAGTATTTAACTTTGTCTTTGCAAAATGCCCTCTGAAATTTGCTATTCAGTTCTTTTACCTCTCACTTCTTTCATTTGCTTTAACATCTCTACACTGTAAAGCAACTTTCAGAGTCTCTTCTGACATCTATTGTGGTCTTTTCCTTCTTTCTTGTCCTCCCAGTGACTTTTTTCTTTCTTCCTGTACGATGTTCTTGATGTCATCCCACAACTCTTCTGGTCTCCAATCTTTAGTGTCAAATGCAACAAATTTGTTCTTGAGATGATCTTTAAATTTAGGTGGGGTATGTTCAAGGTAATATTTTGGCTCTTGTGGACTTGTTTTAATTTTCTTCATCTTCAGCCTGAATTTGCATATGAGCAATTGATGATCTGTTTCACAGTCTGCCCCAGGCCTTGTTTTCGCTGATGGTATGGAGTTTTTCTACCATTTCTTTCCACAGAGGTAGTCAACTTGTTTTCTATGTATTCCATCTGGTGAGGTCTATGTATCATTTTTATGCTGTTTAAAGAAGGTATTTGCTATGAAGAAGTCATTAGTCTTGCAAAATTCTATCATGGGAGTAAATGTTTTCAGGTCTAATGGCAATTGTCCAAAGTGCAAAAGTACAAGAGGTACAACTAAAAGGGGGAGCAGTTAATCTGTCATTTCAGGAACAGGGGACCCTGGGACCACCAAGTGGGAAGAACATGAGAGGAGTGAGGGATCCTAACCAGAAAAGCAGTGACAAGAGACATTGTGTGCAGAGTAGACAGGGATGGGCAACTTAGACATTGGCTACCCAAAAACAGGGGTGGGGGGCTACAAAGGCAAGAAGTGACTGGCTTACAAGCTTTCAAGAGGGAACCTAGATCCAGATGGCCTGGAGGAAGATAGAATCTCCAGAGAATAGTATCCAATCTGTCCAGGCAGGACTGATGCAATGAAATGCAGACGGGTCTCTTGTGATACAACAGTGAATAATTGTTATCAGGACTGATTGTGAGGGTTGGAAATGTAAAGGTAGAC
>NW_006408684.1:1174591-1177942 GCF_000296735.1 Chrysochloris asiatica | reverse complement strand
GCATATATAATAATTTATACCACCAAAGGGCACATTCTGCAAGTCTTCTTCCTGGCCACCAGCTCTCAGTCCCTCTCTTTTCATGAATCTAGAATCCTCAGCTTCTCCCTCTCTCTCCATTTCCCTATCTTTGCCTCCATCTCTGGTGTCACTGCTTCTCTGGATAAGGTCCTGCATTCCGCTTGTGATCTTCTCCCTTGATGGTACTAGGGTCCTCTGTTTCTGGACTGTAAGATTAACTACTCCCCTGTTTTTGTTACAAAACTTCTACCTTTACTATTGTGACAGTCACAATTAGTCATGATAACAATTATTCAATATTGAACCAAAAGAATCTTATCTCCATCTCTTTTTACCAGACCCATCTAGACAAGATGAAAACTATTCAGTGGGGACTCTATCTTCCCCACACACTCTTAAACTAAACTCCCTCTTGAAACCTTATAAGCCAGTCACTTTGTGCCTTTATCATCCCCTCATTTTAGGTAGCCAATGTGTAAAACTGCCCATCCCTATCTACCCTGTATGCAGAGGGGATAGCATTGATACTTGATGTGAAGATTCCTTCCCTCTCTGTTGGTATTTTGAGCTACCACCTCCATAAATAATAGGTCAAGTTCATAATATTGTAGCAATTTACCCTTGTTTCCTTTATCAAAAATTGTTTTCTTTTTTATCTTCCTCTAGTTGACTTCTGATTATCCAGCCATCGAGGCTAGGTCAAATGGGTACTATCTGCTAGTTTGGGTGTTCTTGTGCATCTCCCCTCATTTCATATCAGCTGGATGGTTCACTCTCAGCTCTAGCCATCTGTGGCTATGTCTTTGTCCATGGGCTCAAGTGTCTCCAGGTCTTACCACACTTTCGACCAGCCAGCCCTTCCTCTTCTCTCTCTCATCTCCAGGTTAACGGAAGTCTACGGACCATGGTTGAACTCAGCCCATTTCTTCATTGTTGCCTTTCTCCCTTTTCCACTCACAAGTAGACCAGTATAGTCACCAGCAAGCTTACATGCCTGCTCATGTGTTCCCTTTGAGTTTCATTCTTAGAGGGGGGTTTGTCCTCAAGGGACTTGATTGCTTGCCTTAATAGCTTCCTGGTGAACAACTTGCTAATTCTTGTAGTAGCCAGTCATACTGTCATTTTTGTTTTGGTTTTTCCTGATGGTCTTTCTTTGAAGATGTATCTTCTGTTGCTCTAGCTATTCCAGGCTGGTCCGCTTGTCCTTGCTAGTGGGAATGTCCCACCTCAGAAGGTTCTGGATGGGGCTCAGGATTCCACCTAAGGTCCTATACACTGCAAAGGCTTTGCAAGAGGCCTATTTCACTGGGCACATTCTAGAACCCTTTTTAGGTATTTCAATCAGTTATAGGCTGAAGATGGGCTTATAAGCTTTCTGTAATCATGTTTCCCAAAATTCCTTTCTATCCCACTCAAGTGTCTATTTTGCAATAGCAGGCAAGGGAAACCAATATTCATAAGACAGTCAAGCATCTTAGTATTATTTCCCCTCTTCAGACTATGCCTAGATCCCTGTGTCACAGAGCCCTGTTGTTCCAAGGTTGAGCATGCATCACTATTTACCTCTGTTCCATTTAGCCCATGCAAACCTTAGCAACCTTTTTTTTAAAAAAGGGAAAACTCTTTTGGGGTAAAACAGTAAGGCTGCCTTGCCTCTACTCCTCTGTCATGTTTTGAGAAGCTTTAGCTCCTGTAACACCCACCACATCCTGCTTCAAGAATCAGAGCCCAGAAGACCCCTGGTTTCAGCCTTACCCACTTCCTTGTTTTTCCCTTCTATTTATGGTCCATTGAAATAGTCATCTTGCTTTTTGAGCTTTACTCTGTTTTTGTAACTCTACTGGTTGGAGCAAAACAGTTGGTTTGAAGCACACTGTATACATCATCATGAGCAGAAGTGTGTATGCATTTTTTTTTTCTCTTCTTGTTTTTTCCCCTCCCCTCTTTTTTTTTGTCTTTTTTTTAATGTTTTATTGTGAATTATCTGATAGCTTACATGGGAGATCATTAATGTTACATTCATTCTATCGTATATCGTTTCATTGCCATGGTTACAATCCCCTCCGTGCATCATCAACCAACCAAAGGGTATACCATGCAAGCCTGCTCCCCCCACCCCCCGGTCTTCAGCACACAGTCCCTCTCCCTCTCTGGATCTAAAGTCCCCAGATGCTCCATTGCTCCATGTCATCGTCTCTGTCTCCATCTCAGGCATCACTGCTTCTTTGGGTAGGGTCCCACTCTCCGCTCTTCTCCCTTGATGGTCCCAGGGACCTCCACTCCTACACTGGAAAGTTAATCACTCCCATCCTTGCTATAAAATGTCTACCTTTACATTTTCAACCCTCACAATCAGTCCTGACAACAATTGTTCACTATTGTATCACGAGAGACCCATCCACATTTCATTTCATCAGCCCTGCCTAGACAGTTTGGATACTACTCATTGGAGAGTCTACATTCCTCCAGGTCCTCTGGATCTAGGTTCCCTCTTGAAAGCTTGTTAGCCAGTCACTTTTTGCCTTTGTAGCTCCCCCAACCCCATTTTGGGTAGCCAATGTTGGACAATATTCTTATGTTTGTTTAGTTGTTTGTTTCGTCTCTTTCTGTTATGGAATCCAGTCACAAATAAGTTATTCCTCTTGATAGTGTCCCACATAAATTCTACACTTTCTTCAGATTTTTTTTGTTCTATTTTCTAATTATTCCTCTTGTTGTTATTGTTAGGTGCCATTGAGTCAGTACCAACTCATAGTGACCTAATGCACAGGAGAACGAAACACTGCACAATTCTGGGCCAACCTCACTATCGTTGCCACGCTTGAGCCCATTGATGCTGCCACTTTGCCAATCCATCTCGCTGGGGGTCTTCCTCTTTTTCTCTGACCCTCCACCTAACCAAACATGATATCCTTCTCCAACGACCGATCCCTCCTGACAATATGTCTGAAGTATGAAAGATGAAGTTTGACCATCCTAGCCTCCAAGGGACAGTCTGGCTGCACTTCTTCCAACACAGATCTGTTGGTTCTTTTGGCAGCCTGTGGCACTTTCAGTATTCTCCTCCAGCACCACAACTCAAAAGCATCAATTCTTCTATAGTCTTCCTTATTCACTGTCCAGCTTTCACATGCATATGAGGTTATTGTAAATACCATGGCTTGAGTCAGGTGTATCTTAGTCTTCAAGCTGACATCTTTGCTCTTCAACACTTTACAAAAGTCTTGTGCAGCAGATTTGCCTATTACAATACGTCATTTGATTTCTTGATAGCTGCTTCTGTGAGTGTTGATAGTTGATCCAAGAAGAATGAAGTCCTTGACAACTTCA
>NW_006408684.1:1158800-1174248 GCF_000296735.1 Chrysochloris asiatica | reverse complement strand
GATTCGGAAGTAGTTTGTCACTCTTTCTTCCTAGTCTGTCTTTGTCTGGAAGCTCATCTGAAACCTGTCCACCATGGGTGACCCTGCCGGTCATTTCAAATATCGGTGGCATAGCCCTCAGAATCACAGCAACTCAAGCCACCACAGCACGACAGACAGACGAGTGGTGGCTGTTTGGTTTTATGTTGACACTGTCACTTTAAATTTTGATGTCAATCCTGATACAGTCAAGATGTTCTCTCCTGATACTATCAATCCTGATACAATCAAGATGTTCTCCCCCAAGATGGCGGCTCCTGGAACAGCTGAGTGTCTTGATCCAGTATACAATAGACTTCTGGATTCCCTTCAAATTCCCCAGCTGTAAACCCTCCGATCCTCCAAACATACCTCGAACAACTGCCTCTCGGTCCATGTACAGATTCCTCATGAGCACAATCAAGTATTCAGGAATACTCATACTTCGCAATGTAGTCCATAGTTTGTCATGAGCCACACAATCGAAAGTCTTTGTGTAAGTCAATAAAGCACAGGTAAACATTTTTCTGATATTCTCTGCTTTCAGCCAAGATCCATCAGACCTCAGCAATGATATCCCTCATTCCACACCCTCTTCTGATTCTGGCTTGAACCTCTGGAAGTTCTCTGTCAATGTATGCTTGCAGCCATTTCTGTATTACTTTTAGCAAAACTTTACTTGCATGGGATAGCAAAGAGATTGTCCGATGATTTCCACATTCCGTTGGGTCACCTCTCTTTGGAATGGACACAAATATGAATCTCTTCCAATCAGTCAGCTAGATAGTTGTCTTCCAAATTTCTTGGCAGAGATGAGTGAGTGCCTCCTGTGCCACATCACTTTCTTGAAATATTTCAATTTTTATTCCATCAATTCCTGGTGTCTTGTTCTTTGCCAATTCCTTCAATGCATCTTGGACTTCTTTCTTCACTGTCATTGGCTCTTGATCATATGCTTCCTCTTGAATTGGTTGAACATCAACCATTTCCTTTTGGTACAGTAACTCTGTGTATTCCTTCCATCGTCTCTTGATGCTTTCTGCATCATTCAGTAACTTGTCCAGAGAATCCTTCAGTAATGAAAGTTGAGGCTTGAATTTTTTCTTCAGTTCCCCCAGCTTGAAAAATGCTGAACATGTTCTTCCTTTTTGGTTTCTGACTCCAGAACTTTGCACATTTTCTTGTAATATTTGGCTTCATCTTCTTGAGCTATCTTTGAAATTTTCTGTTCAGCTCTTGGACCTCCTCATTTCTTCCATTTGCTTTAGCATCTCTCCAGTGGAGAGCAAGTTTCAGTGTCTCTTCTGACATCCATTTTGACCTTTTCCTTCTTTCTTGTCTTCTTAATGACTTTTTGCTTTCTTCCTGTATGATGTTCTTGATGTCATCCCACATCAATTCTGGTCTTTGGTCTTTAGTGTTTAATGTACCAAATCTGTTCTTCAGATGATCTTTACATATAGGTGGGATATATTCAAGGTCATATTTTGGCTCTCATGGACTTGTTTTCATTTTCTTCAGCCTCAGTTTGAATTTGCATATGAGCAATTGATGGTCTATTCCACAATCTGCCCCTGGCCTCGTTTTGACTGACACTATGGAGCTTTTCCATCATCTCTTTCTGCAGGTGTAGTCAATTTGATTTTTATGTATTCCATCTGGGGAGGTCCATGTGTATAGTCATCTCTTATGCTGTCTAAAGAAGGTATTTGAAATGAACAAATCATTACTCCCACAGGCTTTACTCCATTCTCATCAACACAGTCAAGTCTACTTTGAGGAGGCAGATCTTCCCCAATCGCATTTTGAGTGCCTTCAAACCTGACAGGCTCATTTTCTGGCACTATATCTGACATTGTTTCTCTGTTATTCGTAAGGCTTTCAGTGACTAAATATTTGACAGTAGTTCGTCACTCCTTCTTCCTAGTCTGTCTTTGTCTGGAAGCTCATCTGAAACCTGTCCACCATGGGTGACCCTGCTGGTCTTTAAAATACTGGTGGCATAGCTTCCAGAATCACAGCAACTCACAAACCAACACAATATGACAAACTGACAGATGTGTGGTAGAATTGTTCCTCTAGAAGATGAATATTAAGAAATACTTCTGCAGTACTTCTGCCTTCCATTGGTCCAATTCTACTTCTTTGTCCTTGCAGTATATTGTCTATTTCTGAAGTCTTAGTGTTCATCTTCTGACTTTCTAATTGTTGTACTTGAATGGTTTCCATTTTTTGCATTTATTTTATCAATTTGTTTCCTGAATTCTTCTATAGTTTTGTCTATATGTTTCTTGATTTCACCTGCAGTTTTCTCATTGTCTCAATGAATTGAAGGTGCCTAAATAGCATTCTTTACCATTTCTGGTATTATATTTTCTGACTTTGCATTTTGGTCAATTGCTTGGTCAGTTCTTGCTTCTTTGTATAAGATGAAATTGTCTTATTTCTCTGAGATTTTGTGGTGTCGTATTTATATTTAATTGATAATTGTATATTGGTGTGTCCTCAGGCACTCACCACCTAGATAGATAGAGACTGAAGGTGTCAATGTGGTTTTCTGTTCACTGTTTGTGGAGCGTATAGCCCACAGTGAGCTCAAGTACCTACAGAAGAAGGGATGGCAACCCCAGGCCTGCTCAGGAGGGGGTGCCATGAGCTGTTGGATTTTCAGTAGGTGGGGACTGGCCATACCCCTGACTACCAGGAGGGCATGGGAACACAGGAGGACTGTACCCCCCTTGCTACCAACCTCCATCTGCCTTCTGTGCCTAAAGGCCACTGTAGGCACAGCTGCTTGCAAAAGCTCAAGATGGCCACCAGTTCCAGGCCAGTGTACAGTCCACCTAGTTTTCTTCTGTCTCACTGCTCTTGTTCCACTTTCTCTTCTAACTGGCACTCAATCCACGTCTCTGTCCCACCTTCTTAAACTCAGGGTTCCATGATTACCAGTTGTATCGGTTTCACTTGGGATCACAATGGGGCAGCTCTGTGCATCTGCTTACTCTGCCATCTTTGAACCTTTAGTGATACTTTTGTCCTTATTGAAATTCTTTTCTTTTCCTTTCATCATTAATACATGCACTGAGTACTGTTTGCTCCTGCTTCACACCTTCCCCAATATAAATCCCTGAAGGCAGTGACCCTGTGCAATCAATAGGGATTCCCAATCATACCCCAGGCAGGATTCCAAGTGAAGGCTACTAGGTTGAATGGTAACCCAGTCCTTATGCTTTATCTGCCAGAAATCCACAGAGTCACTGCTGGTAGGCTTTCACTCACAAATCTGTGTAAGACAATAAGCTAGGCCCTGGGAGCAGAGTTACACTAGGACATGACAACTGACAACAGTAGATGAGAAGACCAGGTCTATAAAAGCCAGGTAGAGAAGGAACAAGCAGCTTGTTCCCAGAAGTATCTGCTTAGTATAAAAAATAATAATATTCTCAGAATAAAAAGTAGTAATAATAAAGATTATTCATAGTTTTTTATAAAAACACGACTACATTTTATGTAATGTACATTGCTTTATTGCTTTTCTTAAACAAAAGAAAACCAGAAGCAAGAATGCCATAAAAAAAGGGGGGGGGGGTAGGGGTGTGTGTGTGTGTAGGCACATCTGGTTACTATACTTTGCTTTATTGCACTTCATAGATACCCCCCCCTTTTTTTTAAAAACAAATGGAAGGTTTGTGGCAACCCTGCATCAGGCAAATCTATCTGCGCCATGTTTCCAACAACATGTACTCACTTCATGTCTCTAGGCCACATTTTGGTAATTCTTGAAATATTTCAAACAAAAATTCTCACAGTTGACCCAATAAACAACATCATGAAAAACAAGAAAAGATTCAATTTGACAAGGAATTCATTTTACTTGGATCCACAATCAACACTCATGGAAGCAGCAGTCAATAAATCAAATAATGAATTATACTGGGCAAATCTGCTGCAAAAATGTTAAAAAGCAAAGAGGATTAAGGTACACCTGTCCCAAGCCATGTTATTTTTAACTGGCTCATAGGCCTCATATGTATATAAAAGCTGGACAATGAATAATAAAGGCTGAATAAGAGCTGATGCAATTGAATTATGGTATTTGAAAAGAATACTGAATATACCTTGGATTGCCAGATGAATGAACAAATCTATCTTGAAAGAAGTACAATCAGAATGCTCCTTAGAAGTGAGGAGGGTAAGACTTCAACTCATCTGCTTCGGGTATGGTATCAGGAGGGCTCCATCCCTGGGGAAAGACATCATGCCTGATAAAGTAGAAGGTCAGCAAACAGATGAAGATCCACAATGATGTGGACTGACCCAGTGACTGCAATTATGGGCTCAAACAAAGCCATGGTTATGAGAATGGGAAAAGATCAGGTAGTATCTTATTCTGTTTTATTCATGCTCACATAGAGTGCCTATTTCAGAGATGATTAGATGGCACGTAGCAACAAAAACACAGCAACCCCTTACAATCAAATAAATTGCAATCAATGAAAAACAATAACCTCATATGCATGTGAAAATTGGACAGTGAATAAGGAAGACCAGAGAAGAATTGATCCATTTGAGTTATGGTGTTGGAGAATATTGAAAGTACTATGGACTGTCAAAAAAAAAACACAAACCAATCTTTGCTGGAAGAAATACAGTCAGAATGTTCCCTGGAAGCCAGGATGGCCAGACTTCATCTCTCATACTTCGGGCATGTTTTCAGGAGGAATCAGTCCTTGGAGAAGGATAACATGTTTGTTAAAATGGAGGGTCGGAGAAAAAGAGGAAGACCTCCAACAAGATAGACTGATAGAGTGGCAGCAACAATGGTCTTAATTGTAACAATGATTGTGAGGTTGGTGCAGGACTGCGCAATGTTTCATTCTGTTGTCAATAGGGTCGCTATGAGTTGGTACCGACTCGATGGCACCTAACAGCAACAGCAACAGCAACAACAACAACAACAACAACAAAAAACAAACAAAGTTTGCACTTACTGAACATCTATTTATTGAGTGTCTATTATGTATCAGGCACTATTCTAACCCTGGAGATAGGTCCATGAGACAATAAATCTATTCACTGTTGAAGCTTGCATTCCAACGATGAAAAGCAAACAAGAAACTTAATAAGTAAGCGATGTCAGGCAATAAATGCTAGGGAGGGTGAGTAGATAGGGGATAGATGTTTGCAGTTTTTTAAATAGGGTAGTCAAGGATAGATTTCACTGAGATGACATTTGAGTAAAGACTTGAAGGAAGAGAGGGGATGAGCCTTGTAGATAGCTAGGAAAGTTTTCCTTAAAGAAGGAAAAACCAGAGAGAAGCTCTAAGGTAGGACCACGTCTGTGTGTTTCAGAAACCTCAAGGATGAAAGGGTTTGAGCAGTGATGTGACATGATATTATTTTCATTTTTTAAAGTATCACTTTGCTTACTCCACTGAGAATATACTGTAGGGGGTCAGATGCAGGTAGACCAGATAGAAAACTTCTTTAGTAATATAAGAGAGAGATGATGGTTTGAACCAATATGGTAGTGGTGAATTTGGTAACACATTCACCAAGATGTAGTAGAAAACTGAAAAAGCAAGTTATAAAACAAAACATTTCTTAACTAACATTTATGAAGTAAAGTATGTACATACACATACACACACACTTCATTGTGACTTATTGGGTATAGAATACTTTTAAAAGGGCACTAAGAATGTAATGGAATCCTGGTGTGGTGCTATAGGATAAGCACTGGACTATTAACCATAAGGTCAGTGGTTCAAACCCACCAGCCACTCCTCAGAAACCCTATACTGGGTTGCTATGATTTGGAAACAACTTCAGGGCACTTACCAACAACAGTAACAAGAATGTAATAGTGCTTGCCTCCTAGAAAGAGAACTGACAGGTAGGGATAAGCACAGGTGGTAGACTGGCTTTCACATTTTGAGTTTTGCATTGTGTGTGTGGAGTCCTGGTGCGGCGCAATAGGATAAGCACTGGACTGCTAACCAAAAGGTTGGCAGTTCAAACTTTGGAAACCCTATATGGGTCACTATGAGTCAGCATCGACTCAATGGCACTTAGCAACTGTTCATATATTACTAATTAAATAATTTAATAGTGATAAATTACCTTAAGCATTTACCTTAAGAAAATATTCACACATACATGAAAGATATGTGTATGTAAATATTTTTTGCACATTCAAAAGTTTTCATTTATAAACCAGCTCATCCCAACTCTTGGCAATGCCATCTGGGCTCAACAGTGTGTTCAATGGCTCATTTTTCAGAAGTGACTTGACAGGCCTTTCTTTTGAGGTGCTTTTGGGTTAATTTGAACCTTTATTTATAATGAACTCCTAAAATACAGAAAAAGTCCTGGTGTGACCCTGATGGATAAACACTTTGCTAATCACAAAGTTGGACATTCAAACCTACCAGCAACTCCTCAGAGAAACCCTAGACAGATACACTATGAGTCAAAACCGATAGGACAATACTTAACAAGAACAAGATATATAAGGAAAATAGGCACATGCCATTAACATATAGGAAATGCAAATAGTTGACAAGCATATAAAAAGATAACCATTTTCAAGAGGAATTAAAATAGCAATGCAATATCATTCTCAGCTGACAAGTGGGCAAAAATTTAAATGTTTAAAAATACGAAGGACTGATCTAAGGCAATGAGTTTATGGACCGGGGTTCAACAAATCATCTTAGGTACACCAAGGTTAATGGGCATTACATAATCCACAAAGACATTGTTCTATATCTTGTTTGAGTGAGTAGCATCAGGGATCTTGAAAGCTCATGAGTATTTGGTGCAGACACTGGTCTCTCCATGTTCAGAAGACAGAAGAGTGATAAGAATTGAAGAGGCTTGGAATCAATTAGTCTAATGGACTAATGGAACAAGTGAACACCAGTCTCCAGGACTCTGATGGTGTGCGGCCACCACTACCAACTGCCCTGATTGGAATCGCATTAGAGGGTCTTGGATAGAGTGGAAGAAAATGTGGAACAAACCACAAAATTAGTTAACAAACAAACAGACTGGGCTTATTGGTCAGAAAGAGACTGGAGGAACCCAAGACTATGGCCCTCAACCACCCTTCAGGTCTGAAATGGAACTCAGCCTCATGGCCTAATTATCATCCCAGCAGAGGATAGGTTGACAGGGGGAGGGGAGGGGCAGATAGTCTCACCATGGAACCGTCAATCATTCAAAATCAAAAGAGCGACATTTTCCTATGGACAAAGTTGAGAAGGGAGCGGAAGTGGGTAGAATACAAGTAGGAACCACAGGGAAGAAGCGGGATAACTACTGTAACACGGAGGGGAACGTAATCATTAAGAAGAAACAAATGTGTGATTTGTTGAATGTAAAGCTGATGATCTTGTCTGTTAAACTGATGAGCTTGTCAAGTCACAATAAAAAGTTTAAAAAAAAAAATACTAAGGATTGAGACTGTGTGGAAAAATAGGGATTTACACACACTGACTAGAAATTGAGAAAGACTATCAGAAAGATTTAGCAGTAATCTCATGGTCAGCAGTTCGAAACTACCAGCCGTTCCATGGGAGAAAGATGAGGGCACCTGCTCCCTTAAAGATTTACAGCCTGGGAAACCCTGTATAGGGTTGCTATGAGTGGGAACCGACTGCCATTTGAACTGCAAGCTCTGCGTTTCAAGCTCACCAGTCGCTCCTCGGAAACCCTATACAAGGTCGCTATGGGTTGGAACCGACTCGACAGCACTTAACAATAACAACATTCAAACTATGTGGCGTCCTGGTGTGGCGTTGTAGGATAAGCCCTGAACTCCTAACCACAAAGTTGCCGGTTCAAACCCACCAGTCATTCTTTGGAAACCGACTCCACGGCACATAACAACATACAGAAGCTCTGGGCCCTGCCGGCCTCCTACCATAAGGTGTCGTAGTGTCCCCCACAGCCTCGCGCCTGGCTCTACCTCAACTTTCAGCATTCGAAAGCCCCGCCCAAGGCGGAAGATTTGACGTCAGTACGTCTCCTGGAAGATGGCTGCCTCCAGGCGTGCATGGTAGAGTTCTAAAGCGACCCAGGTGTTTACCCTGCATGCTTGGCTCCCATGAAGCGCAAAGGCGGTCGCCGGCCGCTCGGCGGTCATGGGAATGGAGGGAAAGGGGCCATGAAGCGGCTGAAGCTGGCGGTGGAAGGATTTGTGCAGGCGACCTCTGAAGGTACGCATCCCGGAAGCTTCAAGGGACCGCTCCCGGGGTCCCGAGCCGAGAGTCTGGGCGCAGCGTCGGGCATCCGTCCGGTGGGGAAAAAAAGCCGCAAGGAGTTGAAAAAGGAGAAGCGACGCCTGAGGAAAGCCCGGCGGTCTCAGTGGACTACAAGCTCTGCACAGGGTCCAGCCCCAGGACGCCGCGACCGGGCCCAAGAAACCATTAGTTCTCAGTCGGAGAAGAACGAAGAAAGCGCTCCCCCGAGCGTAAGTCGAGACCCACCTCCTCCCAAGAAGTTGAGACCTCCCCAAGCTAAGGCCAAGTCTCCCAAGGCCCAAGCCCGTCTGAAAGGCTCCTCGGGGAAGTCCAAGCCCTCCGTGGCCGCCACTGCTGCTGCTCGGAAACGGGCACTGCTGGCAGCCAACGAGGAAGAGGACCGAGAGATCCGAAAGCTGGAGCGCTGCCTGGGCTTGAAGAAGCGCAAAAGGAAGGACGACAGTAGCTCTGTGCCACTTAGCTTTGCACGCGATGGGCTAGACTATATTCTAGGAGTCCTGGAATCTGGGAAAAACGGTGGCTTATATGAAAGTAGTAGTGAGGAAGAGGAGGAGGATACTGGACAGGCACTCCCTGAAAGTGATTTAGACAGTGACACCACGGAAGAAAGTGAGGAGGAGGAAGCGCAGAAGGAAAAAGAAAAGACAGAGGATGAAGAGGAAGCGCAGTGCGAGGAGGAGGAGAGTGTAGAAGAAGAAAATGAAAAGTCGACAACAAACAGGAGAGCGCAGAAGAGGATGGGGAAAAAAGTCCGTTTTGCAGAAGATAAAGAGAGGTCAAGTTCTTCAGAGGATGCTGGTCCTCCCTATCAGGTATGGTGTGAACAATCTCCAGAACTTCGCGCTTTCTTTCCAAATAACCGGGGTGTTCCTGGCAAGGGACAGAGATTTTGCAACACTGACATACTGATACTTGCGATTAAACAAAAAAAAAGTTTCCTCTTCGAACTCATGAAGATCTCTCGTGTCAGAATCGACCTGCGCTCCAAAGGGCTTTCAGTGGCTGGTTTTTTTTTTTTTTTGAAAGATCTGGAGGCCTTTTTTCTGAGGCCTCTTTGGGGAGACCAGAACCTCCAACCTTTGGGTTTAGCAGCTAATGCATTAGCCACCATGCAGGATTGGATAAATCGGATTTGTTTTTCGATTCTGTTTACTTTTATGCCTTTGGATTCTATAATAAGGGTATGGGGATGGAGGGACCATTTTTAGAGAACCTTATATTGTTGTTGTTAGGTGCCATCGAGTCGATAGCGACTGTATGCACAGCCGAATGAAACACTGCCGGATCCTGGGCCAACCTCACAGTGTTGCCACACTTGAGCTCCTTGAAGCTGCCACTTTACCAATCCATCTCGCTGGGGGTCTTCCTCTATTTCTCTGACCCTCCACTTGACCAACCATGATATCCTTCTCCTTATATTGCAGGAGCTTAATTGGCATTTCTAGTTGATGTACCAAGGCCACGTCTCCTTCATTACTATTCACTGTCTCAGTTTTTCAAACTTTAGTTTTGACTCCTTCTTCTGTCCACACCCCCACCCCCATTCTATACTCAGTGCTTTGTTTACTACCAAAGTTAACACTTTCTAAAGCTACTAACCCAGAACACTCCCTTGGATAGTTTTTCCCATTTAAAATCAAACACTGGAATCCAGGTCTTTTTTGTGTGGTCCCTTACCTGTTTGTAAAACGTTCCCTAACGTCCATCTGAAAACAGGTAAATGGAATTACTTGCTTTTCCTTCTCCGCATCTTACTCTTTTTGGCATTCTGCTCTTAATATACCATTCTTTCTGACTTATCCCTTCTGATTGTAGGGCTATTCCTACTTTTTCTTACTGGCTTTAGTTTCTATTTATTTGCTAATGTCTGACATCTCTGGGAATCTTTTGCCATCAAGGATATCAACTGCCTTTTATCTCTATCCCTGGTGCCTAACTGCAAGTACATTGTATTCACTTTCTAAGATGGTTGTTTGTTGGTGGGTTTTTTCCCCCCTACTGTTGCTAAGTTTTCTTTAGCAGCCTTGTTTATCTGAAATAATGTGTGTTGTGAGAGTAGAAATGGTTTCAATTTATATTTACATAAATTTGCCTTTCTCCAATCAAGTTTAAAATTCCTAACAGTAAGAATCATGCCCTAAAAATGTTTGTTTCCTAAGGCCTGGCTGTAAGGTGTTCAGGCAGTCGTGGTCAGTGAGAATGATCCTATAACCCTTCCATTTCATATCGGCTAGGAATAGTGTGCAGTAAATTGCTTTTGATTTTATTCAATTTAGATACTCTTTTGGAGCAAGTTGAAAATTATCTCAGGACACTGGTGGTAAATTGAATTTAAGTGTGTAGGAATACTGCCAGACTTGCAGTCAATTAAGCCTGGGCCAAAGGCAGTGTAGATGGTCAGGCTGTTTGCAGATACCTGAGGTGCACAAGCAGGTGTGCAGAGGGAAGAGTAAGACATCTTGACAGTAAAAATAACGAGTAGAAGGCTCCTCCAGGACTATACCAGGCACCCAGTAAATATGCATAATAAATAGCAGTGGTCATTAGTAATCACATGTCACTAGCTCTTGAGATTTTAATATTTAAATGTGCATTTAGCAAGGAAAAAATGGAATTTATTTACTGGAGATTATTTTGTAATGTATTTGTCTTCTATCATGCAGAGCCTTTATGAAAGTGGTGAGAAGTATACACCCCCACATGTGAGGCGAGCTGAGGAAGCTGTGGATGCCCAAAAAAAGGAGCAACTGGAAAGGTTAAAAAAACAAGTAAAAGGCCTCATTAACAGGTAGCTTTGCAGAATTGTTATACTGTGTCACTTAAGGGGATAGCTGTTTTCTAAAAAATATATCATAGACACTGTCCTAGGAATTAAAATAGAAGTAATACTGGGACTTTAGTGGTTGATGGAATCCTTTCTGTTCTCTTCTTGTGCGGCCAATGCCTGGTTAAGAAGGTGATAGCCAACGGTTTGGTGCTCAGAAACCTTATACAGGGTCACTATGAATGGACAGCACTTAACAACAACAAAGTTTGAAAGCAACTAATATACATTGTTGTTTTGAGGAGAAGCAGGGGAGTCACATAGAAATGAGAGTGTCAGGTTTTGTGTCTGGGAAAATTGAGTAGAGAAGGCCTGGACAGGCTTCCTTCACTGCAGGCCCCACAGGAACATGGTCTGTTACCCCCACCCTGGCTTGCTCTTTAGCTCTGGTTTTTTCTTCATTGTTTTGGTTATTTAAGAGTAGAACATGAGTGGTGGGGCTTTTGTCAGTTACTCCATAAGCTCTGCTTATGAAAAAATGAGTTAAAGTCTCTTATCTGCTAATGTCCCTTCTCCAGTTCCTCACTACCCTCAACCCTTGTGCCCTTCTTTGCAGTCACTCAGGTAGCTACTATCCTGACCTGTTAATAACACCTTTTAGTTTTGTCAGATTCTGAGTATGTATAGCTTTTTGGGTCTTTTTCTTTTTAAGTGTTTATTATGAATTGAGTGATTGTTTACGTGGGAGAACATAAGCTTTACATTCATCGTATCATATTTCATATCATTGCAATGATTACAGTCCCCTCCATGCATCATCAAACAACCAAAGGGTTCACCCCTCAAGCCTGCTTCCCGGCTACCAGCACACAGCCCCTCTCCCTCCCTGAGTCCAGAGTCCCCAGCCACTCCTCTCCACATCATCATCTCTGCCTCCATCTCTGGTGTTACTGCTTCTCTGGGTAGGATCCCGCACTCTGCTCTACTCCCTTGATGGTCCCAGGGACCTCCACTCATGGACTGCAAAATCCACCACTTCCCTCCTTTTGTTACAAAATATCCACCTTTACATTCCCAATCCCCCCAGTCAGTCCTGATAGCAATTATTCACTATTGAACCATAAGAGTCTTATCCCCATCTCCTTTCATCAGCCCTATCCAGACAGGTTGGAAATCACTCAGTGGAGATTCTACCTTTCCCCACACCCTCTGGAACTAGGCTCCCTCTTGAAAGCTTATAAGCCAGTCACTTGCCTTTGTAGCACCCCCATTTTGGGTAGCCAATTTCTAAGTAGCCCATCCCTGTCACCCCTGTATACCTTTCTTTGACTTTTTATTTCGAAATAAGTATGGATTCACAGACAGTTGCAAAAAATATACAGGGACATTCTGTGTGCTCCTCACCCAATTTCACCCTCTGGTAACATCTTGCATAATTATAATTACCACACACACACACACACTGCCATCAAGTCGATTCCAACTCATAGTCACCCTCTATATGGTTTCCAGGGTGTGGCTGGTGATCTTGAACTGCTGACCTTGCAGTTCAAACAACTTTGCTAGGTTTTCAAGACTAAATTTTTATACAAGTAGACAACCTCACTGAGCACTGATGGATCTGTGCTTAGCCCACTGTACCACTAGAGCTCCTTACTCTAAAAATTGTTTTTACTAGAATTTTAAAAACCTAAGGAGCTCTGGTAGCGTAGTGGTTACGAATCGGGCTGCGAACCTTAAGGTCAGCGGTTCGAAACTACCAGCCGCTCCGCGGGAGAAAGATGAGGCTTTCTACTCCCGTAAAGATTTACACCCTCGGAAACCCTGTACAGGGTCGCTATGGGTCGGACCCGACTTGATGGCACTTAACAACAACAACACAACAACAAGATATTAATATTCATACAGTCTACAAAGTTTGTGTTCATTTTTGTGTGTGAGTTTCTGTGCAGTTTCACATGCACAGATTCGTGTAAGCACCCCAAACTCTAGATACAAGAATGGTCTACCACAAGGCTCCCTCATGCTATCACTTGCTTGGCCTGCCTACCTCTGCTTCTCCATACTGCATGCTTTTTCAAAGTTATCACTAATACTCTTGCATTAAAATTAGAACACTCATTTCACACTGCATCCGATTTCAGTGTTAAGTTCAATGAATAATTCTTGTCCATAGGTACTCTTCCCCTACCCAACCAATAAAATGGAGTAACATTTTCTTAGTATTAGAAAGTAAAGATTTTTATGCTATCTAAAAAGTAGAAATGTAAGATGATTCCTAACACAAGTACTGTCTGAGGATGTTGGGAGACATCAGATCTAGATCCACAGTGGAGGATCCTCATTAAAATTTCTGTGGACTTATACAGAGAATCCTGTGTATGGTCCATTATTGTCTCATTTCACCTTTTCAGTTGTAATAATCCCCAATAATTACACCATGTCAAGATTGTAGAGTGTTGTGTAGTTATGTATTGTGTGTATTAGATTAGGAGAAGTTGAGAATATTTCGTTGTAAAAGTATACATAAAATGGGGTATATTCGTAGTATTGGTAAGTCTTTGACTTTTTTTAATTGAAGTGAAAATCTTAATTTCAACTGTTTGTATTTGCACCTCTGTACAGGTTGAGTGAACCAAATATGGCTTCTATAAGTGGACAGCTGGAGGAACTCTATATGGCTAACAGTAGGAAAGATATGAATGACACTTTAACTGGCATTCTTATGAATGCCTGTGTTACTGAGACTCTAATGCCCACCAGGCTGATGATGGAGCATGTTCTTTTAGTTAGCATTCTTCATCACACAGTGGGAATTGAGGTATGATTTGTGTTTTTCTCACTAATTTCCCATCTGCATTTCTCTCCAGTTTGATAATAGTGTATAACTTTTCTATACAATATAATTCTAAACTGTTGTTAAGTTCCGACTCATAGTGACCCTGCACAGGGTTTCCGAGGCTGTAAGTCCTTATGGTAGTTTTGAACTGCTTACCTTCAGGTTGGCAGCCCGACTCATAACCACTACGCTACCAGAGTTCCTTATAATTCTAGATAATATTCAATAAGTACTGACTTGGGCCAGTGTTGCTTTTTTTCGTCTGTCCATTCTAATGTGTCTTTATGTATTAATTTATTTTCTTCTAGACTTACATCTTGAACTTAACTTCATGTTCTCTATTTTAAAATAACGCTTATTTCAGATGTTCAAGGACAGTGATTTGCATAGTTTTGCTACTGAGGTATTTGTAATGGGTTATTGCTGATTTTAAATCACTAATAATATCAGGCCACCAAAATGTAAGATGAAACTGGATATTAAAGAGACAGATATATAAAAAAAAACTTGGAGTCACCTGGTTCTCCTCCAGGTAAGTTACATGTCCTTTCTGAGCTAGTTTCCTTGTCTGTAAAGTAAGGTGACAATAGCTATTTCATGGGGCCCTGTCAAGATTCACTTGGTTGACATGATAAAGTGTCTAGTTGGTACCTGGTGGGTGCTAATTACGTATTGGTTCCCCAGTCGGAGCCCTCGTAGCATAGTGGATCACGAGCTGGGCTGCTAACTGCATAGTCAGTAGTTCGAATCTACCAGTCACTCCTCAGGAGAAATATGAGGATTTTTGTTCCCATAAAGATTTATAGACTCAGAAACTCTATACATACAAGGTCGCTGTGAGTTGGAACCAACTCAATGGCACACAGCCACTGCCACCACCACCACTCCTACCTCTTGAATCTTGTGTCCTTGCTCAGTGGTTTAAAGTCCAGGAAGACTCCATGGTGATGGCTCTGGTTCCACAGCCTCGTCCTCTCCTAAGTAGAACCCCTCTGCCATTAAGTCGACTGTGACACATAGTGACCTTACCCCACAGGGTTTCCAAGGCTGTCAGTCTTATAGAAGCAAGCTGCCACCTCTTTTACTATGAAGCAGCTGGTGGGTTCCAGCCCCACACCTTTCAGTTAGCACCTGAGTGCTTAACCATTATACCACCAGGGCTCCTTCAGTAGTGTAATACAATCAGTTAAAACCTTTCCTCTCAGTATTGCAATTTTCACAATGTGACTCTTTTTGATTATACTAAGAGAAATCAGTTTGATTAAAGGAGTTCGTTCTAAAGAAGGTATATGAGACTTTTCCCAGACATTTATTCTTTGCCTTCTGATACTTAATATTCTTAATATTCCCAAGAATAGCCTCAAGTAGCAACCCAAACCTCTGCCATCGAGTTGCTTCTGACTTATAGAGACCCTATAGCACAGAGTAGAACTGCCTTTTATTATTTCCTATACTATAAATCTTTATTTACACATGGACCTCGCCAGATGGAACACATAGAAATCAAATAGACTACATCTGTGGAAAGAGAAGATGGAAAAGCTCCATATCATCAGTGAA
>NW_006408684.1:1121987-1156700 GCF_000296735.1 Chrysochloris asiatica | reverse complement strand
GGGTCGCTATGGGTCGGTTCCGACTCGATGGCACCTGACAACAACAACAACAACAACAATACTATAAATCTTTATAGAAGCACAGCCTCATCTTTCTCCAGTGGAGTGGCTGGTGTTTTTGAACCTTTAACCTTGTGTTTAGTGACCCAATGCTTAACCCACAGCACACACCAGGGCTTCTTCATGAGAAAAAGATGAGGCTTTCTGCTCCCTTAAAAATTTGTAGCCTCGGAACCCTCTATTCAGGCTAGCTATGACTCAGAATCGACTAAATGGCAGCGGGTTTGGCTTGGGGGTTTTGCAAATGTAGTGGACAAAGCCACTGAACACTTGCGCAGTAATCCCAAAATCACTGGGTTTGTAAAAGGGAAGCTAGAATTTGTTTTTCCAGCTTTAATGCCAGTTTGCTTTCTGCTGTAGTGCTGTTCAAAGGAATTGTATTTGCATATGTTTTGCTCTTAATCATCTTAAAAATTATTTGGAGTCTTATAGAATGGGACTGTGAAATGCTTACTTTAAATTGGACAAACTTGCAAAATGAATCACCCTTCATGTTATTAGAAACACAAAAGCAATGTATGGAATGCAGTGTGGTGGTTACGAGTGCTGCAGGGATTAGAATGCAGCTGTGCCACTCAGTCTCTATGTGAACTTGGGTAATCTCTCTGTACCTCCATTTCTTCATCTGTAGGGTTGTTTAACGAATTATTACATGTAATAGTTTAGAAAAGCACCTAGCCCATAGTAAGTGCTTATTAAAGGTGGTTGTTGTTAAATGCTGTTGAGTCAGTTCTGATTCAGAACAATCCTATAGGTTTTCTGAGGTTTGTAAATTTTTGCGAGAACAGAAAGCCTCATCTTTCTCCTGCTAAGCACCTGGTGGACTTGAACCACTGGCCTAGTACTTACCCAGTGCTTATCCTGCAGAGCCACAGGACTCCCCATTAAAGGTTGGTCATTATTAACTTACGTGTAATGTGACAGGAGATTTTCATGGTGAAATTCTGTGATTCCTTCTGCTTTTTCTAGCTGGCTTTTCCTACCACTGCAGATTTTGTTACTTTTCTGAGATAATCTTCCTACTTACATCTTCCTATCTAGCAGCAATTACGTTATCAACAGTTATTGAAAGATGAGATATTAGTACCTACTAGGCATTGGAAGCTGCGGACAAGAGAGAATAGCATTGGCCCTGAATCTCCTGGCAACAGGATTTTCTTCTCAGTTACATAAGTAATCTCTGTTGTGAAAAATCTGCACCAACTATTTTGGGAACCACTCTAGGTTTTTTTTTGTTGTTTTTTTTTTTTTTTTCTAAGAGCTGTACTCATTTTCACTTATGAAGGCTGTAAGTCCATTTTCTTTTCCATTACAAAGTGTAATGAAATCACTGAACGCCATCCTTAGTAGCCTTTGATTGCCATAATTCAGTGCCATTATATGGCTTTCTTAGTACATTCCTCTCTCCTAAATCACACTGCTATACTTTGAACAGATTTAACTATCAAAATGATTTTCATATAGACAGTGTTTCAGTGAGTTATAGTAAAAGCCGTAGACCCTGGCCACTCACAACATATCGGGGATTTACTTGATTTGAAAACATGAGATTATTGGTCCTATTTCTCATTTATACCTTCACTAATAGCATGAAGGATAACTAAAATTACTTGTTCCAAGGGGAAGTCATTATAGTACTTTAGCTAATGACATCCACTAAAAACTTCTGCCAAAGTGTGATGAGCTCAGGATACTGGTTCCATTAAATTACTTTCAGTTCTATAATGAGGAAAACATCCTCACAGGAATTCAGGGAATAAAAAAGAAATGTTTTAAAGGCCATGGTGTCAGCTGCTTAATTGCCTCTAAAAGTCATTTAAGAATCGAAAATCGGGTACATGTAGATTTTTGCTAAAAAGTTTTCAGGTTAAAATTAGTAGATATTCTTACATCATTTTATTCATAAGCATGAAGACACTAAGTGGAATTTTAATTTTTACAATGTAATTAAGTAATTCTATTTGTGTGCTTGAAAACATGCTTAAGTATACTTTGTACCTGATTTTTTTTTAATGTCTACATAATTTTAATTTATCTTTTTAAATTATATTTTAATATAATGCTATATTGTTGTTGCTACTAAGTGCCATTGTGGCAGTTCCAACTTGTAGCAACTACAGAGTAGTAATGGGTTCCCAAGGTGCAACTGGAGAATTTGAACTACCGACCTTGGGGTCCAGTGTGTTAGGGTACACCACCACATATTAAGAACATGTATTTTTCATCCAGTTTAATCTTGAGGAAGGACTTCTGGTGTGGCGCTGCCAGTTAATGCGGTAAACTACAAAGTCGTTTTGGTCTGTAAAGACCAGTAATTCCAGCTCACCAGCTGCTCCTCACAAACCCTGTACAGAGTGCCTATACAGGGTCACTGAGTCGGACCCCAACTCAGTGAATGACACTTAGCAACAACAACAACATCTTTAGGAAAGCGACTTGAATTGGGAATTAACAAGTCTTTAAAAAACAAAAATGTAGCCAGTTTATCAGAGAAAGCCTCCATGAAGTTTGTCTTCTTCTGCCAATACAATGCCCTTCTCTAGATTCTTGTAGAAGTTTTATTTTGTTTGCTTTTGTTGTTCTTGTTAAGTACCATCACTTGGCTCAGAGCAACCCCCTATAGGGTTTCCAAGGAGTGGTTGTGGTTCAAATTGGCTTTTCCGTCTCATGCTTATCCCAGTTCACAGCAGGTAGTTTTTAGTTTTATTATGGTAAAATATAACAAAAATGTGCATTTTAACCAATTTTAAATGTATAACTCAGTGACATGAATTACTTGTAGCAGTTGGTTTTTGGAATTGTGCAGTGAGTATGTTTTCCCATTACACGCTAACCTTTCATTGGCCTCATCTTCACCTTGGTTTTAACCACCACTTACACACCTATGTTCAGTCTCACTTTGAGTCCCACACCTCAAACTTAATTAGATTGTGTACACCTGGCGCCACAATCTGCTCGTCCTTATGTGTCTCTTGCTTTACTCACAAGCACTGCCACCTCCTGCACTCTGCAGACAGAAATGTGGGAGTCAAGGGCCTTTAATCTGTCACCGTGTGAATCACTTCAGCCCACCAATTCTTTCAGTCACTCTTGTGCCCATTTCTTTTTTTCTAGAGCTAGTACAACTGCCGTAATTCAGATAACTATATCTTACCTAGACTGTTAACAAGCTTCATGTCACCATTGTGCCCATCTGCCATGCATTTCTTTTTCCAGTCTCTCAACCTGAGCTGGGATTCCAAAGATGATGATAAGATAGTAATCACAACAAAATTGATAACTGCCACTTTTCTGCCTTAAGTTTTCTTAGTCCAGTTTCCCAGAGAATGAAAAACTGAGATAGGTTCAATAATTTGCTCAGAATACATGGATGGGGGCAAGTGGTTAAGCCAGGATTCAAATCCAGGTTTTTCCCTTCCCAGAATCCATGATGAGATTTATTTGAAATTCATCAGCATGATAGACAGAAACTTTAGTGACTTCCTGTAGTTTTACCAAACAACATATAGCTCCTGGGTCACCTGCTATTCTCTGAAATGTAACTACTTATTTATTTGTTGGTTCCTGAAGAGCAGCACGTCCACCCTCTCTGACCGCAGGGCTCAGTGCATCAGTGTACGTACAGTAACTGTCTTAACCCTTTGGAAGTAGAGGTCATACCATCTATTGCATTTGTGTCCTTTGCAATCATTAAATGACTGGTAACTTCACTGTTTCTTGATAAGGTGGGTTTGGGGGTTGTTGTTGTTGTTTTGCCTATCTGTTTTGTTACATCCTTGTAAAAAATTAGCTAAGAATGAAAACCTGAAAAAAAGTCTTCTGAGAAATGAGTTGTTGGTTTTCAGTGTATTTTTGGGAGCACAGTGGCTCTGTAGGATAAGCACCAGACTTTGAGCCACAAAGTCAGCAGTTCAAGCCCACTGGCCGTTCTTCAGCTTCAGAAACCCTCCACAGGGTTACTGTGAGTTGGAACCAATTTGACGGCACTTAATACTAACAATATGTATTTTTACCAACATATAAGCATGTTTTGAACAAAACTTTTAGAAATTATATTTTTCTAGGGAACCAAAATACCTGCTGATCAAAGAAATTGTCTTAATAATTTTAAAGAAATGCAGGTATGCTGATAGTTATAGATTTGAGTACTATGTAGTTGTTGTTGAGTGCCATCGAGTTGGTTCCAACCCATAGCAACTCCGTATAGGGTTTCCAAGGAGCCACTGGTGAGCTTGAACGGCCAAACTTGCACTTCAAACGACTTTGCAGTCTGGCACATTAACCCACAGCGCTACACCAGGACTTCTTTGAGTACTGTAGCACGTTGCTTATTTCATCATTTACTATTTAGTGTTCTTCCATCATATATAAGGAGCTGTGGTACTGTAGTTGTTACAAATTGGGCTGCTAACCTCAAGATCAGTAGTTCGAAACTACCAGTTGTTCCGTGCGAGAAAGATGAGGCATTCTGCTCCCATAAAGATTTACAGCCTTGGAAACCCTGTTGTAGCGCTGTGGGTTAATGCACCAGACTGCAAAGCCGTTTGAACTGCAAGGTCGGCAGTTCAAGCTCACCAGCTGCTCCTTGGAAACCCTATACAGGGTTGCTATGGGTCAGAACCGACTCAACAAAGGATCTCTCAATAGTTTACTAAAATGTCATTTTTACATGTTTTAATGTGTTGTTTTTCTTTTTCCTTCAGGTTGGTGCACACTTTCTGGAGACCGTGGTGAGGAAGTTTGATGAAGTATATAGAAATAGAAGTGGCGGGAAGGAATGTGATAATCTTTTCTCCATTCTTGCCCATTTATATAACTTCCATGTGGTACAGTCCCTTCTCATCTTTGATATTTTGAAAAAACTTATCGGAACTTTCACAGAAAAAGATATCGAGTTGATCCTGCTAATGCTGAAAAATGTGGGCTTTTCCCTGAGAAAAGATGATGCTTTATCACTTAAGGAACTGATCATGGAAGCCCAGAAGAAAGCCAGTGGAGCAGGAAGCAATTTTCAGGACCAGACCAGGGTATGGTTACATCACTTGCTGTGCTTCACAAATGCCTAAGTGTGCACAAACTGACCAGAATTTAACATAAGTATTTGGGGTAAATACTGCATTTAATTTCCTCATGATCTTGGTTTTCTGCTGTTTTATCTTGTTTTATAGCTTTATCATTAATCTGTGAAAGAACCTTGATTCTTTACTAAGAACGCAAATATTTTATGAATTTAACATCCATTCAAAAAAAGCTTCCTGAGGTAGGCCTTATACATGGGGAGCACGTGTCACAAGCCTGGGTAGGACTTCTGGCCCTGCCAGGTGACAGCAGCATGACCTAAGTCTGCCAGGCAAGTTTCCTCACCTTTAAAATGAGGGGCTGGTGATACTTTCCACCTCATTTTGTTATTGAGAGGTGTGGAACTGCACATGAGAAAGAATGTAGCTTGTTTGAGAAACAACAAAAAAAGATTATATGAGGGATCAGGAAAACCAGGCCAGAGGCTTAAAGAGAGTTCTCATTTTAGAGTCCTCTTAACATTGCAAGGACTTGGGGTTTCATCCTAGAGGCATGTGAAGGATTTTAAACAGACAGATGATGCCTTCCCATTTTTTTTTCTTTTCATTTTAATGGATACTTGAGTTACGAAGCAGTAAGGAGATTGGAGGTAGTCAGGGTTGGACAATGTTATCGCAGGACTCCTGGTGTGGTGCTGTAGGATCAACACTGGACTTCAAACCACTGGGTCGGCAGTTCAAACCCACCAGCAGTTCCTCAGAAGCCCTCAAAAACACTCTACAGACTTGCTATGAGTTGGAACGGACTTAACAGTACTTAACAACAACAGCAACATTGTAGGAATCCATGGGAAAGACCACTGGCTTCCATATGCATAGTTGCTGTGAATTGAGTTGATGTAGGGGGAAGGAGGAGTCAAGATCACCCCCAGTTCTCTAGCTTGAGCAGGCAGGTGAATGGTGGTACCCTCTATGTGGATAGCAAATGCTGGAGCAGCATATTTGAAGTTCTTGGGATACGTATCGAAATGAGAGTCATCATCAAAATGTTGATGCCTTAGAGGCCCTTACAGTTACCTGGCATATACAGTTACCTAGCATTCAGCAAGAAATGAGGAGACACTTAATATTAAAGAGCTCTAACATCCAACTGCATAGAGGAGGAGGAATAACTGGAAAATGAGAAGAAAACAGCAAAGTCACAGAAGTCAGGGGTCAAGAGTTTTTCTAGAAGAATTTATTCTCTGTTGAATTTTAAGAGGTCAAGTAGGATAAGGACGAAACTTTTCATTGTTAAGTTGTAATAGAGGTCATCGAGCCCTAGTGTGGTGCTATAGAATAAGCACTGGACTAGCAACCACAAAGTCAGCAGTTCAAACCACCAGCCACTCTTGGAAACCCTACACAGAGTTACTATGAGTCGGAACCAACTCAATGATACACATCAGCAACCACAACAGTGGCCATTATTGACAGTTGTATTTAAGTACTAGCTAAGTTTTTAAGGACTCCTGATGTGGTGCTGTAGGATAAACTCTGGGTTGTGAACCAAAATATCGCAGTTCAAACCCACCAACAGATGCTAGGAAACCCTACACAGGGTCACTATGAGTTGGAATCGACTCAATGGCACTTAACACGTTTTCGAAGAAGAGAAGAAAGTATTGAGGGAATGGAGAAATGGAATGGTAGAATGAAAGGAGCTGTTTTTAAGATGAGTCATATGTTTATAATGACTTAAAAATAAAAATGTGTATGGAAACAGAAAGTGATCATTCAACCCCACACAGCAGCTGTTTGAGACAAAGACCTGGCAATCCGTTACTGTGAAGATTACTGTCCAGAAAACCCTATGGGACAGTTCTCCTCTGTCAAATGGGGTTGCTGCAAGTCAACAACCACGACAGAACTGGAAGAGTTGGAATGGGGGAAATGGGCATTACTGAGCAGTGATAACACTCCAAAATTAATTGTGGTGATGGTTACTTAATTCTAGTATGTTAGTACATATCATTACTATAACAGGCAAGTAAAATTTTGCTAATGATAATTCAAAAACGCTGCAGTAGAACATTGACAGGGAACTGCCAGAGTTTCAAGCCAGATTCAGACAAGGACGTGAAACAAAGGATATCATTGCTGACATCAGAAAGCAGAGAATACCAGAAAGATGTTTACCTGTGCTTTATTGACTGCAAAGGCTTTCAATTATATGTATCATGACAAGCTGTGGACAGCACTGCAGAGACTGAGTATTCCAGAACACTTAACTGTGCTCATGAGGAACCTGTATATAGACTAAGACGCAGTTGTTCGAACAGAACAAGGGAACACTGAATGGTTTAAAATTAGAAATGGCATACACCAGGGTTATAGTCTTACACCATACTTTTCAATCTGTATGCTGAGCAAATAATCCGAGAAACTGGATTATAATGAAGAAAAACATGGCATCAGGGTTGGAGGAAGACTCATTAACAAGCTGTGATATGCAGATGATACAGCCTTGCTTGCTGGAAATGTTGTAGAGGACTTAAAAAACTGATGAAGATTAAGGACTACAGTCTTCAGTATGGGTTGCACCTTAATGTAAATAAAACAAAAGTCCTCACCACTGGACCAATAAATAACATCAAGATAAATAGAGCAAAGATTGAAGTTGTCAAAGGCTTCATTTTGCTCGGATCGACCATCAACACTCATGGAAACAGCAGTCAAGAAATCAAAAGATATATTGCATTAGGCAAACCTGATGTACAAGACCTCTTTAAAGTATTCAAGAGCAAACATGTCAGCTTGAGGAGTAAGAGGTATGTGACCCAAGCCATGGTATTTTCAATAACCTCATACGCATGTGAAAGTTGGACAGTGAATAAAGAAGACTGTAGAAGAATTGATACATTTGAGTTATGGCATAAGAAAAGAATATTGAAAGTACCATAGACTGCCAGAAGAACAAACAAATCTGGATTGGAAGAAGTACAACCAGAATGCTCATTAGAAGCAAGAATGGCCAGGCGTCACCTCTCATACTTCAGACATTATCAGAAGGGACCAATCCCCAGAGAAGGGCATCATGCTTGATAAAGTGGAGTGTCAGCGAGGAAGAGGAAGACCCCCAATGAGATGTAGTGGCACAGTGGCAGCAGCAGTGGGCTCAAGCATAGCAATGATTGTGAGGTTGGTTTAGGAACGGGCAGTGTTTCGTTCTATTATGTACAGGGTCACTATGAATCAGTACCAACTGGATGGCATCTAACAGCAATAACAGTGTATTACATAATTCTGTGATAGACTAAAAAGGCCAGTGGTAGGGAAGAGGTTGAAAGTGTAGGGGAGAAGAGGGAATAACTAATAGAAAAAGATAACTGAGAGACAAAGGATTGGACCCTGACCATAGGGAAGGAGTGCAAGTTATCATTTAGTGATTACTATTTATAGCCCTGAACAAAATGTTAATGAATACTATCCTATAGCCATGAACAAAATGTTAAAATTAAATACAAGCTAGATGCTTTTGAGTTGTGGTGTTGGAAGAGAATATTGAAAGTGCCATGGGCTGCCAAAAGAACCAGTAGATCCGCAAGATGGCCAAACTTCATCTCTCATACTTAGGACATATTGTCAGGACAGACCAGTCACTGGAGAAGGAGATCATGTTTGGTAAGGTGGAGGGTGAGAGAAAAAGAAGAAGATCCCCAATAAGATGGATTGGCCAAGTGGCAGCATCGATGGACTCAGGCGTGGCAACAGTAGTGAGTTTGGCCCAGGATCAGGCAGTGTTTTGTTCTGCTGTGAATAGGGTCACTGTGATTCAGTGTCGATTTGATGGCACCTAACAACAACATCTTTACTAAAAGGAGCACTGGTGGACAGTGGTTAAGCATTCAGCTGCTAACAGAGGTCAGCAGATTACACCTGCCAGCTGCTCCGTGGCAGTCTGTGGAAAACCAGCCTGGCGATCTGCTTCTCTAAAAATTGTTGTTCTTATTAGGTGCTGTTGAGTTAGTTGTGACTCACAGTGACAGTAGAAGGAAACATTGTCTGGTCCTGCGTTGTCCTCATAGCCCTTTTGTTTGGGCCCATTGTTGCAGCTACTGTGTCAGTCCATCTCATTGAAGGTCCTCGTCTTTTTAGCTGGCCCTCTATTTTATTCTCCAGGGACTGGTCTCTCCTGCTAACATCCCAAAGTATGTGAGATAAAGTCTTCGCTTCTAAGGAGCATTCCAACTGTATTCTAAGACAGATTGTTCATGCTTCTGGCGGTCCGTGGTATATTCAATATTCTTCATGAACACCATGATTCAAATGAATCAATTCTACAGCAGTCTTTTTATTCACTGTGCAGCTCTTACATGCATATGAGATGATTGAAAACACCATGACTTTGGTGTTTACTTTTAAATATTTTAAAG
Source organism: Chrysochloris asiatica (assembly GCF_000296735.1). Taxonomy (NCBI): domain Eukaryota; kingdom Metazoa; phylum Chordata; class Mammalia; order Afrosoricida; family Chrysochloridae; genus Chrysochloris; species Chrysochloris asiatica. The sequence goes on along the minus strand of NW_006408684.1, from coordinate 1,147,207 downwards.
AGGTCTTTTGCAGCAGATTTGCCTAATACAATATGTTTGAATTTTTGACTGCTGGCCCGTGGGCTGTGATTGAGGATTCAAGTAAAATGGGATCCATGGCAGTTTATTTTTTGTGATGTTGCTCTTATCTGTCCCATTGTGAGGATTTTTATTTTCTTTACATTGTAGTGTAATCCATACTGAAGGCCATGTGTTTGATCTTTTATCAGTACGTACTTCAAGTTCTCTTGGCTTTCAGCAAGCAAGGTTATGTCGTCTGCATACCGCAGGTTGTCAGTGAGTCTGCTTCCAGTTAATCATGCCACATTGTTCATATAGTCCAGCTAATTGGATGATTTGCTTAGCATGCAGATTGAATAAGTATGGTGAAAGGATACAATCTGGGTATACACCTTTCCTGATTTTAAATCATGCAGCATCTCCTTGGTCTGTTCAGATGACATCCTCTTGGTCTATGTGTAGGTTCTGCATGAGCCCAAGTTAAGTGTTCTGTATTTCCCATTCTTTGCAATGTTAGCCATAATTTGTTATGATCCACACAGTTGAATGCCTTTGTATGGTCAATCAAGAACATGTGAACATCAGCTCTCTGGTATTCTCTGGTTTCAGCTTAGATCCATCTGACATCAACAGGGATATCCCTTATTATACCTTCTGTTCTGAATTTGGCCTTGATTTCTGACAGCTCCCTATCAATGTACTACAGCAATTGTTTTTGAATTATCTTCAGCAAAATTTTGCTTACATGAGATATTGATGATTTTGTTTAATAATTTGCACATTCTGTTGATCACCTGTCTTTGGAATGGGCCCAAATATGGATCTCTTCCAGTGGTTCATAAAGTAGCTGTCTTCCAAATTTCTTGACACAGAGGAGAGCATGCTTCCAGTATTGCATCTGTTTGTTGAAACATAGCAATGGTTTTTCCTCCAGTTCCCAAAACTTTGGTTTTACCAGTGTCTTCAGTACAACGTGGACTTCTTCCTTCAGTACCATCTCTTCTTGATCCTATGCTACCTCTTGACATATATTCTGCCCATTTTTTGATGCTTGCTGTGTCATTCGGTTTTTGCCCATGGAATCTCCTTCAGTATTACAACTGGAGATTTGAATGTTTTCTTCAGTTCTTTCAGAATGAGAAATGCCAAGCCTGTTCATTCCTTTTGGTTCCCAAACTCAAGGACTTTGCACATTTCATTATAAAGGTTTACTTTGTCTTCTAAAGTAATAAAAATGTATTCAGTTCTTTTTACTTCATCATTTCTTCAATCTGCTTTTGCTGCTTTGCATTCAAGAGCAAGTTTCAAAGTCTCTTCTCACATCCATTTTAGTCTTGTCTTTCTTGTCTGTCCTTTTATTGACCTTTTGCTTTCTTCATGGATGATGTCCTTGATGTCATACTAGAAATTGTTTAATCATGATCAGTAGTGTTTATTGTGTCAAATCTATTCTTGAGATGGCCTCTAAATTCAGGTGGGATATACGCAAACTCATACTTTAGTTCTTGTGGACTTCTAAATTTTTCTTCAACTTGAACATATATAGGAGCAATTAATGGTCTATTCCACAGTTGGCCACTGGCTTTGTTATGATCGATGATACGGAGCTTCTCCATCATCTCTTTCTGTAGATGTAATCGATTTGATTGTTCCATCCAGCAAGAATGTAGACACTGTTTATGTTATTGAAAAGTATTTGCTTGGTCTTGTGAAATTCTTTCATGGGATCTCTGGTGGCATCTTTATCACCAACTACCTACTCATCCTCCTTTGTTGCCAGCTTTTGCATGCTGGTCACCACTAATTGTCAGTGTTTTCAGTTACATGTTTGATCAATCTCAAACTGCAGAAATTGACTAAAATCTTTAATTTCTTCATCTTTGGAATTAGTGATTGGTACATACATTTGAATAGTCATATTAACTAGTCTTCCTTGTAGGAATATGGGTAGTATCCTGTCACTAAAAGCATTATACTTTAGGTTAGATGCTTCTTTTTGACATAAAAAGTGATGTTATTGTCTCTTCAGTTTGTCATTCCTAGCATAGTAGATCATGTGATCGTCTGATTCAGAATGGCCAATGACAGTCCATTTCAACTCACTAATGCCTAGGATTTCAATCTTTGTGTGTAGATCCATTTCATTTTTGATTATTTTCAATTTGCCTAGACTCCCACGTCATTCCACATTCTGATTATTAATAGATATTTGCAGCTGTTTCTTTTCATTTTGAGCACACCACATCACATAACGATGGTTCTAAAAGTGTTGCTCCATCCACATCATTAAGTTTGACTCAATTTTGAGGAGGCAGCTTTCCACTGTTGTAGTTTGAGTGCTTTCAAGCCTGAGGAGCACATCTTCCTGCACTGTATAAGACAATGTTCCACTGCTATCATAAGGCTTTCACTGACCAGTTTTTGTTTATTTGTTTGTTTTTGAAGTAGATCATCAGGTTCCTCCTAATCTTCTTAGTCTGTAAGTTCTTCTGAAACCTGTCGACGACCATGGGTAACCATGCTAATATTTGAAATACTGATAGCATAGCTTCCAACATCACATCAGCACCGAAACCTCTACTGCACAAGGAACTGACAGACCAGTAAAGATTTCAGCCTAGGAAACCCTGTGGGGCAGTTATGCTCTGTCCTGGGAGGTCACTATGAGTCAGACTCAACCTGGTAGAACACAACATCATCCTTACCTAAAGACCACCTTAAATTGTTTATGTTGAGCAGTGATGACCATGCATATGAGGTTTGATATATTTCTTACCAACTTGAATAATCAGTTATTTAAATATTTGAAATAATTGGTTTTCTTTTTTCTTTTTTAAGATTCGGTTCATGTTAGAGACCATGTTGGCCCTGAAGAATAATGATATGCGTAAAATTCCAGGCTATGACCCTGAACCTGTAGAGAAACTGAGGAAGTTACAAAGAGCTTTGGTAAACAGCTTTTAATTCTGATTTGGGGGGAGGCTTCCATGTCAACATGAATCTGTAATCCAAAAAGAAGTGATTAGGATCTAAAAGCCAGTTGTCTTTTGATGTCTGTTAATAAGAGTTTTAAAGATATCAAACTGAAACTTGTTTCTATCTTGAGACCTTTTGAATAGTCCCAGTCCTTTTTGTGTGGGATGCCTTGTCTCTGGTGGGAAGAGTTCCTGTTGATTGAGCAGCCTGTGCATTAACCCAGTGGTGGCGAACTCTTGCTGTGTAATAGAATCACCTGTTAGCTTTTTTAAACTATCAATACCAGGGCCATGACTCAGACCCATTAAATCAGAATCTTGAGGAGTGTGGGTATCACTTTTCTTTTAAGCTCCTTGTGTATTTTCTAATGTGCAGTCAGAAATAAGACCCACTGATCTCACCAGGTGGGTTAAGTTGTTCAGGCCCAGCCTTAAGCTGGGCAATACCAAGCTCCACCCCTGCCAGCCTGACAGAATTCACACTGTTTTAAATTCCCTGAGTCTGAAGCAACTGGTGTCACTTTCTCTGGTATAACAACTCTCTAAAGAAAACGTCATTTGGGGCTATAGAACCAGGTGTGTGTTCTCAAACAACTTCAAACACAAAGTAGTGTAAGTCTTCTACTTTTGGCATTAATCCAAACAGAACTGAACTGTCACAATTGTCAGTGATATTTTTCTTTGTCAGAAATGGCCAGGCACCAGAAATGTCATTGCTAGAAACTTAAGGATGATGGTAGTATAAAATAAGAACAAATTACAAGCATTTTCACAAGATCCTTTTTCTTCTAATCAGGTGCGCAACACGGGTTCAAGTACAGAAACTCGGCTTCGAGTCTCCTGGGAGAGTGTTTTGAATGCAGAGCAGGTTGGTCGCTGGTGGATTATAGGGTCTTCATGGAGCGGAGCCCCAATGATTGAGAGCAGTGATGATAAGATCCAGCAGAAACAGCTCATAGGGACGGTAAGGTGATTCGTGATGTTCCTATTTCTCTGCCCCTCATACTATAGTGTTTTACCTAGTGTAGCTACTTTAATATTTGTGGGACGATTATTGAAATGTGCTGACAGGTGTATTTGAAGACCTGGCAGAAATTGCTGTTTTGCTGTTTTTGTTTGTTTGTTTGGTTGGTTGGTTGGTTGTTTTCAAGATGAATTAGATAAGGGGAGCAGATGATCATCATTATGCAGATACCAGTTCATGAAATTTTCCAGAAGACAAGCTTCCATTCCATTTGCCTTGGATTTCAGATTGTTAAAAATCTTTGCCCTTCTTTGTATTTTATTATTAATAGTTAAAGACCATACTTCATCCACATTCCCTTAGTTTTTACCTATGTCCTTTTTCTGTCAGATCCCACCCCGAGTATCATACTGCATTTAGTTATCATGTTTTTTAGGCTCCTCTGGCGAGGCCCACTTATTTGTATTTTATTTCACTGTTGCTTATAACTGACTCAGATCATACCACTAGTGAGAAAAGTTTCCTGAATCAAGTATTCTTACCAGTGGCCTTTTCTCCTGCTGTTTTCCCTCTAGGGTTTGCCCAAGAATAAAGATTCAGTGTTAATTTAGTTATATTAAGTCAAGTCTGCACTAAAAGTATACAAATTATTTTTTAGAAACTTAATTTTAGAAGCTACTTACTAAACCAAAGTGTGACAGTATTTCTCAAGCAGCATTAAAACATGAGGCTTCCTTTGCAATACCTAAACTCTCTTGGTTTTCGTAGCATGCTTTGAAAAAAAAAGGTTCAACCAAAACAGTCAGTGACTTTTGAGAAGGATGGGTTGGACTGGTTAAATTCAAGGCAAAGAGGTAATACAATCTAATACAAAAAAATCTAATATAAACAGTCTTTGTATTAGATTTTTTTTCAAAGGACACACAGCAATTATTAGGATGAAGTTTTCAGAACATTGAAAATTGCTTTGGTAAGAAAAACGCCCGGAAAGTTGCACTAATTTTTTCCATCACAGTGCACCTGCTCTTTCATTGAGGGCAGCAAGGGCTATCCTAGGAGAGTTTTACTGGGATACTTTACCTTATTCACCCTACAGTCCTGATCTTGCCCCTTCAGACTTTTGTTCGCAAACTAACAGAGCATTTAAAAGGAACATGGTTTGAGTCCCTTGGGGATGCCAAAACTGCCATTTTAACATGATGTATATCAAAGAGTACAGCATTTTGGGAGAAGGGTTAGAAAGCTGGAAAGAGCACCTTCAGAAGTGTATGAACCTAGATGGAGAATCTGTCAGGAAATAATAGCTTCACATTTTGATATTTTTGTTTAATAAAGGTTTCTTTGATTTTGTAGTAGTACTTTTAAACTCACCCTTGTATGTATGATGTATGTCTTAATCTTTCCTCTTTTCAGGTTAGTTCAAAGATGTTGGACCTTGCTCGCAAGCAGAGAATGAACACTGACATCCGGAGAAACATATTCTGTACAATAATGACCAGTGAAGACTTTCTGGATGCATTTGAAAAGCTTTTGAAGTAAGCATGTTGTGTGAACTTTTTAGCCTGTTACTTAATTGGAGTCCTTGTGTGGCACTGTACGATAAGTCCTGAACTGCTGACTACAAGGTCAGCAGTTAAAACCCACCCGTCAAAACCCAGCAGTTCAGAACCTCATACAGAGCTGTTAGGAGTTGGAGCCAACTTGAGAGCACTTAACAACTTAATTAAGTTCATTTGATTTTTTTAAAAAATATTTTAGATGATTACATTCAGTGTCAGGTGCAACTTTAGAATAATTATAGACCTCACCTCTTACCCTCCTATCTCACTCTATTTTAATTCATGCATTCCCTAATGGTTAACAAACCTGTTCCTTCTAATTTGCCACTAGTATGGCACTATGGAAAGGAGCTCTGGTAGTATAGTGGTTACGAGTCAGGCTGCCAACCTCAAGATCAGCAGTTCGGAACTACCAGCAGTTCCATGGGAGAAAGATGAGGCATTCTGCTCCCGTAAAGATTTACAGCCTCAGAAACCCTGTGCAGGGTCACTATGAGTCGGAACCGACTCCACCATACTTAACAACAACAACATGGCACTATGGAAGGAGCTCTGGTAGCGTAGTGGTTACGAATCGGGCTGCGAACCACAAGGTCAGCAGTTCGAAACTACCAGCTGTTCTGCAGGAGAAAGATGAGGTGTTCTGCTCTTATAAAGATTTACAGCCTCGGAAACCCTGTACAGGATCTCCAGGAGTTGGAACCGACTCTGGCACATAACAACAACAACATGGCATTATGGAGTCCTAGTGTGGTGCTGTGGGTTAATGCGCCAGACTGCAAAACCATTTGAACTGCAATGTCGGCAGTTCAAGCTCACCAGCTGTTCCTCGAAAACCCTATACAGGGGTCGCTATGGGTTGGAACCAACTTGACGGCGCTTAACAACAACAATAACATGGCACTGTGGTTAAGCATTGGGCTGCTAACTGAAAAGCCAGTGGTTTGACCCCATCAGTAGCTCGGCTGAGAAGGATGAGGCTGTGTGCACCTGGAAAGCCCCAGACCCCGTGCAGCAGGTCTGAATCCAGGTCAGCTCCGTGGCTGTGGGGTTGGTGTTTGTTTTGTTTCTAATTAGAACATTTTGTGATATAGGATTTGAGGATTTAGATCAAAATTATTATCTGGCCAATCGATAATGTGTAGTTGCTATTGGTTGTCATGAATTATTTAAAAATATATCTTAATATTTCTAATTACTTCTCAATTAAAAACTGTTTAGTATAATTTTTATAGTTATTTATAATAAAATGTTTCAAATGCCTATAGAGTCTAGAAGAATTACTTCTAAACAATTAAATATATTGTTAATTCACCTTTATTTTCTTTTAAAAACTTAGAATGAAATGCAGAAAAAAACAAAAACATGGTTAATTTTAGGATTCTGATAAGAGGGGTTTTACAAGGGGGCTTTAAAAATTTGTAAAAAATACCATTATCTTTTACTTCCATTTTTGCATGACTTGTTGAGCTTGATACAGTAAGCACTAGACTGCTAACCACAAGGTTCACTGTTAGAGCCTGCCAGTCACTCCACAGGAGAAAGATGAGACTTTCTGATCCTTTGAAGATTTAAAGCTTGGAAACCCTATACAAGGTCACTAGGAGTTGCAACCAACTCCCCAGCAGTTAATAACAATACCAACATGGGTACCTTGCATTGTTGAAGTGTAAAACATACGCTTTCTTTACCTCTCTAAACCTCACTTTTATACTTTTATTTAGCATATCTTTATGTTTCTTAATTAAGGAGTCCTGGTGGTGGTGTGGGTTGGTTAGGCATTAATCAGCTAACCTGAAGGTTGGCAGTTCAAACCCACCAACCACTTTGAGAGAAAAATGTGACTCTCTGCTCTCATAAAAATTTACAGCCTTGGAAACCTTATTTGGAATCATTAGGAGTCAAAATGGACCTGATTTGGTTTGAGTTTTGGTTATGTTCCCTAATTATACTTTGTTTCTGAAAGGGGACTTCATGTGAAGAGGTCTTATGTCCTCTACTCTGAGGCTCTTAGTTCATCTTTAATTATACGTAAAGGATTGCTTTTACTATTTTTCTCCCAGTTGAGTTCATTTTTATTTATCAGAAATACATAACTGCTAATCTGAACTTTTAGACTTCTGGTGTGGCACTGTAGGATAATAAGCAGTAAACTGCTAACTGCAAGTTAGGTAGTTCAAACCTACCAGCCATTGCTCGGTAACCCTTTACAGGGACGCTATGAGTCGTAACCAACTTGATCGCATTTAATAACAACAACAGTCTGAACGGTCACCATGAACTGATACTAATCCAACCGAAATAAATTGGTTGTTATAGTTGCCTAGATAGCCATAGCTCATGTCATGTATGATTTTAGTTCATTTTGTTTTGTTAGTGGGCATTTAAAAAAATAATAGTTTTTGGCAATAGCTAATGTTTCTTTCCTCTTTAGAATTAAAAATCTCTGCCTTTGTTTAGAGGCAGCAGTTGCAACAATATTCAGATTTATTTACTTCAAAACTGTACTTCAAAAGTCATTTGTAATGACAAATAATTGAGAGCACGTCAAACTAGGGAAAGGAGAAACTGTACATTCGTACAGTGGGATACTAGGCTTAAAAAGGAACAAATTATTGATATCTGCAGCAACATGGGAGAATCTCAGATTATGCCCAAGTGAAAGAAGCCAGACTCAAATAGATGTATAATTGGTGGTTCTGTGTATATGATATTCTTGCGAAAGCAAGACTGTAAGGACAGAAGTATCAGTGGTTGCCAGGGGGTTGAGGGAAGGAAGGGTTGACTATAAAGGAGCACTGGGGATTTTGGGAAGTGATAGAACTTTCTATATTTTAATTGTAGTGTTTATAAGACTATATGTAAAAACACAGAACAGTTCACTAAAAATGATGAATTTTGCTGTATGTAAGGTTTTCTTATGGAGAAATACAGTCATTGCTATCACAAGAACCTGACTTTTAAGAGCACACAGATTTGAGTGTTAACACTGTTGTCTGTCAGTCTGACACTAATTATAGACTTGTAACTGGAATAGAACCCATAAATCATGTTGACCCATCCCTCCCACATTTAGAAACTTTGAAGCTCAGAGAAGTTAGGGACACGGCTGGGTCTAGCTCGTGTATCTTGATATCCTCACCTCCTCTACCTAGTTCTCATTTAACCAAACTGTGCCAATCAGGAATGTCTCTTTGAAAGATTTCTGCCTTAGGGCTATTATAACTGGGAAGCTGAATGAATTTTTAGTTACTGCTATTACTGTTTTATAGGCTTGGACTTAAGGATCAGCAAGAGAGAGAAATAGTTCATGTTCTCATGGATTGCTGCCTTCAAGAGAAAACATATAATCCCTTTTATGCGTTGTTGGCTAGCAAGTTTTGTGACTATGAAAGAAGATTTCAGGTAAATTACTTAGTAAGAAGCCCACCGGTTATGTGTACTCGATATTTTTTCTAATCATTTTATTTAGCTTGTCTGGCTCTATAGTTAGTTCCCTGAGTCAGGTGGGACAAAAATCACGTGGTTCTGTTGTCTGCCGGCTGTCTTCCATGGGGATGGTTGGTGGGTGCCATCAGCATAAAGTGATAGGACTGACTGGCTGTGCTTCCATGCCAGCTGTGCAGTTTCTCATTGTCGCAGTGAAGTTGAAGCTTCATAGCCAAGTAGTTTGAGTTCCTTTTCTAGTTGTATACTGTACTGTTTGCTTCTAATGTAATGCTATCCACGAATGCCTTTAAAGCATTATTTTTAGTGTGTGCTGGTTTGAGGAAAACAGCTGCAACAGAAAGTATTGTGAGACTGTTAAACCAGCTACTAACTGTGGGAAAGGGAAATGCAGTTGCTTCTAAAAGGCTGATCTTTAGAATATTAAATAAAGCTAATTTATGTATTATGCATTTCATAAGAAATTGAATACCTGTAGATTATATTCCTAGTAATATATTCTAATTATTTGTTATGTTTTAACTTTTTTTCTTCTTTTTGTTAGATGACTTTCCAGTTTACCATATGGGACAAATTTCGGGATTTAGAAAATTTACCAGCTACTAATTTCTCTAATTTACTTCATTTTGTGGCCCATTTGTTGAAGACAAAATCACTTCCATTATCCATTTTAAAGGTTTGTATGATATATAGGATTATTAAAAACGACAGTGTAAATGCCTGTATTTGTACTTTTTTCTAAAAGCTGCATTTCCTTAGAGTCTGATTTTCCTGTATTTTTCATTATCATAGGGATCATAGAAAATAACCCAATTAGCATAAAGTATAAATTTACCTAGCAAATTAGGATAGATTTACAGATTTTTTGGGTTAATTTTAAGTAAATGTTTCCATTTCAGGGTTTGAGGTGAACATGCCTGTCCTTATTATAAAATCATGAAATGATTACTACAAGAATAAGAGAAAGAGTAAAGAAGGAGTTGGTCACCTTGAAGAGGTGTGGTGCCAAGTCTAATTTTTTTCTCATTTTGATACATTTTAAATCAACAGGAGACCCCCTAACCTTACACCATCATATTTTAGAACTTCCATATCACCCAGGAGCCAATGAAATATAGATGTTGTTGTTAAGCACCGTCCAGTCGGTTCCGACTCATAGTGACCCTGCACAGGGTTTCCGAGGCTGTAAATCTTTATGGGAGCAGAACACCTCATCTTTCTCCCACGGAAACGCTGGTAGTTTCCAACTGCCGACCTTCAGGTTAGCAGCCCAATTCATAACCACTACACTACCAGAACTCCTTACAGCGTGTTTAAATGTACAGTGTAATTTAGACATAGTACATTGAATTTTAAGTGGCCTGATAGGCTTATGTGATTAGAAGCACTGGGATGTGGGTGTCCTCAAAACTAGCTGTACTGTTAGAGAACTGGAGGATCAAAGGGAGCCGAAAAACAGAGCTGATTCAGTGGAATTGGCCTTCTGTCCTCCACCTGTGCCTTCACCTTCCTGATCTGCAGGTCAGACTAGAACCACAGCTTCATATGGTGGTGTTTTTGTTAAGTGCCATCAAGTCGGTTCTGACTCATAGCCACCTTTATAGGGTTTCTGAAGAGCAGCTAATGAGCTTGAGCCACTAACCTTGAGATTCAAACCAACCTTGCAGTCCAGCTCATTAACCCACAGCATCATACCAGGACTTCACAGCTTCATATAGTTAGAGGGTTTTTTAAGTCCTTATATGCCACTTGTCAGACAGAACATATACTCAGAATTCCCATATATTTCTTTTAGTGTGTGATGTTGAATTTTGGCCACTGTACTTAGTATTAATCTGAAAAGTAGACAAATTTAAGATCTCATTAAGAAAGCATTATAGAAATATGTAAAGTACATTCTCTTGTTGAACTAAATCTTACCTTCATTCACTCAAAGATTGAGTTGAGTATGGAATAATATATGAGAGTTCACTCAACAACAAGAATTCCTGCTTGGTATTACCTGCCTAGAACTTTCAAGTATATAAAATTAAAGATGCAGTTGAAGCTCACCTTGGGTTAATATAGCTTTTATGCAGATTATATTACACTGCCACATACTCTTTGTATCCTTCTGTTAGTTTATAGTTTATTCTTATTGATAAATGTAATTATATTCCTTGCTTTTGAAATTCTGGTGTGGTAGGATAAGCATTGAACTACTAACCACAAGGCTGGCAGTTCAAATATACCAGCTGCTCCTTGGAAACTGTATACCAGGTCATTGTGAGTTGGCACGAGCTCAGTGGCACTTAACAACAACATTCTTTGTTTTTATAACTGCTGTATGTTGTTGTTAAGTGCCGTTGAGTCGATTTCCAACTCATCACAACCCTGTATAGGATGTCCACAGAGCAACTGATGAATTTGAACCACTGACCTTGTGGTTCAAACCAGTCTTAGTGTCCAGTGCTTTATCCCATAGCGACATACCAGGATTCCAACTGCTGTATTCTACTATTTAACTATATTACAATTTATATATTCATTGTTTTATCCAATTTATAAATGTTTAGATTATTTCTAAATTTTTTAAATCATTTTTTATCAGTAATATATGACTTTTAATTAGGGAGTAGTCTTTAGGGGATGAAGTTAATTATGTTTCTATTCTAGAAATTCTATGTTTACCCCCATAAATTTAACACTGCTAGGAGCTCTTCAAAAGGAGCTCTGGTAGCGTAATGGTTACGAATCGGGCTGCGAACCTTAAGGTCAGCGGTTCGAAACTACCAGGTGCTCCGCGGGAGAAAGATGAGGCTTTCTACTCCCGTAAAGATTTACACCCTCGGAAACCCTATACAGGGTCGCTATGGGTCGGAACCGACTCGATGGCACTTAACAACAACAACAACAACAGGAGCTCTTCAAAGTGGTTATACCAATTGACACTCCTCCCAGTAGCAGCTAAGTTCTCATAGCTCCACAGTCTTGCCTACAACTGTCCAGTTTTTAAAATTAGAAAGAGCCTTTTAAATCTTTGGGGGAGGGGTGTGTTAAGTTTTTATTATAATTGACTATACTTAGAAATCACTAGAGTAGTTGGCTAAATTAATATAACTGTATTTTTCTCTGCATCTTTAACTCTATTAGGTAATTGAATTCAGTGAATTGGACAAACCCAGAGTCCACTTTTTACGGAAAGTATTATACATCTTGTTAATGGAAACAGAAGTTGAAGACCTTGGTTTAATTTTTACAAGGTATGTTCCTAGCTCATAAGAAATACGGAAAAGAGATAACTAGAAATCAGTTTCATTTAGGTTGATTTAGAAAAGCAACGTTTTTGTATACTTTATGTATAGATTTATAAATCTTCATTTTCAGTTGTCAGTTTTAAGTGAAAGTTAATATGCATTAGATTTGAGAAACATAAAACTTACCAAATCCCAAACTAGCAACCATTTTTAACCAATAGAATGTATTAAGAATTTCTTCTTAGGGTATTTTCTTTTTAAAAGGCTATATCTGACTGTTCAAGATATATAGAATTCTAAGACATAAGATACTAATTTAGCACTGATAAAATGTTTATGCCATTCCTTTTCAGAGTATCCGACAACCCAAAGCTGGGGGTATTGCGGGAAGGTCTGAAACTTTTTATTAGCCACTTCTTACTAAAGAATGTAGAGGCCCACAAAAGCGCGGAGGAAGCCAACCTACTCAGAGAAAGAGCTGACCTGGCAATAAAGTCTCTTCAAGGAAAGCCTTCCCTCAGAATGTAGCTTGGGGAAGCAGTGGAATGTGGTGGTCTTTCTGCACCCAAAGGTCTTTTGACTTAGTAGAGCTATTGTACGGTCTGCTGTGGTTTAGAAGCATTAAATTTTATAATAACTCTTTTAATCCAAAATTATATTGTTTTTGTGTTTTACACAATTTTCAAACAACTATATGAGGGGGATTCAAAAAGTTCATGGAAAAGTGGAATTAAAAGATAATGGAAATTTTCCACAGATTTTTTTAAGTCCCTTCATACGCTCAGCTGCTCCTTGGAAACACAGTACAGAGTTGCTATGGGTCGGAACCAACTTGACGGTACTTAACAGTAACAACAACACTATGCATAGCGTCTCTAGGTGGTGTAAATGGTTAGGCAGGCAGCTGCTAAATGAGAAGTTGAAGGTTGAGTTTACCTAAATGTGCCTCAGAAGAAAAGCCTTTAATCTCTGCTGAAACCATCAGTCAGTGTTAATACTATGTAGCATTTTGCACTCTGACACACATGGGGCCTCCATAAACCAGAATCTACTTGACAGCAATTGGGGTGCGCGTGTAAGGAAGTGGGAGAGCAAATGAGAAGGCAGGGAGAGAAAAGAGGGGAGGGAGGAAGAGGACAGGCTAGACAGTATTCTCTAAGTAATACAACTGCTATGTGTGTCTGTATAATTTTTTAAAACAGATTACTAGAGACTGCAGTTATCAAAAAGAAATTGATACCTATTTCTTAACCTTTTTTACACTGGTTGAAATTTCCAAAACCATACAATTAAATGTGATGTTTGATATGTAACATTAATTATCTGGAATGCAGTAATTGACTTAAACTTAACTATACTATCTTTTGTACAATACAGTGATAGATTTTTGTCATTATTACTCTTCTAAAATATTTTACACAGTAAAGGATGTTGTTATTGTTAAGTGCCGTGAAATCGGTTCCGACTCATAGCGACCCTGTGCAGGGTTTCCAAGGCTGTGAATCTTTACAGGAGCAGAGACCCTCATCTTTCTCCTTACTAATTTTATATATCTGTTCTACTCATCAATCCTAGATTGTTAATATACTGTTATTAAACACCGATGTCATCAAATAGCTATTGGACGTACAGTGAGTGCAGCTTGCTGTGCTAAGATCAAGGAGGTGTCAGTAAAATAAAGCTTGATGACCACCTATGAGGAGACCTGGTGTGGCACTGTGGGTTAATGCGCTGGACTGCCACATCGGTTTGAACTGTAAAAGTCCGTGGTTCAAGTTCACCAGCCACTCCTTGGATCCTAGGAAACCCTATTCAGGGTCACTCTGATAGGTCGGAACCAACTCGATGCACTTAACAGTAGCAGTAACCGCCTATAAGATAGGCTTTATTTAGTGAGTAACATACATTACACCCCACTTACTAAATATTATTTATTCTATGAAGAATTGCAAAATTTCTTAGTATACCTAACATCTACCACACTTTCATTATCAATGTGTATTGTTTTTCTAGCCCATAGAATTTACTTCTCTGCCCTAAATGTTGCAAATTTAATTTAAATGTCACCTCCAATTTTTTTTTTTTTAAAGTCATTAAGATATAAGTGTAGAATAGTATTTTAGAAATCATGTGTCACAAACCTATATATATTCCCAAAAGAATATATAGTCCTCAAAGAATATGTCCTCTTGGAAATGGTCACCCTAGAAAACTGGGTACTTTACTAGTAGTGATGTTGCTCCTGTTCAAAATACCCTTTTTGTCACATACCTGCAAATAGGATCTGAACATGATTTTATGGAGCAGTTTGCTTTTAGAAGCCATAATGTGAATTAAGTATTTTCATGCATCTTCCTAAACTAATGGGTTCTTTTTTTTTTTAATTAACAATGAAATTCCATGTGTCTGCTAACTATTTGAAGCCCCTCATATAAATACAGATATTGTCTATTCCTCAACTGCTAAGATAACAGAAAGACTGTATCTGGGCTCTCGTGTTGCCCTTGTTAAATTTACCTTCGGGAACAACCTCTCTGGATCTAAGGTAAAATTAAAGCCCCGTGTTTTCTAGTGGGTTCTGAATTTAGACAACAAAGAAGGAAGCTGTCCCCACTAAGAGAGGAGTACAACAAAATCCTAGCCAATAGAATCTAAAACATATTAAGTAATTCATCTTGACTGAGTGGGATTCCTACCAGGTATGCAAGGATTGTTCTGTATTAAAAAAAAAATCAACATAATCCACCACATAAATAAAACTAAAAAGAAAAGAACCATAGATCATATCTATTGACACAAAAACGGTATTTGACAAAATCCAAAATCCATTCCTATTAAAAACACTCAATAGGAATAAAAGGGAAATTCCTCAACATAATTAAGACCATACATACAAAACTAACAGCCAGCATCACTGTCAACAGAGAGAAACTGAAAGCATTCCCCTTGTAAACAGGAACCAGACAGGGATGCCCTTTATCACCACTCCTATTCAGTATACTAGAAGTCTCAGCCAGAGCTTGAAGCAAGAAAGGGAAATTAACGGCATCCAAATTGGCAAAGAAGAAGTAAAACTCTATTGCAGATAAGATGATTCTATATAGAGAACATCTCAAAGACTCAGCAAGAAAATTATTGGAACTCATTGAAAGATTCAGCATAATGGCAGGGTACAAGATCAATAAATAAAAATAAGTTGGATTCTTTTACGTTAATAAAGAGCTCTGAAAAGGAAATCAGGAAAATGCCATTTACAATAGCCACTCAAAAGATGAAATACTTAAGAATAAATTTAACCAGAGACACAAAAGACCTATACAAAGAAAACTACAAAACACTACTACAAGAAACCAAGTTGTTATTGTTAAGTGCCTTCCATTCAGTTCCAACTCAGCAACCCTGTATAGGGTTTCCAAGGAGCAACTGGTGAGTGTGAGCCATCAGCCTTGTGGTTCAAACCTGTGTTGCGGTCCAGTGCTTGTCCTACAGAGCCACCACAGCAGGACTCCAAGAAACCAAGAGACCTACAAGAATGAAAGAATATACCATACTCGTGACTAAGACTTAACAGTGATAATGTCAACATTACCCTAAAGCATTCTAAAGATACAATGCAATCCCAATACAGATTTCAATTTAATTCTTTAGAGAGATGTAAAAACTAATTACTAACTTTATATGTAAAGGAAAGAGACCTCGGATAAGCAGAGCATTACTGAAAAAGAACAAAATAGGAGGCATCTCACAACCACAGTAATCAAAACAGCCTGGTACAGGTACAATGAAAGACATGTAGGTAAGTGCGACAGAATTGAACACCCAGAAATAGATTCATCCACCTATGTTCAGTTGATCTTTGACAAAGGTCCCAAATACATTAAATGGTTATATTTAGTTATGGTTCTGTATCAACTTGGCTGGGCCAGAATTCTCAGTGATTTAGCATTTGATGTGTGGTTAGCCATCTCCATGGTGAGATCTAATATATCAATCCCATGGAACAATCTGATGTAATCAATCCTAATTTGCTGTAATTATCCAAAGAGAAGTGAGCAGAGAAGGGGGAACCTACGACCACCAAAACAGAAGAGCTTGGAGTGCATCCTTTGGACCTGGGGTCTCTGTAATATGAAGCTCCTAGATCCAGAAGAAGATTGATGCCAAGACAGGGAACTCCAAGGAATCCTGGGCCTACAGATGCAGAAAGGTGACAAGGACCTTTCTCTAGAACCAGTGCTCCGAATGCGGACTTTTTGCCTCCTGACTGAGAGAACAGACTTCTGTTTGTTTGAGCCATCCACTGTGGCACTGTAGGTTAATGCGCCAGACTGCAAAGTCAGTGGTTCAAGCTCACCAGCTGATCCTCGGAAACCCTATACAGGGTCACTGTGCATCGGAACCTACTCAATGGCACGTCACAGCAGCAGATAACTAAGACAGTGGGGAAGAGTCTATTCAACAAATGATGCTTGCAAAACTGGAAATCCATTTGCAGTATGAAACAAGACTCACATCTCCACATACAAAAATGAACTCAATGTGGATTAAAAACCTTAATGTAAACCTGTTGTTAAGTGCCATCAAATTGATTCCACCCATAGTGACCCTGTAAAGGATTTCCAAGGAGCAGCTGGTTAGCTTGAACCACCAACCTTGCAGTTCAAATGACTTTGCAGTCTGATGCATTAGCCCACAGCACCACACCCAAGGCTCCAATGTAAACCTAGAACTATAAACATCACCAGTGATAAAATAAGGAGAAATTTAAGTGCATAAATAAATTACCAAGTGTAACAAAACACAACAGATGACAAAATAGATAGCTGGGGGTTTACTAAAAATTAAGACACTTACGTGCTTCTAAAAATTTCACCAAAAGAGAAAGAAAAAAGAATCCACAGACTGGGAAAAGAAATTTTGGCAATGACTTATCAGACAAGAGCTACTCTTAACATTTATACAGCACTTCAACACCTCAACAAGACAAAGAATCCAATTTAAAAATGGGCAGAGAACATGAACAGACACTTCACCAAAGACATTTAGATGGCCAGCCATCTGCATCACAATCAGCCACTAGAGAGGTGTAAATTAGAACAACAATGATAATATCCTCTTGTTAAATACTGTCCTCATTTCTTACTCATAAGGAGCTCTGGTAGCATAGTGGTTACGAATCAGGCTGCTAACCTGAAGGTCGGCAGTTCGAAACTACCAGCTGTTCCGCAGGAGAAAGATGAGACGTTCTGCCCCCGTAAAGATTTACAGCCTCGGAAACCCGGTGCAGGGTCGCTATGAGTCGGAACCAACTCCATGGTACTTAACAACAACAACAACAACATTTCTGACTCATAGCCACCCACCCAGTATAGGGTTTCCAAGGAGCCGCTGACCTTG
This sequence comes from Chrysochloris asiatica, assembly GCF_000296735.1. Classification (NCBI taxonomy): domain Eukaryota; kingdom Metazoa; phylum Chordata; class Mammalia; order Afrosoricida; family Chrysochloridae; genus Chrysochloris; species Chrysochloris asiatica. The sequence goes on along the minus strand of NW_006408684.1, from coordinate 1,129,629 downwards.
CAGTTTCAAACCGATCTTGCAGACGACTGCTCACCCCAGCATTTAATACCAAAGTTTAAAGAAAACAAAATAACAAATGCTGGAAAGGGTGTGTGTGGACAGTCTGGAATCCTATGCTGCTGGTGGGACTTAAAAATGGTGCACCACTCAACTATTTTTAAATGATGAGTGCCCACTTTTATTATCACAGAGTGAAATACTTGCATATTTTCCTGGGCCCAAAAATATTCCATGACATATTTGGTGACCACTTGGGAAACTTTGAATTATTTACACTTTTCCAGCTGTGAGATCACTAAATTCTTTAAAATAGATCAAATCAATATTCACTTTTAACTTAATGCATTTTAAAATTTCCTTGACTCCATAAAAGAAAATAATAATAATGTACCACTGTGAAAAATGATATGCATTGTCTCAAAAACTTGGAATTGCCATATGACCCAGCAGTGTCTACTTGAAATAAGAGCTATGACATGAATACATACATGCACACCCATGGTCATAGCAGCACTATTCACAATAAAAATATGGAGACAGCCTATTGACTGGCTAGAGGAGAGATGGAGTCCTGATGTGGTGCTGTAGGATAAGCACTGGACTGCTAACCATGAGGCTGGCAGTGAAACCCAACAGTCACTCCTTGGGAACCTTATACAGGGCTGCTATGAGTTGGAACCAACTCGACTGCACTTAACAGCAACAAGGGGGTTGTAGACATATGTTAACTTGGATGCAGGGAAGGCACATCAAAAACATATCTATACTTGGTCACCTAGCAGACAAAGCAAACTGGCCCTCATCTGATTATTCAGTATGCTTGCTAGTAATCTCATACATGAGCCCTGGATATCCACAGATAAATATAAAAACCTTGCCTAGAAGCCGAGACTGTAAACTCCAAAAAGGCAAAGTATCCCCCACCCCACCCCACCCCCAAAAAAAAAAAAGCTAAAGAGGATAGAGAGAAACACTGTTAACTGATGGTATATGGAGGGGATTATAATCAATGTAATGAAACAAGTTATATGAATGGTTGAATGTGAAACTGATGATGTGTCCTGTAAACTTTCACTCAATTCACAATAAAAACCTTAAATTATAAAAACAAAACAAAAATATATATCTACAATAATAGAGAGACTGAAGTCTATTAGTGAGCTTCTGTTAAGGACAGTGGGAAATTTTTGGAAAAAATAGTGATGTTACAGAATATGATGACTATAATGTTTTTTTATAACTCAGGCATAATTATGGTGTTACAAATCAGGATTGCAACGACTCTTTAGAAGGAAGCAACGGGAAAAGAACACAGGAGACTTCTCTGGTACTTATGTTCTGTTAAAAAAAATGTTTTTAGAAAATATGTTAAGTGGAAGCCTACACTTTTCTAAGAAGCTTTTTTAAAAAAGAAAGAAAAGGATTTCTTTGCTAGGTGAAGATTGGGTTATAACATCACTTCTATTGAAAGTGCCAGTTATGATTAAATGAACTTGAGCCAAAATGCAAATAAACACTGCTTCCTTCCTCAAGGAAGTCTTGCTAAGAAAAAAAAATGTTAGTTGAACTTAACAGTGTGCTTAATGATACAGTTGGTTTACATTCTGATGCAAGCCCATTATCTCCTCACAAACCAAATGGTTCACAGGTTGGCAGCCCATCTCTGGACCACACTTTGCTTATCTCTAATATTGCACCAGTCGCTCCTCAGAAACCCTATACAGGGTCGCTATGGGTTGGAACCGACTCGATGGCACTTAACAACAGTATTGCAGGGGAGTCCTGGTGTGTCACTGGGATGAAGCACTGGACCACAAGGTCCGTTTGAATGGCAGTGTCAGAAGTTCAAACCTTCCAGCCACTTCTTAGAAACCTTTTATAGAGTCGCTATGAGTTGGAACTAACATGATGGCACTTAACAATATAGCTGGGGGAGTGTGGTGGCTCCTTATGATAAGCATTGGACTGTGAACCACCAAGTGTGCGGTTCTAGCCTGCCAGCCAATCCGCAGAAGAAAAATGAGGCTTTCAGCTCCCTTGAAGATTTAGAGCCTCACAAACCCTAGTATACAGGGTCACCATGAGTCAACAACACCTAACAACAGTAGCAATACAAGTGGGAAATCCTGGTATGGAATGCGGTTTGAATCCACCAGCCACCCCTCAGAAATGTTATACGTGATCGTTATGACTTGGAACTGACTTGACAGCACTTTACAACAACAAATATAAATGAAAGTTAATTATAGATGGAACTATAAATTAGGAAAAAAATAGCACTTCATTAATACCATCTAACTTGATTTTGTACCTTGTACAGTAAACCTTGCTTGAGATTAAGATAAATTCCAGGTGATTTTTCTTCTAAAGATAAATTTCTGTAAACTGAGTCCTATTTTTAAGATACTCTTTTATTATTGAAAGATGAAACTATCTTTTAATTTACTGCCAATGTTTGGCATTTATTTTATGGAAGATTGTTCGTAAATCTATGTACTTTTTCAAGTATGAAATCACTTTGACAACAAAATATAGTGGGTTTTCACATGATAGTAATTACACTTTTAGTGTTGTTGTGGGACAGAGGTAAATAGTGATGCATGCTCAACCTTGGAACAAAAGGGCTCTGTGATACAGGGATCTAGGCATAGTTTGAAGAGGGCAAATAATACTAAAATGCTTTTCTGTCTTATGAATATTGGTTTCCCTTGCCTACTATTGTAAAATGGATACTTGATTGGGATAGAAAGGAATGTTGTGAAACATGATTTCAGAAAACTTGTAAGCCCGTCTTCAGCCTATAACTGATTGGAATACCTAAAATGGGTTCTAGAACTTGCCCAGTGAAATAGGCCTCTTGCAAAGCCTATGCAGAGTATAGGACCTTAGGTGGAATCCTGAGTCCCATCAAGAACCTTATACGGTGGGACATTCCCACTAGCAAGGACAAGCAGACCAAGCTGGAACCGCTAGAGCAACAGAAGATACATCTTCAAAGGAAGATCATCAGGAAAAACCCAAAACAAAAATGTCAGCATGACTGGCTACTACAAGAATATAAGCAAGCTGTTCACCAGGAAGCCTTCAAGGCAAGCAATCAAGTTCCTTCAGGACAAACTCCCCTCTAAAACTGAAACTCAAAGGGAACACATGAACAGACGTATAAGCTTGCTGGCGACCACATTGGACTACTGGGGAGTGGATGATGGGGAAAGGCAGCAATGAAGACATGGGCTGAGTTCAACCACAGTCCAATGACTCCCATTAACCTGGAGATGAGAGAGAGAAGAGGAAGGGCTGGTTAGTCCAAAGTGTGGTGAGACCTGGGGACACTTAAGCCCATGGACAAAGACATAGCCACAGAGGGCTAGAGTTGAGGGTGAAGCATCCAGCTGATATGAAGTGAGGGGAGATTCACAGGAACACTCAAACGTGCAGCTAGTACCCATTTGACCTAGACTTGATGGCTTGATAATCAGAACTCGATTAGAGGAAGATTACCAAAAAAAAAAAAAATTTTTTTTTTTTTGCTAAAGGAAACAAGGGTAAATTGCTACAATTTGATGAACCTGACCTCTGCTCTTGGAGGTAGTAACTCTAAATACCAACAGAGAGGGAAGAAGTCTTCACATAAAGTGTCAGTGCTATCCCCTGTGTACACAGGGTAGATAGGGACAGGCAACTTAGACATTGGCTACCTAAAATGAAGGGGCGATAAAGGCACAAAGTGACTGGCTTACAAGGTTTCACGAGGGAGTATCATTTAAGAGTCGGGGGGCAGGGGTTGGGGAGAAAGAGTCCCCACTGAATAGTTTTCATCTTGTCTAGATGAGTCTGGTGAAAAGAGATGGGGATAATAAGATTCCTATGATTCAATAGTGAGTAATTGTTAACATGACTAATTGAGACTGTCACAATTATAAAGGTAAAAGTTTTGTAACAAAATCAGGGGAGTGGTTAATCTTACAGTCCTGAAACGGAGGACCCCAGGACCATCAAGGGGGAAGAGCACAGGCAGAATGTGGGAACTTATCCAGAGATGAAGGCAGAGATGGAGTCATGGAGGGGGTAGTAGCTGAGGACTCTAGATTCATGGGAAGAGAGGGACTAAGAGTCCCTTGCAGAATGTGCCCTTTAGAGGTGTAAATTATTATATATGCCTGAGTGGTTTTTTGTTTTGTTTTGTTTTTTTAGAAAAAGCCAAAGTGAATAGAGAGAAATACTGTTAACTGATGGTACATGGGGGGGATTATCATCATTGTAATGAAACAAGGTGTATGATTTGTTGAATGTAAAACTGATGATCTGCCCTGTAAACTTTCACTCAATCCACAATAAAAACATTAAAAAAATAAAAGAATACAAAAAGCTTATGCAGAATAACTTAAAAGAAATCTGCAAAATACCTCGTAACATGGATGAACCTAGAGAACACTATGCTGAGTGAATTAGTCCATCACAAAAGTACAAATATTATATGAGACCATTATTGTAAAAGCTTTCTTTCCAGACTAAAAGAAACATTCTTTGATGGTTATCAGCTTGGGAGGAAGGGAGAGTAATTCACTGACTAGAAGATAGACAGTTTGGGTGATGGGGCGGACAATATACAGGGAGGGGGAGGACAAAATGCAAGAAGAGAGAGGGTAGCAGATGAACAATGAAGATAGGGGAAGACTTAGGGAGGTATGTGTGGGTTAAATGTGATAGAGGTAATCAGTGATTTATACACAACCTTCAGACAACAGTGTTCTGTGAGTGGATACATGGACTGAGACAGGCTGAATGAGTAAAGGCGGAGAAAAATTTATGTGCTTGACTGTCTTGTGGATATTAGTTTCCGATGCTTACTATTGTAAAGTAGACTTTTGTATGATAGAAATAAATATTGGGAATTATGATAATAGAAAGCTTGCAAGCCCACCTTCAGCCTATAACTGATTGGATTTGCTAAGAGGGGAAATAGAATTTTCCCAGGGCAATAGGCTTCTAGTTAAGCCTTGGAAGAGTACTAGACCTTTGGTAGAATCCTGAGCCCCACTCAGAAAGAGTTGGTACATTCCCATTTGAAAAGACATGCAGATAAATCCAGAACTGCTGTGAGAACAGAAGATTCTTACTGAAAGAAAGACCTGCATTAAAAAAAGCAGACTGTTTAGGCTATTTAAATAACAAGCAAGTTGTTTGCTTTGGAGGCATCAAGGAAAGAAAAGTCAGCCCCTCTAGTACTGCAACTCAAAGGGAGCCCATAAGTAATATAGTATGCTCTCTGGTGACCACCTGGGTCTACTTATGACTGGAAACAGAGGGAATGCAGCAACAAAGACACAGGCTGAGTTTGGCCATGCTCCATTGACATCAGCTGACCTTGAGACAAGAAAGAGAAGAGGAAGGGCTGGCTGGTTGAAGTTTAGTAAGATGTGTGAACTCCTGAGCCCTTCCTTGGGCACTGATCTGGCCTCTGGAGGCTAGGGCTGAGAGTGAAGCAGCCAACTGATCTGAAGTACAGGGACTCCCAAACTTGCAGCTAGTACCCATTTGACTTAGTTTGGCTGGCTAGTTGACCAGAACTTGAACTGATGAAGATAGAAATGTTTGATATTGAGAACAAGTGTAAATTGCTGTAATTTGACGAACTATACTTTTGCCTATGAGTGCAGTGACTCAAAATCCCAACTGGAATGGAAGGATTCTTCATATCAAGGAACAACCTTGCTTCCTCAGAGTACTGGGTTGATAGGGATGAGAAATTTAGACACTGGCTATCAAAACGGGGGGCTACAAAGGCACAAAATGACTGGTTTACAAGCTTTCATAAATGTGCTTAGTTGCAGAATGAGGGGGTAAGGTAGAATCCCCATAGATAACTTTCCTCTTTCCCAGATGGATCTGGTGAAAAGAAATGAGGGACTACAGTGATACGATCTTATGTTTCAATTGTGACTAATTGTTAGCAGGATTCATTGCACCTCTTCACAACTGTAACTGCAAAGATGTGTAACTAAAAGAAGGGAGTAGTTAATCTTTCATTTTGGAAACAGACGATCCCAAGACCATCAAGAAGGAAGATCATGAGGGAGCTACCTAGAAAAGCAATGACAGGAAAGATGATGGCTCTGTGCCTATAGGCAGGAAATTGGCTGGCAGAATGTGCACTTTGGACACTTAAATGAATACATATTATATTTGTTTTGTAAGTGTACATCAAATATCTTTGCATTGTTCATTTATGAAATATAAGATGTGAATGGGGAGCCACAGGGAGGAAATGGGATAGATGTTACAGGGAGGGGATTGTAATCATTGAGATGATACAAGGTGCATGGTTTGCTGAATGTAGAGCCTTCACCCAATTCACAAAAAGTTAAAAAAAAAAAAAAAGGCTTATTCAAAACTGTCATTCGTTAAAGGTCTAAAATATTCTGATGTTCTTTCACATACAAAATAATTAAACTGAATAAGTCACCTTTGCTTCCTTTTTGAAAAATTAATTAAAGCTTCCTGTAAAGCAGTGATAAGGTTTACATTCACTTTAAAGATAAGAGACTAATTATGTTTTGGCTTATTGCAGCTTAGTCAAGTGACAGCATTGGCTTGACCCTGTAGCTGTAACTTGGTTAGCAGATAGGCGCAGAAGAGTCAGTAAAAGCCAGGAGGAGCGGTTCTATTCACTAATCAGTAGCTTCAAAAGGCTGCCCTAATGGGACCCGCGTGACAGTGGGCATCAGAAGTACCTGAGAACTTTCAAGGTACACAGACTGCTTAAACTACCCTACTTGAGTTTTTGTATGGATCTGTGTAAGGGTTTTGTGGGAGTCCTAGTGTGGCTTTGTAGGAAAAGCACTGGACTACTAACCTAAAGGTCCATGGTTGAAATCCACCATCCATTCCTCAGAAACTCTATACAAGGTTCCTATGAGTTGGAACTGACTTAACAACATCAACAAGGATTATATACGACATTAGACTATGTGGAGTCACATCAACAGGTGCCAACATCCTTCCAATCTTGGGCAGATGGTGTAAGGGCAAGATCAGATCCCTTCCTTCTCTCTTGATAAATCGGCAGATGGGTCCAGATGTTTTTTTAATGCATTTATAAGAAAGTTGTAAGAGAAATCACTCCTTACTTTTTTTTTTTTTTAATGTTTTATTGTGAATTATATGATCGTTTACATGAGAGAACATTAGCTTTACGTTCATCATATTGAATATCATTTTACTGCCATAGTTACAGTCCCCTCCATGCATCATCAACCAACCAAAAAGTATACCCTGCAAGCCTGTGCCTCAGTCTTCAGCACACAGCCCCTCTCCCTCTCTGGGTCTAGAGTCCCCAGCAACTCCATCTCTCCATGTCATCATTTCTGCCTCCATCTCTGGTGTCACTGTTTCTCTGGGCAGGGTCCTGCATTCCGTTCTTCTCACTTGATGGTCCCAGGGACCTCTGCTCCTGGACTACAAAGTCAATCACTCCCCTCCTTTTGCTACATAATGTCTACTTTTATATTTCCAACCCTTACAGTCAGTCCTGATAACAATTATTCACTATTGTATCACAAGAGACCTATCCCCATCTCCTTTCATCAGCCCCACACAGACAGATTGGATACTACTCAGTGGAGATTCTACCTTCCTCCAC
>NW_006408684.1:1120122-1121562 GCF_000296735.1 Chrysochloris asiatica | reverse complement strand
TAATCACTCCCCTCCTTGCTATAAAACATCTACCTTTACATTTCCAACCCTCACAATCAGTCCTGATAACAATTATTCAATATTGTATCACAAGAGATCCATCTGCATTTCATTGCATCAGCCCCACCTAGACAGATTGAATACTACTCACTGGAGATTCTACTTTCCTGCAGGCCCTCTGGATCTAGGTTCCCTCTTGAAAGCTTGTAAACCAGTCACTTCTTGCCTTTGTAGCCCCCTGCTCCCCATTTTGGATAGCCAATGTACAAGTTGCCCATCCCTGTCTACTCTGTGTGTGGAGGGGGTGGAATGATTCTTGCTGTACTCGCTGTAAAGATTTGTCCCCTCTTTTGAGCTACTGTATCCGTAGGTGTAGGTCAAGTTCATCAAATTGTATCAGATTACTCTTTTTTTTTTCCTCTTCTTTCTTCTTCTAGTTGAGTTCAGATCATCCAGTCATTGAAGCCAGGTCAAGTGGGTATTATCTGCAAGTGTGGGTGTTCTTATGCATATGCCCTCTCTTCATTTCATTTGGTTGCTTCATTCTCCACTCTAGTCCTCTGTGGCTATGTCACTGACTCTGGGCCCAAGAGTCCCCAGATCTTGCCACACTGCTGGCCAACCAGGTTTCCACCCAGGTTCATAGGAGTCTATTGAACGTTGTAGAGCTTAGCTTGCAGCTTCATTGCTGTTTTTCCCTCACTTCCCTTTATCGGTGATGAATGTGATCTCGTTCAGAGTGCATGTCTGCTCATGTATTCGCATTGAGTCTTAGTCTTGGAAGGGGGTTTACCCTAAAGGGACCCAACCACTTGCCTTGATGTCTCCTGGGTGAGCAACTTGCTTGTTATAGTAATCAGTCGGACTGCCATTATTGTTTTGTATTTTTCCTGTCAGTCTTTCTTTCAAGAAGTATCTTCTGTTCTTCTAGCTGCTCCAGGCTGGTCTGCTTCTTTCCAGTCTGTCTTAGTCTGGAAACTCCTCTGAAACAAGTGGAAATTTCCCACCCCAGACGATTCTGGATGGGGTTCAGGATTCCACCTATGGTCTTATGCAATGCAGACGCTCCGCAGGAAGCCTCCTTCACTGGGCAAGATGTAGCACATTTTAGGTATTCCAATCAGTTATAGACAGAAAAAGGACTTACAAGCTTTCTATGGTGGTATTTCTGTCTATTCCTTTCTCTCCCCCTCAAGCGTCTATTGTATAATGGTATACCAGGGAAACCAAGATTCAAAAGACAGCCAAGCATCTTAACACTATTTCCCTTTTTGCCCATTCCAACCTTGTCTCAATCCCTGTATCCCAGAGCCCTGTTGTTCCAAGGTTGTGCATACATCATTATTTACTTCTGTCCCACTTAGCCCATGCAAACCTGCCTAATTGTTTTCCCATCTGCCTTGTTCTTCCATTCCCCTTCCCCTTCTTTTGTATTGCCCA
>NW_006408684.1:1118082-1119418 GCF_000296735.1 Chrysochloris asiatica | reverse complement strand
CCTTAATGATTATGCATTTTGTTTTGCCTTCAGTACATCACACAGGGATCCTTGGGTAGTACTGTTTAGTGCTTGATTGCTAAGAAAAGGTGTCCCATAAGAAAGACCTGGAGCGCTACTTCAAAAAAAAATCAGCCACTGAAGACCCCATTGAGCACAGTTCTACTCTATCTTACACGAGTCACCAGGAAGCAGAGTCAACAACAATTGGGTTTGAAGTTCTTGCGACAAATAGTTTTACATGCTGTTAACCAAAGGAGTGGTTTGAGACTATAAAGAGATGCCTCTGAAGAAAGGCCTGGCAATGTTTCCCAAAGGTCAGAACCCTGAAAACAAATGGAGGAGAAACACATGGGGTTGCCAGGAGTCAGGATCTACTTAACTGCAAGTATTTTTTCGTGTCTGTACATCACATCATGAGGCATGTGATGTCAATTTGTTCCATTGTTAATTGGTAACACTAACTTTGATCTCTTGATTATAGGCACATTCGCTAGAGCTCCACTGTAAAGTTATTTCCCCCCTTTGTAATTAATTTGTAGGGCTCATATTAGATGATTAATTATTGGTGCAGCACTGTAGGATCAGCACTGGACTTCGAGCCACAAGGTCGACAGTTCAAACCCACCAACTGCTCTTCGGAAACCCTATTCAGGGTCACTATTAGTAGGAACCAAACGACGGCACTTTATAACAACAATATTAATTGCTTAATACATGCGTTATTATCTCACCTGTTTCTGTGGGTTCTGGGTCCTCATGAGGTTGCAGACACATCAGCCAGGGCTATGATCATCCAAAAGAGCAATAGGGCAGGAGGGTCCTGTCACAGGGCTGCCACATGTGTGTCTTCCCTCAGAGTGGCCCTCTCAGTGGAGAGGTTGGAGCCTCACAACATGGATGTTGCTCCCTCAAGAACAGGAGACCAAAGTGGCAGCCACAATGCCTTTTATACCTAGCGTGAGACACCACATACTGTCACTTTGTAGTATTCTGTTGTCACAGGGGTCAAGTTTGATTCAGTGTCTGTTTCACAAGAACATGAACAGCAGGAGGAGAGGATCACTTAGTCCATCAAACTTTCCTGTTCCTCATCAAGGTTTCGCCTCCTACGTTTAGCATTCATTAATGATTCTTGTCTGAATGAATTGTTACTATGTTGTTATTGTTAGGTGCCAATGAATTGGTTCCAACTCCTAGTGATCCCATGCACAACAGCGTGAAACACTACCTGGTGTGCACCATCCTCACAACTGCTGTCATGTTTGAGCCCACTGTTGCTGCCACTGTGTCAATCCATTCCACTGGGATGGATTTTTCATTGCTTGAAAAAGTG
>NW_006408684.1:1110786-1112827 GCF_000296735.1 Chrysochloris asiatica | reverse complement strand
TCCAACACCACAACTCAAAAGCATCTAGCTTGTATTTAATTTTAACATTTTGTTCATGGCTATAGGATAGTATTCATTAACATTTTGTTCAGGGCTATAAATAGTAATCACTAAATGATAACTTGCACTCCTTCCCTGTGGTCAGGGTCCAATCCTTTGTCTCTCAGTTATCTTTTTGTATTAGTTATTCCCCCTTCTCCCCTACACTTTCAACCTCTTCCCTACCACTGGCCTTTTTAGTCTATCACAGAATTATGTAATACACTGTTATTGCTGTTAGATGCCAGCCAGTTGATACTGACTCATAGTGACACTGTACATAATAGAACGAAACATGTTTTATGATTAGCATTCTACAATTTTAAAATGCTTTTCCTTCTCACTCATTATCTATTTATCATCAACATGGACTCATCAATTCTTATTTAGTAGATTGTAATCTATCACTGCAGGATAAGTACTGAACTGTTAACTGGAATGTCAGCAATTCAAATCTACCAGCCAGTTTCAAAATTCCTACACAGTATTGCTATGAGTTGGAAATGACTCAACGGCACACAACAACAACAAGCAAGAAGCCCAATGGAGCACTGATTGCTTGCCTGATAACTACTTGTTGTTGTTGTTATGTGCCGTGGAGTCATAGTGACCCTGTATAGGGTTTCCGAGGCTGTAAATCTTTACAGGAGCAGAAAGCCTCATCTTTCTCCTGCAGTAGTTTTGAACTGCTGACCTCGTTGTTCGCAGCCCGATTCGTAACCATTTTTCTGCTACCAGTGGCAGAAAAATGTGGCAATTGGTGGCTGTAAAGACTTACAGCCTTGGAAACTTTATAGGGAAGTTTCATTCAGTCCTCAGGTCCACTCTGAGTCCGAATGGACTCCGTAGCCCTGGGTTTGGGTTTTTAAGAGATCACTAGGATTATTCTTATGCTAAAATTGTCCCACATCTGACCAGTGGGAACCCCTTTAAAATGATTCCTCTAGACTTGACTTGTCCCCAATCTATCTTTTGAGCATTTCTTTACTTTACAGCACCAGATAATTGGAATTCACTATATATCTTCTCTGCCCTAGCTCGGAAATAGCCATTTATCTGAAGAGCCTTGTTTCCTTTTGGTGGGGAATGGTTATTTAGAAACCAAAAAATGAACTTTAGGTGTGTTAACTGCTATTGGTGAGCCATTCTTCCTAGGCTTCTTTAGTGAACAGAAGGAAGGGAAAGTGGAAAGTGTTTATATAGAATACATGGGCACACACACACACACACAAGTACATCTACATATGAGTTCATATTGATAACTCTAATTTCAGTCCAATCAGTAGGGCTTCTGTGATGGACTTCTACATCCCATTTGCATCTCCCTTCTCCAACAATGAGAAGCCTGTCTCTGCTTAAGCATTATAAAAATGCATATAGTTATTGACTCAGTCCAATAATACACAGAAAGTTTTAGAATTGCTAACCATACAACTGCAAAAAGCAAGCATAATCAGTTGAAAACTTGTCTACAATTCCTTTTGTGTTGGCAATAATAGTAATACTCAAAGTAATGTATTCAAAGTTACTTGTGTTTGCTATGACTTGCCCATCAGTGCATCTATATTCTTCATTTGAAGTAGAAATAGCTTCATTTGTTTTTGTTTGTGTTCCACTTTGGGTCCTCCTGCCTCCATCCTTTTGATTTATGAATTTTAGATTATTTTTAGCAAATCCTACTTATGAAGTTTCACTGTGCTGCTTATGGGAGTTTTGCTCCATCTGAGTAATCCAGAACAGTTAACATGTGAGATTCCAAAGATTCCTCTTTGAACAGTAAACCAGATGAGAGTCTTTATCGTGTCACAGCTTTGTGGTTTATTACCAAGGGTAATGGTTACGTGACTTTTTATGGTTTTAATTACACTTGAGGTAACAACTTGAGACATTATGTTTCAACTGCTGCTGATCAAGGCTTTGTCTGAGTAATGGCATTTCACTTAACACTTCCTATCTGTCTGCCACCTTTACCCATTCCTAAGGATTTATTATTATTATTATT
>NW_006408684.1:1108233-1110267 GCF_000296735.1 Chrysochloris asiatica | reverse complement strand
CTGTGGCCCTGCTACCGTGGCCTTACCTAGCTGGACCAGGGATGGAGGACTGGCCCCAAAGCAACCAATTACAGACTGACAGGTAACCTGGACCAGGAGCCCCATTCTACTGTGAAATCTAGAAGTGTTAGGATCTAACTGTCAATTAAATCTTCTCTCTGGATGTGGGATCGAAGACCGTCAAATGACAGAAGCAGAGAGGCACTGAACAAAGGCAGTAAGCAGAAGCTCTGGGATAGGACAGTCCACTGAGGATTAGAGGATAGGACAGTCCACTGAGGATTAGTCAGCTAGAATCAGCAGGATAAGAACAGGCAGAGACAGAGCTAAGGCAGCATGGTGGCAGAGTGCCGGAATAGGAGACAGGAGACAGACACCTGCTTCTGGGGCACTGCAGCTGAAGCTCCATTCTGCCTCCTCAAGGATGCTTTCCTGCCCCGCAGCAGCACGAGTGCTAAGGGCCATGTTCCTCTGATTTCACTGGAGCCCATCACTCATTGCGGCTGAGTTGACTCCAGTTCCTGACCTTATGTGTGCTAGACTAGAACTGTACTCCACAGGGCTGTCAATGACTACTTTTTCCGAAGTTGATCATCAGGCTTTTCTTCCAAAGTGCCTCTGGCTGGACTTGGACCTCTAAATTTTAAGTTAGCAGACAGCAAGTGCCCTAACCACTTGTGCACTCACACTGCCATTGCAGCTAAATCTCTGGACAATCATAAGTTTCTGCTACTTAGATATGTCCTTATGTGAATTTGGAAGATGCATGAAAGTGCAGATCACCTCCTGCCCTCTTTGGGCTGCTCTGCTGTTGGCATCACAGTTGTGGAGATATGGGGATTTTCTATGGCGGGCCCAGTGTGTCCATTCTCCTGTTCACTGGAGAGGCTATGCTGGCAGCAGGTTTTGGACTCACTTTCACAATCCTTGGACCTCACTTGAGGTGGCAATGCTTTCTTCACTTCAGTAGTTGTAGTGAGGCCAGGATTAGACGTTTCCTGCCAGATTATTCCTAGAATCTGCTCGCTCTTATGATACTTTCTCTAATTCCCAGTCATTTTCTGCCTAAAGCCCACCAGCCATTGCATGGGAGAAAGATGAGACTTTCTGCTCCCATAGAGATTTACAGCCTCAGAAACCCTATACAGGGTCACTATGAGTTGAAGCTGACTTGACAGCACTTAACTACAGCAACAATATGATGTCTTTAAATTTTGTCAGTTAAAAGCTTCTTTTAAAGACGGTAGAAATATATTTACTTAATTCAAAATTTATTCAGAACATTGGTTGGTACAAACTGGAATCTTCAAAGTTCCTAAGTAATCATCTGATGCGCAACTACTGTTCTCTCCTTGCCCAGAGGAAATAAGAGTGAAGAAAATAAAAAATAGATGGAAAAAATTTAGTCCATGAACTAATGGACCATGTGAATATCAGTCTCCATCACCCTGAGACCAGAAGAACTAGATGGTGCCCAGGTACCACCACCAACCACTCTGTAAGGAATCACATTAGAAGTTCCTGGATAGAATGGGAGAAAAATGTGAAACAAAACTCAAAGTCATGAAAAAAAAAAAGGTGTATCTCACCCAAGCCATGGTTTTTTCAAATGCCTCATATGCATGTGAAAGGTGGACAGTGAGGAGAACAAACAAGATGGCTGATAAGGTGGAAGTGCAATAAAGGAGCTCTGCCAGCAACAACACAGAATACCCGACCAAGCAGGCTCAGGGGAGGGTCCCAGAACTCTGAACCCCATATAAAGGAATATTTAGAAGGTTGGAAGGCTTACAGCTAGGAAATTTGTGGCAGAAGTCCGGGATGCTCAGCTGCTCCAGGAGCTGCCATCGTGGGTTAAACGAAGCGGGAGAAGGATCGGAGCGGCCACAGATGCCTGGCAGAACCGCGGAGATAAAGGTGTGGACATTCTTCTCTTTTGGTAGCTAGCTGTTCATTGGTCCCTTGCTGTCTGTGCACCTCCATTCTGGGGACTATAGGGGTGCCTGAGCTAGTGGGCACTTCAGCCCCACCCTC
>NW_006408684.1:1096479-1105119 GCF_000296735.1 Chrysochloris asiatica | reverse complement strand
TGGCACACTGGCAGCAGCAATCGCTGAAAACAGCAACAGTTGTGAGGATGGTGCAGAACCGGGCAGTGTTTCATTCTGTTGTGCATGGGGTCGCTATGAGTCAAAACCAACTCAACAGCACCTAACAACAACATATCATATTATTAAGGATCTCTGAAATTCAGGTTTCCTTGTTAACATAATATTGGCCAGGGAGTTGGGAGCTTTCCTTTTTCCCACCTCTTCCATTTTGCATTACCTGCCACATGAATAGGAGCCAGAGAGAGAGCAACTTGGCCACTCAAGAGGTAGATTTACAGGAAGGGGGCATTTATTTTGAGTAGAACTGGAGAAATGATGAAAAATGATGTTTGCATGATAAGATGATGAAATGATGAAAAATGATGTTTGCATGATAAAGGAAAAGTCAGGACCAGCTTACAGTGTTCTAAGGACACAGAGGTGATCTCAGGAATACTGACAGCTGTGTATGTTTTGGAAAACAATGCCTCATGTGTTTCCCAGAGGAACAGTCGTCCCAGGCTGCCAAAGGTGAGCTCTTCTGACCTTGAGCACATCCAGCAGGTATGTGCTCCCACTGACCTGCCATGGGTTATCTCTTAGACTCTCCCACTGTTTCAAAGATGGAATACAGTTTTTGAAGAACACTGACTTTGTTTCAGATGTAGGAAGTCAGCTATCAATCCCCCTTCCTTGTCTGGTGCCAGATCTCCTGCCCTGCCCAGCTTGCTGCAGGCAGCAAGCATTACATGTAAACAAGGCAGTAGCCTCCACTGGGTAGGCCAGCTTAGACTTCCTGCTCTCCCCAGGCTGCACACACTTGACAGCTCACTGAGGAGCACAGCCTGTCCTCCTCATGGGGCACAGTCAAGAGTAGACACAGTAAAAATGACTAAAACTCTCGCCCCTTGGTTAATTGCATAATGAAAAAAAAAAAAAAAAAAAAAAAAAAAATTAACTATTTTAAATTTTATACTCTACAGAAAACCACTTATGGAATATTCATTCCATTTGACTTTGTCAAGTTTTTCCAAAGGAAGAGAACAAATTCTTCTCTCCATCTTTGTGCTTGAGGTTGACCAATTGCTAACATTTTGTGAAATTTGTTTTTTTCTCTCATCTTTACACACATAAACCTGCACATTTAAACACACACACACACACACACACATGTTTTGGGCTGAAACCTTTGAAAGTACAAGTATCCTCACATTTAACATTTCAAAAATACATCAGCCTGAATCTCTGAAGGAAAAAGATGAAACTCTCCATATAAGCACAATATCTTTGTTGTTGTTATGTGCCGTGCAGTCGGTTCCAACTCATAGCGACCCTGTACAGGGTTTCCAAGGCTGTAAATCTTTACGGGAGCAGAAAGCCTCATCTTTCTCCCGCACAACAGCTGGTAGTTTCGAACTGCTAACCCTGAGGTTCACAGCCCAATTCATAACCACTACGCTACCAGAGCTCCTTTAGCACACCTGAAAAAATTAACATGAGTTCAATGATGTAGCCTAATATTCATTCATTTCTAATGCTGCCAATTATTTTTAAATGACATTTTTATGTCTTCTTTCTTATATATATAATCTAATCAAGGTTCAAATATGGCATTTTGTCTTTTATTACCCTCTCTCTCTCTCTCTTTTTTTTTAAATATTTCATTTTCCTGGCTTTTTGTGTGTGTGGTAAATATATGGAATTAAAAGCTAAAGATTAAAAAATACATAATGTCTCAATGTAAGTGCCATCAAGTTAAAAATGTTTTTGTAAGCAATGGTACCAGCCACTAAGTGCATCCCTGAACAACTGAGGGTCTTGGGAATTTAGCTATGTCAGTTCTGTCTTTACATTATTAATTGTTGAAGAATTGTTGTTAAGTGCCGCGGAGTCATCTGACTTGTAGTGATCCTGTGTAGGGTTTCTAAGGAGTGGCTGGTGAGCCTGAGCCTCTGACCTTGCAGTTCAAATGACCTTGTAGTCCAGTGCATTAACCCACCAGGACTCCAAAGAAGGATGGGTGTGTCTTAAAGATATTTTAAGGTCAGGAAACAAAAAGAAGTCAGAAAAGAGCCAAACCAGGGCTGTGAGGAGGATGTGGAGTGATTTCCCACTGGAAATCTCACAAAATTGTCCTTATTTACTACCAGCTGCTCCGCGGGAGAAAGATGAGGCTTTCTGCTTCCGTAAAAATTTACAGCCTCACAAACCCTGTTCAGGGTCGTTATGGGTTGGAACCGATTCCACGGCACTTAACAATAACAATGAGAGGAATGAGCAGGAGCATTGTTGTGGTGGAAGACTCTTTGGCGAAGTTTTCCAGGTCTTTTCTGTTAAAGTTTTGGCTAACTTTCTCAAAATACTCTCCTAATAAGCAGATGTTGCCTTTCTTTGGTCCTCCAGAAGGTCAACAAGCAAAATACCTTCTTCTTGTTAAGTGTACTTGAGTTGGTTACAACGTATAAGCAACTCTGTATAGAGTTTCCAAGGAGCAGCCGGTGAGTTTGAACAGCCAACCTTGCAGTTCAAGTTGATCTTGTAGTTGAGTGCTTATCCTGTGGCACCACTCCAGGGTCCCAAAATACTATTGTGATGACCTTTGTTCTTTTTTTTAATGTGATAGTTTACATGGGAGAGCATTCGCTTTACATTCATCCTATTGTATATCATTTCATTGCCATGATTCCAATCCCCTCCATGCACCATCAAACAACCAAAGTGTATACCCTACAAGTCTGCCCCTCAGTCATCAGCACACAGTCCCTCTCCCTCTCTGGGTCTAGAATCCCCAGCCACTCCATCTCTCCATGTCATCTCTGCCTCCATCACTGGCATCACTGTTTCTCTGGGTAGGGTCCCACACTCTGCTCTTCTCCATTGATGGTCCCAGGGACCTCAGCTCCTGGATTGCAAAATCAACCACTCCCCTCCTTTTGCTACAAAACATCAACCTTTAGATTTCCAACCCTCACATTCAGTCCTGATAGTAATTATTCACTATTGTACCACAAGAGTCCTATCCCCATCTTCTTTCATCAGCTCCGCCCAGACAGATTGGGTACTACTCAGTGGAGATTCTACCTTCCTCCGTGCCCTCTGGATCAAGGCTTCCTCTTGAAAGCTTGTAAACCAGTCACTTCTTGCCTTTGTAGCCTCCCAATGACCTTTGTTCTTGACCTGTCTGATTTTGCTTTGACTGGACCACTTCTAAATCTTTGTTGCCAAGACCTGGGGACCCATGGGCTCAGAGTCAGTGACACATTCACAGAGGACTAGAGTGGAGACCAAAGTGACCAACTGATAAGAAGAGGGCGGACAGATGCAGGAACACCCACACCTACAGATGATACCCACTTGCCATGGCTCAATAATGGGATGAACAGAGCTTAACCCGAAGAAGAGAGAAGAGGAAAAAAAGCGTCTTCTGATACAATTTGATAAACTGGACATCCACCTATAAATGCAGCAGTCCAAAAGAGGAAATAAATCCCTCCTCCAAGAACTATTCCCACTCCCTCCACACAAAGAGTAGATAGGGATGGCCATCTTGAACATTGACTAACCAAAATGGGAGAAGGTATACAAAGGCAAGAAGTGACTGGCTTACAAGCTTTCAAGAGGGAACCTAGATCCACAGGGCGGGGAGGATGGTAGAGTATCCAGTGAGTAGTATCCTACCGTGTCTAGGAAGGGCAGATGAAAAGAAATGCAGATGGGTCCCTTTGGAAGCAAGGGTGAATAATTATTACCGGGACTGATTGTGAGGACTGGAACTGTAAAGGTGGACATTTTATAGCAAGGAGGGGAGTGAATAACCTTTCAGTCTAGGAGCGGAGGGCCCTGGGACCATCAATAGAGAAGAGCGGAGAGCGGGACCCCACCTAGAGGAGACTGAGACAGAGAGGATGACGTGAAGAGAGAGGATGACATGAAGAGATGGAATGGCTGGGGACTAGGGATCCGGAGAGGGAGAGGAGCTATGTGCTGAGGACCATGAGGGTAGGGTGGGCAGGATTGCAGGGTGTACCCTTTGGTTGGGTGATGATGCATGGATGGGATGGTAACTATGGCAATGAGACAATGTATGATGGAATGAATGTAAAACTAATGTTCCCCCATGTAGACTATCACACAATACACAATAAAACATTAAAAAATATATATTTGTTGCTATTGCTTTGATTATGCCTTGTCTTCAGGGTAGTGATAAAGCTTTGTTTCATCTCCTGCTACAATTCTTCCAAGAAATGCTTCATGGTCTTCATTCATCCCACTTGCTAAAAAATCTACTGAAAACTCTGTTCTTGCCTGCAGCTGATCTAGGCTCAACAGTTTTGATACCCATCATACAGAATGATGATCAAGTTTAATTTTTAGTCAGAACTGTGTAATCTGAACCAATTAAAATGTCTTTGAGTTGGCTATTATTTTTGCTGTCAATCATCAGTAAACTTCAATTGGGGCACAAACAAGATGAATTATTTCCTGACAAATTGATGTGGTCTGTTGCTGCAAACCTCATATACAACATCATCTCTTCCTTTTTAAAATGAGTTATCCATCTGTAAACTATTGATTTCTTTGGGACACTATCACCAAAAAAATCTTGTAAAACATCAGTGACTTTATCGTTCTACCACCCAAGCTTCATCATAAGCTTGAAGTTTGTTTTTGCTTCAATTTTAACAGAATTCATGTGGCTGTGGTAGGGGCTCTCTTCAAACTGATGTCTTAGCCTTCTTAGTGCCTCAAACTAGAGCCTTCAACCAAGTTAATACAAATTTATTTTGGTGTGAAAAATTGTGAAACCCATGCTTAGCTTTTTTTCCATAAAATCTCCCTGAACTTTTTGAAGACTGCTTGTATATGTAACAAAACACTTCCCGTTTCAACCTTTTTTTGACATATGAAATTCAATGACATTAATTATGTTCATTCACTTTTAATATAGCATATCTCCCTCCCTGCTTTAAAAACATTTTAATGATGCAGATTTTTTTTTTTTTTTAAAGAACCCAGGCCAGTTGTCATGCAGAATACCCTATCTGCTGGGCTCGTCTGACTAGGTACAGATGAAGCATCTTTGGCAAGAATGCTACCTGGTAATGTGTGCTTCTTACTGTACCACCTCAGAATACACAGACATCAGGGGTCAAAGGATTGATCATGCTAAGTTTGATGACTTAATTAAAGCCCAATGGTCAAACTCTATATTAAATGTATATTTTTACCTTTGTAATTATAAGGATAAATTAATTATATAAATTTAAGGAAATTTTACAAAGAAAAAAAATGGGGGAGAACATTTTGAGATCATGTGAATATTTTACTCTCCACTGGCACTGTAGGATCAGCACTGGACTGAAAACCACAAGGTTGGCAGTTCAAACCCACCAACTGCTCTTTGGAAACCCTATACAGGATTCTATGAATCAGAACTGACTTGACAGTACGTAACAAAATCAACAACATTTTGTCTAATGGTCTTAGTATCCATTGATGAACACTGACAGCATCAATTATGACATGGGAATTGTAAAATGGTAATTTTTCTAACTCTACCATTTCTTATGTATGTATTAGCTGGCATTCCTTAAAGATGAGTTTTCCTAAGCACCTCTCCTTTTTCCCCAGCAAAGATCAAACTCCACTTTGAGGCACTGAAGTTTGTCACACAGAGGACTGGATTGTGTAAGCTTAGTTGTGCCTCTGAGTCCTAAATCTTTTAATGTCATCTTTCACCTGCTTGGTAAAACACCCCTGGAGAGAGCAAGTGGGTGGACTATTCAATGATCTTGGCTTCTCTGTCTTCCTATTCCTCATCCTCCCAGATCAGTGCTGCTGTGTTCTAGCTGTGTAAGGTGGAGAGTAGTTACCAAGTCTCTTTAACTACCAAATGCATTACCTTGGAACTCCAGCATAATTCCGTTTAAATCCTAATAGCATAGTGGTTATGAATCGGGCTGCGAACCTTAAGGTCAGTGGTTCAAAACTACCAGCCGCTTCGCGGGAAAAAGATGAGGCTTTCTATTCCCATAAAGATTTACACCCTCGGAAACCCTGTACAGGGTCACTATGGGTCGGAACTGACTCGACGGCACTTAACAACAACAACATCCAACTTTGGGGTACATTTTTTTTCCTACGCCATCAGTACAACTTTGTTGCAATGCCCATGAGCTATTTTTAAAAAATAAAACGATTAGGCTTCACATGTGAGCATCCCATTACAAGCATGCAACGATGACTATTCTGTAGGCATGCCTAAGCGATCATCTCTGCATTACTTTTGCCCACGAAGCCAATGAACACTTGCTTTTTCTCTAACTGTTCATATAGGTTTGTGAGTATCTTGCATGTGAACTGTCATCTTTAGGACTCAGGGTGGGTTCACTAAAAACTAGTTCAACTGGACTATTCTCATTTCTTCCTGACAGTGACCTTTAGTCTTATCAGTTGACAAGTACAGGTAGGGTACTTATCCCAGTTTGTCAAGGACTAAGGTGGAAGTTTAGGGAGAAAGGGATTTTCAGTACTCAGAGAAAAAAGTTTCAGGAAAATGGGAGTAAACTGGTCACCTTCAGTACAGGAAACAGAGTAAGGCATTAAACAGGCTCTCTAGTGATAGCTCTGCGGACAAGTGGAGCAATAAGGACCAAAATGCACCCAAAATACACTAGTTAGTTACTGTTCCCCTAATCACACCAAAGGTAACACTAGTTTCAAGACACCAGCCCTAGGGGAGATTTCCAACAGTAAGTCACAGGGTCTATTTCTGTCCTCAGCCGTTTCTTGTCCCTCAATATCTTTATCAAAAACTTGGTCAAAGATACAGAAGGTGCGCTTATCAGTTTTGCTGATAATCTAATATTGGCAGGAATCAGAGCGCTTCTAACGCCCAGAGTCAATGGTTTTACAACTGAAAGGAGAGAGTCATGTTCTTTAAAGAACCCAGCACAATGTTAGTGACCAGGAAGACTCTTATCTAGACCTGTTAATGAGGTACCTGTTAATCATCTGAAAGCAAAACCTACTGGCTGCTCACTGCAGTGCAATCGTAGTTGTTGTTTGTTGTTAGGTGCCATTGAATCAGTACAGACTCATAACGATCCTACGAACAACAGATTGAAAAACTGCCCAGTCCTGAGTCAACAGCACTATCATTGCTGCTGCCACTGTGCGAATCCATCTCACTGGGGGTCTTCCTCTTTTTCTCTGACCCTGCATTTTACCAAACATGATATCCTTCTCCAGTGATTGGTCCCTTCTGACAGTATGTCTGAAGTATGAGAGATGAAGTATGGAGTCCTGGTGTGGCGCTGTGGGTTAATGTGCTGGACTGCAAAGTTGGTTTGAACCACAATGTCAGTAATTCAAGCTCATCAGTTGCTCCTTGGAAACCCTATACAGGGTTGTTATGGGTCCAAATTGACTTGATGGCACTTAACAACAACAACATTGTTCTTTGCCAATGCCTTCAATGCACCTTGAACTTCTTCCTTCAGGATCTTGATCATATGGTACCTCTTGAAATGGTTGAACATTGACCATTTCTTTATGGTACAGTGACTCTGTGTGTTCCTTCCATCTTCTTTTGATGCTTTCTGCATCATTCAGTATTTTGCGCATGGAATCCTTCAATATTTCAAGTCAAGGCTTGAATTTTTTTTCTTCAATTCCCTCAGCTTGAGAAATACTGAGCATGTTCCTCCTCTTTGGTTTTCTAATTCTAATTGCACATTTCGTTATAATATTTGACTTTGTCTTCTTGAAATGCTCTTTGAAATTTTCTATTCAGCTCTTTTATCTCACATTTACTCCATTTGCTTTAGCATCTCTGCACTGGAGAGCAAGCTTGGAGTATCTTCTGACTTCCATTTTGGTGTTTTCCTTCTTTTTTATCTTCTCAATGACTTTTTGCTTTCTTCCTGTATGTTGTTCTTGATGTCATGCCACAACTCTTCTTGTTTTCAGGCTTTAATGTCTAGTGCCTCAAATCTGTTCTTCAAATGATCTCTAAATTCAGGTGGGATATATCCAAGGTCATATTTTAGCTCTCGTGGACTAGTTTTAATTTTCTTCAGTTTCTGCCTAAATTTGTTGCATATAAGCTGTTGATGGTCTGTTCCACAGTGTGTTCTGGCATTGTTTTGGCTGATGATGTGCATCTTTTCCACCTTCAATTTCCAAAGATGTAATCAATTTGATTTCTATGTATTCCATCTGGTGAGGACCATGCTTTTTAGGTTGTTTAAAAAAGGTATTGTCCCCTCCTTCAAGACTGAAACTCAAAGGGAACATATGAGCAGGCATGTAAGATTGCTGGCAACCACATTGGTCTACTGGTGAGTGGAAAAGGGGGAAAGGCAGAAATGAAGAAATGGACTGAGTTCAGCCATGTTACATAGACTCCCATCAACCTGGAGAGAAGAGAGAGAAGAGAAAGGGCTAGTTGGTCCAAAGTGTATGAGACCTAGGGACTCCTGAGTCCATCAGCAAGGACATAGCCATGGAGGGCTACAGATGAGAGTGAAGCATTCAGCTTATATGAAGTGAGGGGAGACGCACAAGAACACCCAAACTTGCAGACGGTACCCTCGATGGCTTGATAATCAGAACTTGACTAGAATAAGATTTTTT
>NW_006408684.1:1093621-1095179 GCF_000296735.1 Chrysochloris asiatica | reverse complement strand
TTCAAGAGGAAGCATATAATCAAGAGCCAATGACACTGAAGGAAGAAGTCCAAGGTGCATTGAAGGAATTGGCAAAGAACAAGGCACCAGGAACTGACAGAATAAAAATTGAAATCTTTCAAGAAAGTGAGACTGCACTGGAGGCACTCATTCATCTATGTCAAGAAATTTGGAAGACAACTATCTTGCCAACTGATTGGAAGAGATCCGTATTTGTGCCCATTCCAAAGAGAGGTGACCCAATGGAATGCAGAAATCTCCAGACAGTCTCTTTGATATCCCATGCAAGTAAAGTTTTACTAAAGGTAATATAGAAATGGCTGCAAGCATACATTGACAGAGAACTTTCAGAGGTTCAAGTGGGATTCAGAAGAGGCCATGGAATGAGAGATATCATTGCTGATATCTGATGGATCTTGTCTGAAAGCAGAGAATAAGAGAAAGATGTTTAACTGTGCTTTAGTGACTATGCAAAGGCTTTTGATTTGTGGATCATGACAGGCCATGGACAACATTGTGAAGTATAAGTATTCCTGAACACTTAATTGTGCTCATGAGGAATCTGTACATGGACCAAGAGGCAGTTGTTCAAACAGAACATGGTAACACTGAATGGTTTAAAATTAAGAAAGGTGTGTGACAGGGTTGTATTCTTTCACTGAACTTATGGATGTAGTACCTCAAAATACCAACTGAAAGGGAAGGAATCTTCACATGAAGTATCAATCGCATCTTTTCTGTATACAGGGTAGATAGGGACAGGGAACTCAGACATTGGCTACCTAAAATGAGGGGGCAGTGAAGGCATAAAGTGACTGGCTTACAAGTTTTCAAGAGGGGGTTTAGTTTAAGAGTGTTCAGGGGAAGACAGGTCTCCAATGACTAGTTTTCATCTTGTCAGGATGGTGAAAGAGATGGGGATAAGATACTTATGATTCAATAGTGAGTAATTGTTATCATTACTAATTGTGGCTATCACAATTGTAATGATAGAAGTTTTGTAACAAAAATGGGGGAGTAGTTAATCTTACAATCCAGGAACAAAGGACCCTAGGGCCATCAAGGGAGAAGAGCACAAGTAGAATGTGGGACCCTATCCAGAGAAACAGCAACACCAGAGATGGAGACATGAGGACATGGAGATAGGGAGCAGTTGAGGACTCTAGACTCATGGAAGGAGAGGGACTGACTGCTGGCAGCCAGGAGGCAGGCGTATGTGCCCTTTGATTGTTTAAATTATTATATATTCCTGAGTGTTTTTGTGTACATCTTCCCCACATGCTCCCAAAAAAGAGGGAAGAGCATGAGTGGAGCACTGAGTTCTAATCAGAAAAGTGGCAACAGCAGAGACAGTGGCAGAGGCAATGGCATGGAGAGATAGAACAGCTAAGGTCTAAAGGCCCATGACTGACAAAGGTTGTGTGCCTGTGGGCAAAGTGCTGGCTTCCAACGTGAGTCCTTTGGGCATTTAAACAAATACATATTTTCTGTTTTGTTTGTGTACAGAAAATAAAAAAGGAGTGGGGGAAAGAACAGTAATACTGTTAACTGGAGTTCC
>NW_006408684.1:1091538-1092061 GCF_000296735.1 Chrysochloris asiatica | reverse complement strand
TAGAAAAGACAAGTACATCATTTTTTCAACACAATCTCTTGGCTTTTCAATACACTTTGTCCATCTGTCAACAAGCTTTCATATTCTCTTATTTTAAAATGTTTTCAACTGAGTTGCAAGCCACAAATGCACTGCTGTCTTCACTTCTTCATCAGAGGTGAATCTTCATCCTTGAAGGACTCCTTTCATGGTACTAAACAGTTGTACGTAAGATGGAGCATGATCAGGACTATAGGGAGGATGCTCTGACACCTCAAAATGAAGTTTTTGCAGTGTCAATTGTGTGGGCATAGGTGTGTGGAAGATCACCATGCCCTTGGGTAGCAGTCCTCTGTATTTAATCTGAAGTTTAGAGTTCAGCTCTTCAGTGAGCATCTCACTGTAATGAACACTGTTAATTGTTGAACCTTTTTCCTGATAGTGTTTCAATACTGGCCCTTGAGAATTCCAGAAAACTGTAAGCATCAATTTTCCAGCTGATGGTTGACATCTGAACTTTTTCTTGGTCAGCAATTGAGGATGT
>NW_006408684.1:1056299-1073181 GCF_000296735.1 Chrysochloris asiatica | reverse complement strand
AAAGTGGCAGCATCAATGGGCTCAAGCGTGGCAACAATAGTGAGGTTGGCCCAGGATCGGGCAGTGTTTCATTCTGCTGTGCATAAGGTCACTATGAGTCAGTACCAACTCAATGGCACCTAACAACAACAACAACAACAATGCACAAAACATTGTTGTTCCAAGGCTGTGTATATATCACTATCTACATCTATCCCCTTTAGCCCACCATGCATAACTCCCTGGATCTTCACCTGTCGTCCTTATTCTTCTGCCACCCTCCCTCTTCTTTGTATTGCCCTCCCCCTTCTCCTATATTGCACTTCCTGTCACTTGAGCTAACATGTGTCTAACCTCTAGCCAGTGAATTACTTTTGTGATGGACTAATTTCACTCAGCATAATGTCCTTCAGGTTCATCCATGTTATGAGGGGTTTCACAGATTCATCATTATTCTTTAATGTTGCATAGTATTTCATTGTGTGTATGTAACAAAGTTTGCAGTTTTAAAGAACAGAAATGTATTTTCTCACATTTTAGGAGGCTAGAAGTCTGGGAGAAGAGCCTTCTCTAGCATTCTTTTTGTGGTTCTTTGGAGATCTCCGTGTGGCATCTATCTTTCCTCTTTTATGCTTACTTCTCTGTGTCTAAGTAGTCCTGGTGGTGTAATGGTTAAATGCTTGGGTGCTAACTGAAAGCTTGGCAGTTTGAACCTATCAGCGGCTCTGGTGGGAGAAAGATGTGACAATTTGTTTCCAGAGAGAATGAAAACCCTATGGGGGCAGGTCTACTCTGTCAAATACGGTTGCTATGAATTGGAATTAACTCAAAGTCAACAGATCTGGGTTTTGTTTGTTTGATGTCTTATCTACTTTTTAAAAAACATTTCAGAAATAGTTCATTTAAGACACACCTTACACTGATATGACTTCAATAATAAAACAAAGAAAAACCTATTTCAAAAAGGGATTACATCCACAGATATAGGGATTAGGAGTCCAACAAGTATTTCTGTTATTGATGTTAAGTGCCATGGAGTCAGCTTTAACTCATAGCTACCCTGTACAGGATTTCTGAGGAACAGCTGATGGCTGGAGCTACTGACCTACATATGAAAAAATATGATACAAAAAATATGATACAAATAATCACCTAATGTTTGCATAGTCCTACCCAGTCAATAAGGAGCACTGGTAGCGTAGTGGTTACAAATAGGGCTGTGAACTGCTAGGTCAGCAGTTCGAAACTACCAGCTGTTCCGTGGGAGAAAGATGAGGCTTTCTGCTTCCGTAAAGATTTACAGCCTCGGGTCACTATGACTTGGAACTGACTCCACTGCACATAACAACAACAACAACAACCCAGTCAATAAAAAAAAGGACAAATATTATATGAGACCATTATTGTAAAAGCTTCAGAAAAGGTTTGCATGCTAAAAGAATTCATTTTACTTGGATCCACAAAGACGATAGCTAGATGAATCATATCAATTCATTGTACTGCAGGATGTAGAGCTGGAAGTGCTTACTAGTTTATGGCAAGAAATTTGGAAGATAGCTGCCCAACCAGACTGGAAGAGATCCATATCTGTTCGCACGCCCAAGAAAGATGATTCAACAAAACATGGAAATTATTGAACAATATCTTTAATATAACATGCTTGTAAAGTTCTGATGGAAACTACCAGAAATTCTAGCCAAATTCAGAAGAGGACATGGAATGAAGCATATCATTGCTGATGTCAGATGAATCTTGGCTGAAAGCAACAAATACCAGAAAGATGTTTACCTGTGTTTTCTTGACTATGCAAATGCATTTGACTGTGTGGATCATAACAGGTTATGGATAACATTGTGAAGAATGGGAATTCCAGAACATTTGATTGTGCTCAAGCAGACCCTGAGTCCAAGAGGCAGTCATTTGAATAGTATGGCTTATAATCAGGAAAGGGTTGTGTCCTTTCCCCATACTTATTCAATGTATATGCAGAGTGAGTAATCTGAGAAGCTGGACTATATGAAGACCTCTGCATCAGGAGTGGAGGAAGACTCATTAACAACACATAACATGCAGATAACACAAACTTGTTGATGAAAGAGAAAAGGGCTCAAAGCATTTATTGATGAAGAGCAAAGATTATCATCATCAGTATGGATTACACTAACATAAAGAAGACAAAGTCCTCACAACTGAACCAATAAGCAATATCATGATAAATGAAAAGTTTGAAGTTGTCAAAGATTTCATTTTACTTGGATCCACAATCAATACCCATAGAAGCAGCAATCAAGAAACCAGACACATAGAGCATTGGGCAAACCTGATGCAAAAGACCCCTTTAAGATGTTAAAGAGCAAAGATGTCACTTTGATGACAGGGGCACCTGACTCAAACCATGGTATTTTCAATGGCCTCATGCATGTGAAAGGTGGAGAATGAATAAGGGATACCAAAGATTATTGATGCCTTCAAATTGTAGTGTTGGTGAAGAATATTGAATGTACCATGGGCTACCAGAAGAAAGAATAAATCTGTGTTGGAAAAAGTACAACTAGAATACTTCTTAGAAGCAAGGATGGTTAGACTGTATCTCATGACATTGAAACGCTGTCAGAAATGACCAGTTCCTGATGAAAGACATCATGATTGGCAAAATAGAGGGTCCGCAAAAAAGAGGAAGACCCTCAGTAAGATGAACTGACACAATGGTTGCAACAAATAGAGGTACAATTATGAGAATGGTGTATTCCATTGTATCCTATGAATCAAAGCCGACTCAAAAGCACCTAACAATAACAAAGTCCAAATAGTTTACAAATGTTAAATTCTTTAACAATCCTGAGAGATAGGAATTACTAAAAATCTCATTTTACAGATGGGGAAACTTGAACACAGGATGGGTAAGTAACTTGCCCCAGGTCTCACAGTTAGTGATAAAGACAGCCAGACTCAAGTTCAGAAACTCTAGTTCCAGTGTTCCTGCGTTTAATCACTACTCTCCGCTGTTCTCCACACAGTTTCTTAACTAATAGTGAGATAGATTTGAACCCCATCTGGAAGAATGATAAGATTATAAAAATGAAAGTAGAATGTGTCCAACGAAGCAGAATACCATATGCAAATGCATCAAAGCAAGAATTACCTCTCATTCAGGGTACACTGTGGAGCTGGTAGCATGATGGAGAGGGCATTTATGTCATTAATACTCAAGGAGTGAGGAGTCAAAAGGTGGAAACAACCTAAGTGTCCCTCAACAGAAGAATGGATATGATGTGGTGTATATATACAATGAAATATTATTCAGTCATAAAGAGAAATTAAATCCCGGTACATGCCACATTATGGGTGAACTTCAGTTTAAAAAAAGGCAAACGTTGTATGATCCTACTTATATAAAATATCTAGAACAGGCAGTTGTCTAGGGACTAAAGTCTATGAGTGGTTACCAAGAGTAAGAAGGGGGAGGGTGAAAGGAAGATTCATTGCTTAGGAGACATTGTGTTTCTATTACAGCTGATGAAATTTTGGGGGAATGGATAAGAGTGATGTTTGAGCAACATGATGGACATATTTAATGTCACTAAACTAAAATGTGAACACTGCTGAAATAGCAATTGTTTGCTATATATATGCCTATCACAATTTTAAAAAAAAGGCTCAAGAAATGAAGGCTATAACCATGGCAATGAAACCATATACAACAGGATGAATGTAAAACTAATGTTCTCTCCTATGTTCACTATCACATAATTCACAATAAAACATTAAAAAAAAAAAGAAATTAAGGTTAGTCAGCATCCTCCTCTTGGCTTGTAAATAAGAATTTCTGCGTGAGCTCAGCTATTACATGTGAGCTGCTAGAGTCATGTTGTTGTTAAGTGCCGACGAGTTAGTTCCAACCCATAGTGACTCTGTATAGCATTTCCAAGGAGCAGCTGACCTTGTAGTTCAAACCAACTTTGTAGTGCAGCACATTAGCCCACAGGGGTGGTTCTGTAAGATAAGCACTGAACCACAAGGTCAGTTTGGACCCCATGGTCGGCAATTCAAACTCACCAACTGCTCCTTGAAAACTTACAGGGTTGCTATGGGTCGGAACCAACTCAACAAAACTTAACAACATATGGTTGTAGATTATTTTAAAGTAAAGATAAAGGTAATGGGAGATATAAATCATTTAGTACCGTGCCTGGTAAACACATAACAAATAACAGCTGTTATTATAAGCATCACTAGCGTAGTGGTTATGAATCGGGCTACTAATCTCACGGTCAGCAGTTTGAAACTACCAGCTGTTCCACAGGAGAAAGATGAGGCTTTCTGCTCCTATATAGACATAAACACAGACTCTATTCGGGGTTGCTATCTATGAGTCGGAACCGACTCCATGGCACATAGCAACAACAATAAGAGTCCATATTTGTTTCGGTGTGTGTTTTAAATATGAGAGGACAGGAGACCTTTAAAAATTGTGACTAATTATCCTGGGTGCAGAAATGATCAAATGGTCACATAATGATCACAATGTTCCTTATTATGGAATAAATATTCCAGAAAACAAAAAATATGTGTAGGTGGTAGGAGTGGTCATTTTGAGAGATTAGATGAATATGAATTATATGAACAGGTTATATGAATGATTTCTCAATTTTGATAATTAATCCACACAGATAACACTGCTGTAGAAAATAAACAGAGGCAAAATTCTCACATAAGTGATTTACTACTAGTTTTAGAAAATTAGGAAGATTGCTGAGTCTTTGGGAGTCCTGGTGTGGTGCTGTGGGTTAATGTACTGGACTGCAAAGTCAATCTGAACCGCAAAGTTGGTGGTTCAAACTCATCAGCTGCTCCTTGGAAACCCTATACAAGGTCACTATGGGTTGGAATCAACTCAATGGCATTTAACAAAAACACCTTTTATACTATATAATTCACTTATTGATTATGCTTGCTAATTATGTCTCTTTTCACTACAATGTAATTCCAGGAGGATGAAGATACTCTTTTATTTACTAATATATCCCAAGTACAACAGACATTGTCTAGGACATAGCAGGTATTCATATATTTATTGAATGAATGAGTAATTGAATAGGCTTTCTGAATTAGATGTTATTATCTCCGTTTTATAGGTAAAAATAACTACATATTAGAGAGGTAAAGTTACCAGGGTCTTAAATGTAAATCAAGGATTTAGGAGAATCTAAAAACAGTGTTCAAATCAAACAACATATTAGATTGGGCAAATTTGCTGCAAAAGACCTCTTTAAAATGCTAAAAAGCACTTTGAAGACTAAGATTCATCTCATATGCTGGACAACAAATAAAGTGACTGCCAAAAAATGTTCACAAATCTGTTTTGGAAGAAGTAGTCAGGATGCTCCTTAGATGAGATAATGATTCATCTCATGTGCTTTGGACACATACTGTCAGGGGGACCAGTTCTTAGAGAAGAACAAGGTCCGAGGATCAGCAAAAAAAAGACGACCCTCAATTAGACGGATTGGCACAGAGCTATAACAGTGGGCTCAAACATAACACTTATCGTGAGGCTGGTGCAAAACCAGGTAGTGTTTCTTTCTGTTGTACATAGGATGGCGGGGAGTTGGAGCTGACTTAATGTGAACAAAGACAGTGTTCGTATCCACTTAAGATACTGTCTCCGAACTAAATCAGCCAGATGGAAAAACCGACGCTGGCAGTGAAATCATAATACCTGTTGCAGACTGGTAGAAAACCACAATTTGCATTATTTGCAGATTTATCTATTTAATAAAAATTTCAAATTATCTATGAAAGGGTTGACCTTTGTATTATAAAGAACTAAAACTACGCTGAGTTTAGATGTGGACCTATGCTCAGAAGCAGGGGAGGCGTGCCCAGTAAACAAGGTAAGCGTGGGTTTACTGGGTACTCCATTCGGGTCAGGGATTGTAAATTTAAAAAGACACTTTGATTTTGTAGGAAGAAGGTATTGGGACAGAGACAGATGCCAGCCATATCAGGAAACAGAATCTTTGATGTGGTGAAAAAAAAGGGAAACTGTTCACTGTAGATTAGTAAGTAAGCACAAACAGGCCCGTGCTTACCTTGCTTTTTGGGCAATCCGACATTGGTTAGAAGAATCGACAATAACAGAAACGCAGTGAGCACCTGACAGGAAAGGCTTTACTCGCGGCTTGTTCAGGAGCTAGAAGGAAAGCGCTCCTTCCTCCGTGGTAGGTGGCACCCTGTCTGCAACAGTTCGTTCAGTCTTTCAGGAAGAGCTTACGCTATCCTTCTTCCCTCACAACTTCCTCTGCCTTATTCTGAATAGACACTTCATATTTTTCTTCCCTGGCACTCAGAAATCCTCACTGAAATGCCTTGATTATGAGGTCCTTGGGGCTCGTGGCCTGAGCAATACAGATCTCTCAGCCAGGGGGGAAAAGCTGGCCCCAGAGTGAAGGCATCTTTTGAGGGTGGAGGAGCAGACTTTTCTCAAGAAACGTGAAGAATTTACACAATTCTGAGAAACCACAGCAAAGCAAACAAAGCAGGCAGCCGCCACCCTCGTTCCCATAGGATCCCGGTATTCTCCCCAGCTGCTCTTCTGTTGGAAGAGAAGTTCTGGTCCCTGGATCAGGGCGTCGGGAACGCGGAACGCCTTCCCCCACAACCCCCTATTCCTGGCCCCCCTCGCGGCCGCGTGCCCCGGGCTTGACCCCGCGCCCAGGTGCTTTGCCCCCTGTTGACAAGGTTGGACCGCTGGGCCTGGGCCGGGGCTGTCGCCGCCTCCGAGGCCAAAGATAAGGGGCCCCGGGCCCTTTGTTCCTGCACCCAGCTGGGTAAACCCGCAAAGACCGCGCTACTCTGCAGGCCCAGCCCCTCCGCGCCGGCGCGGCCCCCGCCTGCCCTCGCCGCCACCACCAGCCCAGGGACTGCACCCTTTGTCCCCCTAGAACGCCGGCGGACAATGGCTCGGAGGAGCCCAACCATTGTCCAGGCCCTTGTGTACACTCGCGGGAGGAGGCGAAAGGGGCTGCCAGGTGCGCGGGCGGCGGAATTCAGGGGTCGACGCCGGGACGCCAGGGCTGGGCCCGGAAGCGCGAGGTCCAAGCGCCTGGGTGAGCGTGGCAGAACGGGTGGGGTCCACAGGAAGACCTGCACGACCCCCTGCTGCGTCGCCGATTCCAATGTGGCACCCCGCTTTGGTCTGGAGGTGGTTTCCGCGGCAGCGCTGTGCCCGGCTCTCAGCGATGTGACTGATGTGACCGAGGTGGGGAAACCCGCGTGAAAGTGTGTGGGCAGAGGAAGCGATTACTCTCTGCTTTCGTGGAGAGTCCGCCCTAATGCACTTGTTGCCTTTTATGGCCACAGGCAGGGCGAGCGAGCTAAGGATGAGGCCCAAGGGGCCTCGGGCACTTTCGGACCCTGAACACCTCCTCCCTCCCTCCCCGCGCCCTCCAAGCCCTGGGAAGGTAATCACACCGTTTTGTTTGGGTGGTTACAAAGAGAGGACTGTAGAGGTGTTCTTATGCGATTTAGCTTTTTCTTGTTTGCTTCCCGTTTTGGAAACACCTGGCAAGTTGTAAAATGATTTATGAAGTGAAAGTGTTAAATGAGGCCACCAGCTGGATCTTTATGAGTTTTATTAGGTGCCCTATTATGGAAAATAAACTTTAATCCGACCATAAAACCGAAATCTGAAAAACATATTTGCCCTTGTAATCTGGAACACTGCAGCATTCTTGTGAGAGGTCACACCTTTCATGGGATTAGTTTTATTGAGAGAGACACAATACACCCGCAGGACTTTGATACCCGGCGGGTGAAGAGCGCGGACAGCCGCGCGCGCAGTCCCTTCCCCCTGTCGCCCACACCTTTTCGCTGCAGCCGAGTCTCCTTCGTTCTGTAGGCGACACGGGGATCCGTGGTCCGGGCCTGGTGCGTGTCCCTTCCCGCGCCTCCACTCCTGGGAGCGTGGATCCCGCCTTGTCCAGTCGTGGGGCCTGAATGTCCCGAGTGGATTCAGGTCGGAGGTCAGGAACTTCTAACTACCCTCCACGTCCGAGAGGCAGGGAAGGCCCTGAGACGCAATTAACATGGCAATCTGGGTGGTGCTAGGGTGAAAACCCGAGCTTGTTTGGAACCGGGGCCTCCAGGTGCAATCCTATTGAACGAAACCGAGCCCATGCAGATGTCGACCGGTGTGCTTTCCAGCCAAGGAGCTTGGGAGCATTTTGCTTTTTTCCTTTGCCTTTCTCTATTATTTGGCTTTCCTACATCAACTGTTTTCCTTGTAAGAAGAAACCTTTAAGCAGATCTTTCGAAGCTAGGGACGAGGTTGTTGGTGTTAAATGCCATCGAGTTCGTTCCAACGCGTTGTTGTTAAGTATCGTCCAGTCGGTTCCGACTCATAGCTACCCGGTATAGGGTTTCCCAGGAGTGGCTGGTGAATTTGAACTGCCGACCATGCGCTTCAAACAGACCTTTTAGTTGAGTGTTTGTCTCACATTGCCATGCCAGGACTCATAGCGACGCTGTATAGGGTTTCCAAAGAGCAGTTGTTGTGTTTGAGCCGCCGACCTGTGGTTAGCAGTCTAGTTCTTATCCTACAAGTGCCACACCAGGGACCAGGTGGCTGTTGTTAAATGCCATCGAGGCGGTTCCAACTTGTGGTTCAAATCGACTTTGTGGTCAAGTGCTTATCCTACAGCGCCACACCAGATCTCCAGGGACCGGGTAGGTGAAGGCAAAGTGTTCTAGTCATTTTCACACGTCGCCGATTCCCTTTGAGACCAGCAACCACCTGAGCCACCTCAGCCGCATTCGGTTCTGAACCATTAATCAGCGGCCTCTGGATCAAATCTCTGATCCTGTGGCCAGATCGCCTTGGGAGTTGGAAGAAACGCCCGCTTGCTTTTCTCCTATTACAAAAAGAATTTAATAGACGTAATTTCCCCGCACGCAAAATCGCACCCAACACACGCTAACAACACTTGCCCCTGGGGAGTTGCCATTTTTGGAGAAGGGCAAAGGAGAATGACTAGTTAGAGCTGAGGAAAGGCAAGTCACCAAGAAGGCGGCCTCTGGGCCAAGGATGGGGGAGACAGCCAGGGATCCCAGAGGGCTATGGATCAGGTTTGGGCTGATCCGCCTCGGCATCTCGCACCTTTGCTCCAGTTTAAGAAGATAAAATAAACTAGCCCTCAATAACAGATTAGGCACATCTAGAGAGCCATGTTCATTTCTGGAGGAAGAAGCCTGGGTGTGCGCCTTGGGGAAAATAGTTTAGTTCCCCCCTGGGCACTGACTGCTGAGATCTGGTTTGAGAGTCCTGGAAATTAGACCCTTTTGGTTGAAAAGCCGTTTCATCCCCTGACTGCGGTTCGGGTGCCGCTTCGGAGGCCGGATCCTGGATGCTGTGCCCCCACCCTGAGGCTGAGCGGAAGCAGCATTCAGAAGTGTCGCCTCTTCAGAGTCGGGAGCACTCAATGGGAGTCGAAGCTAAGCAGGCCTCACAACCATTCATTAGCCGGAATGAATTGTTCACTGTGCCCGGAGTGGGTGAGGATGAGCCAGTGATTATATTTAAATTTGCTATAATTGATTTGGGGAAGAGCTACTGTGACAAGTACGAATTGATCATTAAATTTATTAGCGAGATAAATTCCACTGCGATTAAGCAGCTGGCTGGAGATGCCGGGGCTGCTCACGGGTCCAGCCTTCACCCCTAGCCCTCTGGAGGAATCACACACCTCCCGTGCCAGAGCTAGTCTGTCTGGCTTTGCTTGAGGATTTGGGGAGGGGTGTCCCTAATTATATATATATGTACATATATATAGCGTTCTCTCTTTGTCCCAGACGCAGAGACTCAGTTACTGAGTCCAGAAACACTAAGAAAGAGGGTCTGTTCCTTGATTTGTAGGGACAGAACCTCCGCTGAGGCCTGAGGCACTCCACGAAACCCCTTCCATGTTCCAAATAACCCAGGCCGGATATACACCCACTTTCCAGGTACAGACCCTTCTCTAGTTGCCCACTGTTGGGGAGTGATAATCCCCAGGCTAGGCCCCCAAGCTCAGAGGATAAATAACCCCCAGATGTGAAACCAGCCAGAAGAGAAAGCTTCAGGCTGTACTTCATTCAATGTGCTAGAAATTAAAAAGTGGAATACATGGACTCCACGACAGTGCACTTGGGTTGTTTTGTTCTATTTTTATACACGAATTGCAGGTGTTTTTAAGGCCCCCCAAAATAATCTTTTTCTCTCATTTTCCCAAACCTCTTTCTTTGGGACTTTTCGATTCTGTCAGTTGGAAAACCAGTCCTTGTTCCCCAAAGACACCTTTGGACTCTGAGGTGCTCTCCCGCCTCCACCCAACACACTTCTCAGTTTCTCACTTCTCTTCTAGCGGCGCACCACACCCGCCTGGCCTTGGCTGAGATTGGTTTTTATGGAAGGAGCCCAGGGTGATAATGAGCTGCCAGAAAGGATATTAATCTCACCCGGGGGCCCCTTAGGTAGAGGAGTGGCCGAACTCGTCTGCGCGCAGTAATCACCTAAATGAAACGCCAGGCCCTTCTGAACTCATTTATCAGTGGGACCCTGGAGGAGATGGCAGAGAGGGGAGCCATGGGGAGGGGGCTGCTTACTTCTTAAACCCAGGTGCTTGTAAAAGAGAAAAAAGAAGAAAGAAGAAAGGTTGGGAACCAAGCAGGAAGCAAGGAAGGATGGTAAGAGGGGAAAAAGAAAAGTGTAACCTGGTCTCTGGTGTTGTCTAATGCAGGAAATCTGTGATAGCTAGCCAGCCAGAGAGGGCGGGAAGATGGGGCAGCCGGGCCGGTCACCGTAGGGCCTGTCCTGTGAGTGGGACAGCCGCCTGAGTCTTGAGAGCCAAGAAGACTTGTTTAGGGGCTGCCCAAGCAGCTGCAGCCCCAGGCTGACTGCAGGTTTGAGTTCTCGGCATGTGCAGAACACATGGCTAGCAGGCCTAGTGCAGTCCCCCCAATGATTGATGGGACACAATGCAGAGGTTTATTAATCCAAAGCCATTGCAGCATGGGTATGAAGTCTTCCTGCTGCCAGCCCGCACAGATCCAAGAAAACTGTCCACAGCCAACACAAAGAAGATTCTGAAGAGAGGGGTGAGGTGGATGTGAAAAAGAATGAAAGCACCACTCAGTGTATCCCAGAAAGAAAGCGTAAATACTACAGACCAAAAGTGCCAATAATGTTTAGTCATTTGAAGGTTATTTTATAAAAATACTCAAATTATATATGTCCACTGCTAGAGCACCCATGAAACACTCTTCAAAGTGACTCTCCTGAGATCCATGTGTCTCCAGGGCAGATGTAAATTAGGTCCTGTGGGACATGACTTGACACCTAATACTCAGATATTTTTATCAACTCTCCATATCTGCCCTGCTAAGCTATGGAGAAATCAGTTGGCTGAAATGATACCCATTTCCAATTCTGATTTCAGCCATTGCCTCTCCCGCTTCTGTCAAAGACAATCCCTTCCTCATTTCTACAGAAAATAGTAAAAGTTCATTTTCATAAAACACCCCCAAAAGATTTAAACTCCCATCCAGTAAAAAACCCATTTATTTTACATTCCATCCTTGGTGATGGGAGAAGCTAAATAATAATTTAGCATGCATACGTAGACGTTTCTTTTTATATATAAATACAATATACAAAAATAAAGACAGTACAGTTTTGAGATTTCCAGCAGTTTGAACACTCATGACATAAAGTGTTTCCCCTAAGATACATAAGCACAAAATCTCCCCCCCCCACCCTCCAACTTAATGAAAGAATGACATTTCCAGAGAATGCTTCAAGTTTCAAAGGTTGTTTAACACTGTAGATTTTCACCTTCTCTGACAGGGAGAAGATTGGAGGCTTTTTCTGGTATTGGTTGGTTCCTCTCACAAACACCTCCCCATTGCCAACACTAACCAAATTAAATTAAGAAGAAAAAGAGTTCAAGTCTGAACCCCGGGGCCTTCCTCTCTTTGTCCCTGTGAGAACAGACGAGGTGGTATGGGCAAAATGGAAAGCCCAACAAAACCTAATGCTGTGTCTGCCACAACAGACTTGATGTTCCGAGGCAGAGACCACAGAGACCTGGCATGCAGGTCTTGAAGGGGTCGGAAGACCAGAAAGGAGGCGGAACAGGGTGGTCAAAAGCTGGAGGGGGAGGCTGTAGAGCGAAACCTACCCAAGGACGGCCTCCTAGTCTGCTCAGGCTGTGGTGGGCACCAGGTAGGCCACGCTCTGTACCCTTCCACCTGCCCAGACCATGGAATGGGGGTCATGCGGAGCCTCCTGAGGACACCCTAGGTCCCTGCTAGTGCAAGGGTCTCCTATTGTGGTGGGGGCTGGTACCCAGGGCCACCTGGCCGCGTGTGTGGTGAGTCATCCTCAGAGGAGCAATCGGAGGAGGGGGCATTTGTGTTGGTGCCATTGCTGTAGGGGAAATGGTCCTCATCTTCATCTTCCTCATCCTCAGGGTCACTGTCCCTTAAGTCCCGCAGGCGGCGTCCGCTGCCTTTTTCCCCAGAGGCTGGAGGCCCCAACAGCTCTGCGTCCTCCTTCTCTTCCGCACCGCTGCCTCCCTTTCCTGCACTCCCACCCTTCTGCTTCTCTGCCTCCTGCGCAGCCTGCTCTTTGGCCTTTTTGCTCCGTTTCCATTTCATCCGCCGGTTCTGGAACCAGATTTTCACCTGCAGGATAAATAAGTTATCCTGGTGTGAGGAATTGGCCATCCAGATCCTATTGGTTTTTCTTTTTCCTGAATCATTCCCTGGTTATGTGCATCCCTGAGTCCCTGCTGGGCAGCACCCACCCCCCTATACTCCCAACCCCACCCCCCAAATGAGGTTCAGCCTTAAAAGAACCAAGAAATGACAGAAGGAGAGAAGGCTCCTAGCTTTCAAAAGAGAAGTCCACCACAACCACTTCTTATCAGTATGGTTCAAATAAAGGCTCTGACCACTTCCTAATAACTGGGACCTAGTTCCTTTTCTAACCGCGACTTTCCTCTGTAAAGACAGGTCATTAAGGGTGAATCTATCTGTAAATATCAGATGTTCCCCTTCTCTTTTGTGACAGCATTTCTCAAATGTGGTTTGGGGAACACCTGCATCAGAATTGGGGAAGACTTGTTAAAATACAGATCCTAAAGCTACCAAATGCAGACTTCGGGGCACCAGGGATCTGAACTCCTGCTCACAGGATTATTCCACATCGTAACTGACAAGAGCCACAACACTAAACACCCAAGAGGCTCTGAGGGTGACCCGAATGCTTTGCTCACTCCAGAGGGAGCCAAGAATGAGTTTGGTTATAGCCGGGGAAGGGAAGGCAGCATACCTGGGTCTCAGTGAGCATGAGCGAAGTGGCGACCTCAAATCGCTTGGGACGTGACAGGTATTTGTTGAGTTTGAACTGGTGCTCCAGCTCCAGCAGCTGCTGGCTGGTAAAGGCTGTGCGTGGCCGTCGGCACTTTCCGAGCAAGTTTGACTGCGCCTGGGCTACAGGGCGGGCAGGGAAAGGATGGCATAACAACATGAAGTATACTCGCCAACCCACAAGGCCCCAGGACCCTGCTCCTACCCTACTGTATCACTACAAGTTGGGGGGGAGTGGGAGGAGAATGTCCATGGCTACTTCCCACCTAGCCCTCTGGATCCCGGATTCCCTCAGGCAGCTCTCCTTCTCCCCAAGGAGAAGGGACAGCTACACCAAACACGTCCCTGGATCTCAGGACTAAGGCCCCAAAATTGAACCAGTTTGGTATTGATGGGAGAAAATCCTCTTGGTTGGAACAGAGCTTGGATGTCCTGATTCAACACATCCTACAGGAGATTCATAGGGATAATTTTGGCAGAAAGGCCGAGGAGTGCGCGACCAAGGGGAATCCACTGTCTTCCCTTATCCTGGAGGTGTCTTCCCCAGCTCAGTCAACCTCAGCTCCTATTTCTTCCCACCCAAAGGAAGACTTGGGGCTGAGTTCCCAGCCCCACCTCCTTAAATTAAAAAAAAAAAAAAAAAGAGGAAGAAAAGATCCAAGTCCACTCCTAAATATGTATATTAATCAAAGGCCCTCCCACATTTAAACATTTTTATTAACAACCAACCCCCACCCCTGCACCCCAGGGCATGAAGAGGCAAAGCTTCTGAGATTGGTAGCAGAGTGGTAGCAGTTTTTTTTAGAACAATTCTCATTACGCAAATTAAAGGCCTAGGTGAAGGCGTGGATCCGGCTTGCAGTGCCACCGACTGAGGTGGCTTCCCAGGGTTTATTTACATAATTTTGCACGGTTACATCACAGAGAATTTTATGACCTCAAAAGAGACTTCCCTTGATTTCCCAGGAGTCTGACAAGTGTTAGACAATAAAAGTAAGAAAGGAAAGAAAAGAGCCCTGGACTAGGCCAGGATGAGCTCAGGCTCCCTAGGGACGGACAATTTGCTTTATTGGAAGGCCCACGCCTCTCGCTTTAGTTAAACAAGGCTCCGAATTCCCAACTTGACAATACATTAGAACTTTAATTAAAACATAGGCTCTGAAGAGGCCATTTGGGAAATGCCATCAACAGGCAGAGACAACAAATTAAAGGGAACTAAACAGCAACTGGAGGGATTCTCTAGACGAATTCCACCATCCTTGCTTATATTTATGCTGCTCTATGATTGCGCTATACAGAGTCCTTTTCCAAACATAAGGCTGAATGCATTTTAATTTGGCCATTTCTAGGTCAAGATTAGAAATCAGAGATGGTGTATTGGCAACGAGATCTAGCTTTAATCGACTTTCAGGGCAACCTTGGGCTCCACACATGACAGGAGCGAGAACCCTGCTTTGGGAGGATGGGGACTTGGTAATTTGGCAAGGAAAACTTGGAGCTTTGCTGGCCCCCTCAGGGATCAGGTTGGGCGAATGCAGGTCAAAGAAGACAATCTATGGAAGGGAGGCTGCACCTCAACAGACTTTTCATCCATAAAGGAAGTTCTGGTTGTGGGGATGCTGTAAGATAAGCACTGGATCACAAGGTTGTTGGTTCAAAATCCTAAGTGACTCTTTAGAAACCCCATATAGGGTATGGTCTCTATAAGTTGCAACCAACTGGACAACACTTAACAACAACAACCAATGCCCCAGGTCTAGAAGTGGGACCTGGGTTTGTCTGACCCGGGATTCAGAACCTCAGAAATGTCTAAATCTACAAACAGAGAGGTGATAGCTATTTGTGACTGATTCCTGGGGGGTAAGGGATGGTTAAGAGGTGGCCACCTAGGTTGGAGGTGACCTAGTAAAAACCTGGTAGTGCCTGGTGGGTAAATAGTGTGCACACTGGGATTTTATCACTCCCCTGTGATCTCGCCAGCTCTCTGGGGTCCAAGCTTTTCTCTGTTTAGTCACAACCGCTGCTCCTAGCAAAGAAATCTGAATTCTGGCAAGTGTTTACTTCTGTTTTCTGTTTTGCTCCTCCACCCCCTCCCATGCCTACATCTTCCTAGTCTAAACAAATCCATGCAGATGGAAACAATAGGACCATTTTGTTTGGGTGTTGGACGCCTGAAAAAATAAATCCCTATACACCTTCCTCTCATTCTGGCCTGACTCAAGAGTAAGAGGACACGGGCAGAATCCTGCCGCCTGGAGCAGGGGCCTGAGGCACCAGTGTCTGCTAGGAAATGCTGAACAGCCTCAGGCTTCCTAGGCCTAGTTGGACAAGAATGGCAGTCTAATGATTCTGGGATCCCGTCTGATGCCTCCCTTGCTTCCATCTTTTTATGGTCTGGGATACCCCCGTTTGGGCGTGGACACCTGTAATTCAGTCCTTGGTTTGGGATTCTTGGGGCAGAAGGTTGCATCTCCATGTCCTCAGGAACAAGGCATCGCTGGGTTCAAACCAGGACGTTTGTCTCTTGTAAAGACAGCATGATCCCAAAGACATGCAGCCCCCCCCCCCCAAGGGGCCAGGGATGGACTTGCAGGTCCTGGGCCTTTCTGAACCCATTTTTGGTGGTTTGTCCTAGGTCTCTTCTCTTTGGGAGAGGCCAGTGTTCTCTTCACAGTCACAGAATGGGGATGCGAATATGTCCTTTCCCCCGAGATTAAATCATTGACTTTAATGAACCCTAATCCTTAGTCCTTACCTAATTCAGGACATTTTTTATTCTCCTTTCCCTGCCTCTTCCTTT
Source organism: Chrysochloris asiatica (assembly GCF_000296735.1). NCBI lineage: Eukaryota > Metazoa > Chordata > Mammalia > Afrosoricida > Chrysochloridae > Chrysochloris > Chrysochloris asiatica. Next base: position 1,056,995 of record NW_006408684.1, on the reverse strand, counting down.
TCCAGCCTGCAAGGTTGATTGTTATATTTTTGTCTTACACTTTCGTGTGCCCTTTCCCGTTAAAAGTGGAAGGGAAGCTAAGACCAATGCATGGGTGGCCATTTTAATAATTTTGTTTCCAATACCCCTTAACCCACACATTCCTCGCAGGCCCCAGGCAAAGCCGAAATGGCTCCGCAGCCATTCCACAGCTTGCTCTGAGCAGATAGCAAGGATATGAGGAGGAAGCTCAGGGTGGAGGCAATGTGTAGGATGTGCGAGAGAACCAAATGCCAGGGTAGTCCCTGAACCCCAATTTTTGATCCCACTCTAGCCCGACAGAATTACTTCTCTGTTCCCTCCCTCTCGGGCAGGCCGGTTCAACCGCGGGCGAGGGTACTCACAGTTAAAGTCGGGCATCTTGGGCAGGATCATGCCCGCGGTGGAGGCGCGCAACCACTGGTCCAGTTGGAAGGTACCCGCGCTGAGCTTGATGGGGTCGGCGGGATGCGTGGGGTGTGCACCCTGCACCTGTGAGTACGAGTAGGAGAGCGCCGGGTGCTGACCTGCCAGCGCAGCGGCCGCTGCCGCTGAGTAGCCATAGACCGGGTGGCCGTAGAGAGCCGCTTGGGCCGGGAGGCCCGCGCCTCCCTGCGCTGCTGCCGGGTGCAGCCCCAGGGCCATGCCCCCTGCGGCGGCGGCGGCTGCAGCGGCAGC
>NW_006408684.1:1047337-1056124 GCF_000296735.1 Chrysochloris asiatica | reverse complement strand
GCTTCGGTAACAGCCCACAGTGCGCCGCCAGCAGGCGCGGAGGCGATGGGCTCTCGGAGCGCAGGCAGTCAGCGGTGGCCGCGTGCGGCTCCGAGGACGCTGGGCTACAGCTACTGCTGGCGCTGCTGCCGCCGCTACCAATACTACTCGCCCCGCTGCTGCTGCCGCCGCCGCCGCCGTGCCCAGCTGTGGCAGCTGCGAGCGATGTCACCAGAGCTAGTGGAGAGGTCTGCGCTGAGGCCGCTTTCGGGGGGTCGACCGCCAGCAGAGCGTCGATGCGGAAATTTTTAGATTTTTCCATCGGTTCGTTTGGGGGCTGGCGTGCAGGGGCTGGTGGAAGATAGTGGTGGCGTGGAAGGGCTCGTTGAGTCTGTGCGTGGTGGTGGCCAGCCCCGGGGTTTGTTAGTAGGAGTAGTAGGAGGAGTAGTTTCTAAGACTAAGATTCGCTGACGGGATTCAGCCGAGAGTGACCATGGTCTTGCCTGCTCCCTGGCCCCAGCAGTGCTTGCACACCATACGCTCGCTTTCACACCCCCAAACTCACGCGCTCAGGCTGCTGTGCGCCGGCTCCGCAGAGCCCGGCTGCTCTGCCCTCCAGCCCCTCGGGCACCCACTGCAAAATGTCGCTGGAGCCGTAGTAAGGAGCCAGGCGCCCAACTCTTCTCACTTGAAGGCGCAGCGCAGCAGCGGATTGGCGCTCTTGGGCCAGGGAGCGCCCGGGGGAGGCGCCGGCGGCGGCCCGCGCCATTGGCCGCAACAAACACCTGTCAACGTCGGTGCCCAGGACCCGCCCCCGTCCGCCAGGCTGCAGCTTCGAGGTCCTAAAACTGTTGGGGATCCAAAGAGATTGCGGGGGCGGGGACAATCACCAGGGTTGCAAAACTGGGAGACTTGACCTGAGGGTCCTGCTCCCCTATCCAAGGCGTTTACGCACCACGCGGGCAGAGCAGCCAGCCGCCGGAGTCCTGTTCCTGAAACAGGAGGCGATGGCCTAGTTTAAGAGACTCAGGACTCGGACTCAAGGCGCGCACCACTGGAGCCCATGAACTTATTCACCTTATGCACGTGCAAGCCCTTAAGTGTCCACGCCCTCGGTCTGGTGGGGCTGCTTTTCAGAGATGATAGTATGGTACCCCAGTCCTGCTCTCGGTGTGTCCAGTGCACGATCAGGCATGCTTTGCTTTCCCCGGTGCCAACATTCTGTAGGTTGAATCTGTTTTATCTCATTTTGGATGACCCATGCGCTTCAGGTGTGTGTGTGGCGAGGAAGGAGGTAAGTGGGAGGGAGGGAAGTGGGTGTAAAAGTAAGTGCAGACATGAATTTTGGCTTTCACAACGCCGGATCATGGGTCCCCTGCCCCAATCAAGTCTGAGAGGGCAGATTCTGCCCCTGGACTGCGGGACCCACAGCAGTTTGGAGTCAAAACTATAGGTCTAGAGAAACGACCCATGCGTCATTGCACGGACCTGAGAGATGATTCTCTGGACACAAGTCGCTTCTGCCTGCCTAGAAGTGTTCATTGAACATGCAGGACCTAGCGACCCCGGAATACAACAGCTGTTTACCTTCTAAGACCTTCTAACAGCCTGGCCTGTTTACCTTCTAAGACCTAAGGCAGGAAAAAACAATGCAATCTCCTGCTGCGAATAGCATCTGGAAAATTAAGACCAAAAGTTTACCAGACAGAGGTAGTGGAATGTGACTCTAGATTGCAGCCCCCTCATGTGATCAGGGGAGTCCTGGACCACAAGGTCAGTTTGAACCCCAGGGTCAGAGGTTCAAACCCACCAGCCTCTCCTCAGAAACCCTATACAAGGTCACTCTGAGTCAGAACCAAGTTGATGGCACGTAACAACAACAATGTGATCAGGAGGGACCAGTCCCTGGATACTATCATGCTTGGTAAAGTAGAGAGTCAGAGAAAAAGAGGAAGAAAGACCCTCAAAGAGATGGATTGACACAATGATTGCAATTTTCAGCTCAAACATAGCACCAGTTGTGAGGATGGGTCACGACTGTGCAGTCCTTCTGGTGTACATAAGGTCACTAGGAATCAGAATCGAATCGACTGCACTGACACCTAACAACAGCCCATACACACATTTCAAATATTTACAGTTAAAGCACTTCCAAGTGCTTTGTGATGGGGCAAAAGAATCAACACCTGTAGGTGGAGGAGTCCTGCTGGCCAGCTACACTGAGGCATTGTCAATATCACCATTAGACCCACTTATCTGCCTCAAATGGGTTTGTGTGGAGAATGAGAGTGTCACAAAGCTCTGGTTCCCTATGTAGGTGAGAGTTGAATAAAGAGGACACTCAGAGGGCTTTGAGGACAAGCAGAGGGGTTTGAGGAGGGGCAGAGGATTGAAGGGGAGGGGGAAATCAGTATGAAGAAAACGTTAAAATGAACAGATCAGGTTAATTTAAAAAGAAGCATTTTTTAAAAAAAGTAATTATAGGCACTTTATAGGCTTTCTTCAGAATGCTTTTTCCCTTGGTGAGAGTTTGATTACAACAATTCTGTTGTGAAGGGCATATATTTTTAACTATAGCACAGGATTTTACTGAGCTATAATAGTACGGCTTGGAAAATTATGAGGATAGCAGTGGATAAGTGACTAGGAATAAAGCTATATGTTGTTAGTGCTATTGAGTCGGTTCTGACCCATAGCAACCCTGTATAGGGTTTCCAAGTAGCAGCTCGTGAGCTTGAACCGCCAACCTTGAAGTTCAACCAGCTTTGCAGTGCACAATTAACCCACAGCGCCACACCAGGACTCCTAAATCGCGTTGTAAAAAGTTACAGCAAACTAGTAGATAGAAGTTGCAGTATCAAGATGGTTTTTGCCTTGCCTCCAAATGATATCTCTTTGGGATGATAAAATCTCTGCTCCACTTTAAGTGGAGGGGGTGGGGAGAGTGAGAGAAAGAAACATTTCTTGAGCACCTAATACAAACTTTATATAAATACCTTCTTTCATTTTTACTGTGGTACTACTAGAAGGACAAGTTTATCATCTTCATTTTACAGAGTTCAGGTTCAGAGAAATGGAAGCTCTCATCCCAGATAAACTTCAGAGTTGGAACTGGGACCCAAGTCTGATTCCAGGGGCTATGAAGTTCTCATCCCACCAGACTGTCCTCTCTGCTGTTGGAGTTTCCAGCCCTATTTCTCCATCCTATCTATTCCCTTTGGAGAAGAGGGGTTTATAAAGGAGTTTTAAGTTTTCTGAGCTACCTGTTTTAGCAAGAGATCCTATGAGGATGAGTAATGATGTTTTAGTTGTTACCTTCTCTCCCCAAGGTAGGGAGAGTAACTTTGTCCCCACCTCCGACAGAGGTTTAACTCTAGGATTAGATATCTTTTTTCCATGTCTTATAACCCACTCCATCTATTGAAGCAGGTTGGTTGGTCCTGATAGCAATGATTTAGGAGGTTTGGGCAGGGAGGAGCTGTAAAAAAATTCCCAAGAGCTGTTTTGGTGAAACTGCTCCCTTCCTCTTCTTGTTTCAAATAACTACTGCTTGAGGGTCTCTGGTGATGGGGGATCCAGCATACCCTGTGTAAGACCACCCCCTCACCTCATCATCCTCAATTAGATCATCCTGTATATCTAGATATCTAGATAGATAAATACGGAGAATTTACTGTACCTCTTTTGTTTGAGACCTCAAAATCACCCTCATACCCAACAATCCAGGACCAGCTGAGCATACCTTCTTGAAAACACAGATTGTAAGAGCAAATCTGAAGAGTTAAGGTTGTTATGAGTCGAGTTAATTCTGACCCATAGGGACCCTGTATAGGGTTTCCGGAGGAGCAGCTGGTGAGCTTGAACCATCGACCTTGCAGTTCAAAAGGCTTTGCAGTCTGGTACATTAACCCACAGCACCACACCAGGACTCCAGGTCATGAATTCTAAGTCCTGGTCACCTCTTAATTGGCAATGTAACTTTAGATACCAAAGCTCTTTAACTTGTATCTTGATGGATTTCCATTTCTCAATCTAGAATGATTTTTGAGCTGGGATACTAATGGAAATCTCAGAGGCTTGAGTCTACCCAGAAGTACTTTGAAAACCCTATGGAACACAACTCTACTCTGACACACATGGAGTTGAAATGGACTCAACAGTAGCTGGTACTGGCTTAAATGGAGTCTGTGATCCTAAAGTGTTTTAAAAATGATCTTATATTGTTTCTGTTTTAAAATAAATTAATACATACTGGAGGTTCTCTATAAAGTTGTATACTGAGAGAAGGGAGAACAGAGCAAGAGATCCCGGAAGTTTGGGGTCTTTGTGTGGTTTACAATGTGTGAAGCTGAGCATGCTGGGATCTCTTCCTGTTCCCAGCATCTGTATTGACCCAGCCCAGCAGGCTTTGAAGAAGGTTTGGGAAAGACAGGAGCTGGAGTTGGGTCTTGGAAAGGGCTGGAATAAGAGATCAAAGCTCTGCTCTGAGTGGTACTGCCAACCAGAGATCTTTAGGTAATTATTTTCCCCAGCAGCCTCAGTGGCAGAATCCAGCATTGAGAGGAACAGAAAAAACTCTTCCCACAAAATCAGCAAAGATCTGACAGCCCATCAGTCAGGCACTTTGCTTGTTCCCATTTCAGCCCCTGCCCTTGCCTAGCACTGAATCCCTTTTTCTTTCCATCTTATCTTGCTTTAAGATACTGAATATTGCCAACAATTGTCCTTCCGCCCTCTTTTTGGAAAAGAGAGATGATATTTTTCCAGTCTCAAAAGAACAAGAGCTGCTTTTAACCTTTGTTTATTCATATTTGGAGGCCTCTATGGCACAAAAGGTTCACACTCATCTTTTAACCTAAAGGTTGCTTCTTTGAACCCATCCAGTGACAATGCAAAAGAAAAACCTGGCACTTTCCTTCTTTAAAGGTTACCTTCTATAAAAGGTTACAGCCAAGAAGATCCTACGGGGAGCATGGGGTTACCAGGATTTGGAATCCAGTTGAAGGCAACAGGTTTGATTTTTCATTCATGTCTGTAATTATATATAAGGTTGTTGGTGGTTATGTGCCGTGGAGTCGAGTCCAACTCATAGCGACCATATATAGGGTTTCCGAGGCTGTAAATCTTTATGGGAGCAGAAAGCCTCATCTTTCTCCTGTGGAACAGCTGGTAGTTTTGAACTGCTGACCCTGAGGTTAGCAGCCAGATTCATAACCACTGCGCTACCAGAGCCCCTTATATATAAGGTTGTTGTTTGTTGTTGTTAGGTGCCATTGAGTTGGTACCAACTCATAGCGACCCTATACACACCAGAACAAAACACTGCCTGATCAGAAAGATAGAAGACAGGCATCATTTATTTATTTATCATCTATATGTGAGGCCAGGCACAATAGAGTGATTCATTTAAAACAAATCTGGAATGGAAATTGGAGGCAGAGGAAGACCCTTCCTGATATACCTCTTTCTGTATCTCCCATTATCCCATAACCTTGAGATTTTCAGAACCCAGGGTCTTCACACAGAACCACAACATTTAGAAGGTGGTGGTGCTTATGTGCCGTTAGAGTCGGTTCCAACTCATAGTGACCATGTTATAGGGTTTCCGAGGCTGTAAATCTTTACAGGAGCAGAAAGTCTCATCTTTCTCTGCTGAACCGCTTGGTAGTTTCAAACTGCTGATTGTGAGATTAGCAGCCCAACTCATTAAACTACCAGAGCTTCTTAACATTTAGAAGGGCACCCTGAAAATCACATCTACTCTGTCCTGCTGACACTATGCAGTTGTTGGGTGTTAACTTGATTAAGCTTCAATTTAACTTTATGAGAAACAGTACTGTTCATTTTGAACTTCAGGTAATTAAGGTATGGAAATGCTAGAAAACTTTCTGGTGTGTGGGCCTAAGCACGTGGTAGAAACTGGATTTAAGTCCAGACAATGAGACTCCGAACGCAGCCCTCTCAATTGTTCTGCAATAATACTTTTTGAGAGAAAGACGAATTTTTCTGCTCTGGAAGTACCTAGGTTAAGCAGTACAATGGGGAGGTAGGATAAGAGAGCCGAAGGAAGACAAAACCTCCTTTCCTAGGTAGTCAGATGTGGGAGCCTAAAGCTGCCTGAGGCAGCCTGGGGAGTGGCAAACCCGGACTGGAAACTGTAAGTCCGCGCGTGCGTGTGTGGGGGGGGGTCCGGGGGGGGTGGGGGGTGGGGGGGGGGGGCTGGGGTCACAGGAAGGCGACCGTGAGGGACCCGGAGGGCGAAGGAGGGGATGAAAACACCGCTGAGAACCCGAGGTAATGGGGCGGGGCGGCTTGTGTGGCAACCCCCTTCTCCCTCTAAGGTATCAGGACATTAGCGCCGCCCTTTGATCTGCAGACCTCCCTCTTTGACCCCTGGGAGCTCTGCCGAGGTGTCTACTAAGAGTAGGGCTCAGTGGGTAGGACCTTTGCAGACCTAACCGTTCAAACCCTCTACAGCATCTAGGCACTCCACCTGCGACACGTCTCTGCTCCTTTTCTTTTGTGGTCCCTCTTTGTGTTGATCCTTACCTGAGTCTCGCTTTTTTAGAGGAGGCGGTCACCTCAGACCACTATTAGCGTATCCCAGGAACCCCCTGCCCTGAGTAGGGAAGCCGCGCTGGAGTGCCTGAATTGACAGCGGCCTCCGCAGCCCAGAATGGTGCCCTTGTCTTCGGGGTCTAGCCCTGCACCTTCCACCTAGCTGTAAACAAACCGGGCCAGCCACCTACAGTTGGGGATTTCCTAAGAGGTGGAGGATGCATAGAGTTTTAGGATTTAAATGCATACAAATCCAGCAACCAACCGTTCTTCTAGTTTTGATACAAAAGTATTTTTTATCATTAGACTTTAAGCAGCTTCCTAGATTCTATGGACACTGAAGAAAAGGAACTAGCCAGGCAGCGCGGGACTCTACTTCAAACACACACCAAGGGCGTAAAGACAGCGGAGATCAGCTTCGCAGGTTCCCATCTGAGGAAGGGAAAACCGAAAGCATCTCCAACTTCTTCCGTTGCACTAATTCAAAGCTCCAGGATCACAAAGAGAAACAAAACTGGGGGGTGCGGGAGGTGGCTAGTTTGAGCCCCTTTAATCGTGTTGGGGAACAACAACCCTTGAACAGAGATCAAAGGCTTCTCCAGAAGCCCGCATTTCTGCTGGAGGATTTTATTTTATGACAGGTTCACACTGGGCCCTCTACTTCATATTGTTGTCAGAAACAAGGATGTAATCAACACACACACACATCAAGTAGGTTTTTTCAGAATGATGCACCTGAACTGCCCATTTCCAAATAAACACATTTCTGATGAAGAGGTTTTTTTGTTTTAAGGTGGAGAGCAATGCACACACACTTTAAGAGAGCCCAGTTTTTCAGTCTCTTGTGCAAACTGTGTTTAGTAATCAGAGACTAGCTTTCTAATCTGTTCAGCATTTGCAAGGGGGTTACCTCTAACTCACCTCTCCCTTAAACCTCACCTCTAACTCACCTCTCCCCTACCCCCACAAGGAAGAGAGGATCACTGAGTTGGGGAAATGGACAACTGAAAGATCAGACCTACATAGACAAACAACATCTGTTACAAAAAACTGGTGTCTGTATCAACCAGAACTGTAATGACTGACCTACAGGCTACTGGGGGCAAGGAGGTAAATAAAACTCAGGTGAGAAGCACAAATACACAAAAACCTTCTTTGTTCAGGGTTGTTTTAATGCTTTAGTGCATGGACTTTTTAGTGTGTTCTGACTCGAAATTATGGCTGAATAGTAGCGTGGTAATGTCCAAATCCATGTTAGATAATGGCAGGAAGTCTTAGCTAATTGGTCTATTTAGTAGCTGCTGATGCGGCAGAAGCAGCAGCTGCTGGAGGCTTTGAGAGCAGGAGAGGGAGAGAGAGAGAGAGAGAGAGAGAGAGAGAGAGAGAGAGAGAGAGAGACACACACACACACACACACACACACACACACGGTGGTGGTGGTGGTGGTGGTGGTGGTGGTGGTGGTGGTGGTGGTGGTGATGATGATGATGACCTCCCCCACCCCTTCACAACTGAGGGTCTCCTGTTGCTGTCACTTTCCAGTGGTGGGGGGTGGAAGTTGTAGGTGCATGGGTGAAAATGGGGACTTGTGGGATGAGGAAAGGTATCTTCTGTTGAATTTATGTATTTCAACCCTGCCCAAACCTCTTCTTGCAGGTGGGGGTACTTCAGGCCTATTATAGAGATCCTGACAATATCTGGTTTAAGGCCAGACCTGGGGCAAAGTATGTGTTTGCTAGTAAACTTAGTTGGTTTGCCACAGACTTTCTTTGTTGTCTTCCACCACTGCCTTTCCTAGAAGGCTCTTCTTACTCACACAGCGCACACTTCTGTCTATGCTGGTGAGATAAAAGGCAGAAGTAAGCTACCCTACAACATTTGAACACAGAAGCTTGAGAGGAAATTGAGGTCCTGAGAGGCCAAACCACACCAAATGAGGGAAGTCAGATTAAAAGCCGGATCTGTTTTAGTTCTTAAATCATTAGTGCACCCCAACACCCCACACAGGTTTTGAGGATGCCTCAAGTGCTCACGTATATTTATCACTTTCTAATGTATCTTCTCATTCAATATTATAATACATCGGTGAAAAACACATCAGTATGCTCCATTTTATATATGCTCCGGGTATGAGAAAGGAAGGCCCTTTGCTCAGGAACCCACAGCAAAAAGAAATCGAGCCCTGACTTGAAACATTGTGTTTTTTGTTAAGTGCCGTGGAGTCGGTTCTGACCCATAGCAACTCTGTAT
>NW_006408684.1:1029837-1042337 GCF_000296735.1 Chrysochloris asiatica | reverse complement strand
ACCCAGAGCTGGGGCGCTCTGGACGTTTGCCCTGAGGCCGCTGTGGATATGCCTCCGAAGGTGTGTACCCGGAGGTTGAAAGTGGATGATATTAAAAACCCAGTCCAACAGGCAGTTAATTTGACTCATTCATTTGTTTTCCTAGTGCTAGGCGGAGGCCTCCTTTCTCTTCATTCCCGTCTCTTTCTTGCCTACCCCTTACTTTGGAAGATCAACCTGCCCAGACTCACACTCACCCACGGCGGGCTGTAGAAACTGTTGCTTGCCTTTAGGGCTTGGAGAGGGAATGACTATTTAATGGGAGGTGAGGATGGAGTAGGTGGGGGTGGGTGATATTTCCTCTGACAGAACGACTTAACTTCCCACTTTCCTCTCCAAGGGGACTCAAGTTAAAAACTTTCCTGTTTTGTCTAGTTTTTTATATTGTTGTTGGCAATATGCACAACAAAACTAATTCTGTACTTTCTACATATACAGATACAATTGATTACAGTTTTCAAGTTATGTAACCATTCTCAACCTTCCTTTTCTGAGCTGTTCTCTTTCATTAACATAAACTCACTTATGTTAACTTAAGGGAGAAACTTCCTTGTTTTGTGTATTTTATATTAGTCTTTCCCTACCCTTCCCTTTTCCCCCATGACTTCCTAGAGTAGGAAAAACAAACAAAACCCACTGCCATCAGTTGATTCCTATTCCTTATGACCCTAAGACTAACCACCACCTTGGGGTTAGCAGCCCAGTGCCAAAGCATAGTGCCACTAGGCCTCCCCCAAATGGTAAATTCTCTAGTCACTCAGGTTTCTTCCACAGAGAACTCCCTTCTCCTCCTTAATGCCTATATCCTAAGAAGTGGGAAACAGGTTTATTGAGGAACTGTGAAGCTATCAGTCAATCAACATTCCTTTATTCTGTTGTTTTGTTGTTGTTGTTGTCCGGTGCCATCGAGTCGGAACCGACTCATAGTGACCCCATGCACAGCAGAACAAAACAATGTCCAATCCTAGGTCAACCTTACTACTGCTGCCACACTTGAGTCCATCAATGATGCCACCTGGCCAATCCATCTCGTTAGGGGTCTTCCTGTTTTTCTCTGACCCTCCACCTTACCCAGCATGACATCCTTCTCCAGTGACTGTTCTCTTCGGACAATATGTCCAAAGTATGAGAGATGAAGCTTAGCCATCTTGGCCTCCAAGGAGCACTCTGGCTGCACTTCTTCCAAAACAGATCTATTGGTTCTTTTGGCAGTCCATGGCACTTTCAGTATTGTCCTCCAACACCACAACTTAAAGGCATCAATTCTTCTACGGTCTTCCTTATTCACTGTCCATCCATATGAGCTTTCTCATCCATATGAGGTTATTGAAAACACCATGGCTTGGGTCATGCGCACCTTAGTCCTCAAGCTGACATCTCTGTTCTTCAACACTTTAAAAAGTTCCTGTGCAGCAGATTTGCACAATGCAATACGTTGTCTAATCTCTTGACGGCTGCTTCCGTGAGTGTTGATAGTTGATCCAAGAAGAATGAAGTCCTTGACAACGTCAATCTTTTCTCCATTGATAAGAATGTTTTTTATTGGTCCAGTGGTGAGGATTTTTCTTTTCTTGACATTGAGATGCAATCCATACCGAAGGCTGTACTCTTTGATCTTCATAAGTAAATGTTTCAAGTCCTCTTCTCTTTCAGCAAGCAAGGTTGTATCATCAGCATATCACAGGTTGTTAGTGAGTCTTTCTCCAATCCTGTTGTAACAACTGCCTATTGGTCTGTGTACAGGTTCCTCATGAACACAATTAATTGTACTGGAATACTCATCTGTCACAAGGAGCTCTGGTAGCGTAGTGGTTACGAATCGGGCTGCGAATCTCATGGTCATCAATTCAAAACTACCAGTTGTCTTGCGGGAGGAAGATGAGGCTTTCTGCTCCGCAAAGATTTACAGCCTCAGAAACCCTGTACAGGGTCGCTATGAGTCGGAACTGAGTCCACAGCACATAACAACAGCAACATGAAGCTATTTCAGTCTCCTCCCATCCGGGCAAACACACTTGGTCCTGTCTTCCTTCCACCTTCATCAGTGAAGAAGGATAGGCTAGATAAACATCTCTAGCTCCTCTCCTCCTAGCCTCAGATGTTTCCTGAGCCTTAGCTCTACTTAGTGAAACAGTGATGGGGGTTGGTTCACTAGATGGAGAATTTTAGCACTTTAAGTCCAGACCTTGCAGGAGCAATGATAGCTCAGTGGTCGAATTCTCCCCTACAATGTGGGAAACTTAAAGGACAGCATCACATCTATTCTTTATCAGTCATCTAGGAAAACAGATTAAAAGAAGCTGTGTCATAAACTAAACGTAGGACCAAGCCCACTGCTCTTGTTGCCCTTTGTAGAAAATCACGGGTTTGATGATACCTGCTCTCAGAGAAAAACAGTCAGACAGTGGTAAGGGGGGCAGGCCTCTTTCATACACAGCACATTTTGAAGACCTTAGGTCAATTGAAGCAGGCAGCCAATCTGTTTAGAGAGTGGCTAAGATAGGAAGAGGCTACCCTGCAATCTACAGAATTATATTGCAAAAGACTTCTAAGAAATTTTTAGTAATATGAGTAGCCATAACCACAGATTAGCTTTTCCCAGTGTGATATAAAGGCCAGGCCTTAATATCTGTTCTGAATTCATGTGCTGGGTAAATTCAAAATTTGCTCATCTCCCTCTTTCTAGTTTATTAGCTAGGATAGTCTCCTGTTACATTAAAGGGGGAAAAAAAATCTTCGGCAATTAGAGAGCACAGACTTAGATCACTGAACTCCACAGATAGCCCCCAGACCTCCCTGCCACCAACTTCCTCATCTACACTTTCATCAGGACCGTGCCTCATGGCAAAATAGATTGATTTTCTTTTCTTCTCTGTTGCTCAGTCTGAAAATGATCAGTGAAATAGCCCTAAAATAGGCCAGCCAAAGGCCTTGGGGAGTCCAGGTAATTTCCCAAAGTGGGTAATCTGCCAGATTTGAGTAAATGAGAGCTGACTAAAATGATACTCTCAGGAATAAACTTCTTTCCCCCTCTGACACCATCTGTGTTGATGCATCTCACAGTTGTGGTGGGGAATATGAAGAGGCGTCCCCTCCTGCTGCTCTGAGTGGCACTTGTATGTACATTTCTGGTCTTTTGTAGGCCATTTAACATCTAAGTCAGCAAGTTCATATGCTACCTCCTGAAATGATTAAACATCAACCAGTTCTTTTTGGTTGATGGTCTTCTTTTTATTTATTTTAACTTTTTGTTGTGAATTAAGTAAAGGTTTATAGATAAGACAATCAGTTTTACATTCAGGATATCATATACTTCGTTTCATCTTAATAATTGCAACCCTCTCCATGTAACAACAGTTATCCTGCTTCCTCACTGCGGTTCCTCTTTTCACATATCCCACCTTCCCATCTCTTCTCAACTTTGTACTTAGGGAAATGTTGCACTTTTGATTTCGAATGATTGGACATTCCATAATGAGCATCCCTTACTAGTATTGTTGTTCCCTATATACATATCTACTGCTTGGCTGAAAATTGGTCTGCGAGCATAAGTTCTTTTCCAGACCTGAAGAGTGGTCAAGGTCCCTAGTCTCAGATTTTTCCATTCCTTTCTGACTAGTAAACCCATTTGTTTGTTTTTTTTAAAAAAAACAATTTTGAGTTTTGTTCCATATTTCCTCCCATTCTATCTGGAACCTTCTAATGTGATCCCTTTCCGAGTAGTTAGTAATGTCAGCCGGTCTCAGATTCATGGAGGCTGATGTTCCCATGTTCCATTAGTCTGTTGGACTAATGGATTTCAAGCATCTTCAATTCTCATTTACTCTTTGTTTTCTGCACTCATCCATTTTCTTTTGATGTTTCTTGCATTGTTCAATATTTTATCCACAGAATCCTTCAATATTGCAAGTAGAGGCTTGAAATTTATCTTTACTTCTTTCAACTTGAGGAATGCTGAGTGTGTTCTTTCTTCCCTTTTGGTTTTCTAACTCCAGGTCTTTGCACATTTCCTCCTAATACTTTGTCTTCTTGAGCTGACCTTTGAAATCTTATGTTCAGCTCTTTTACTTCATTATTTCTTCATTTCACTTTAGCTATTCCACATTCAAGAGTAAGTTTTAGGGTCTCTTCTGATTTGGGTCTTTTCTTTCTTTCCTGTCTTCTGAATGACCTTTTGGTTTCCTCATGTGTGATGTCTTTGATGTCATCCTACAACTTTCTGGTTTTTGGTCATTAGTGTTCAGTGCATCAAATTATTCTTGAGATGGTATCTAAGTTCAGGTGTAATATATTCCAGGTCATATTTTGGCTCTTGTGAACTTGCTGTACTGATTGACAGAATGCCAATTGAAATGTTTCAACAAACGGGAGTAGGGATGGAGGTCCTCCTCACTTGTCTATGTGAAGAAATTTGGAAGACATCTACCTAGCCAACCAACTAGATGAGACCCATATTTATGCCCCTTTACAAGAAAGGTGACCCAACAGAATGTGGAAATTATCAAACATCATTAATAGCACACACAAGTAAAATTTTGCTGAGAAAACAGCTGCAGTAGTACATCAACAGGGAACTGTCAGAAATTCAAGCTGGATTCAGAAAAGGATGTGAAACATGGAACATCTCTGCTGACATTAGATAGATCTTGTCTAGAGGCAGATAATAATGGTTACTTGTATTTTATTGACTATGCAAAGGCATTCCATTGTGTGGATCACAGCAAACACTTAATTGTGCTCCTTCAGAATCTGTATTTAGACCAAGAGGCAGTTATTCAAACAGAACAAGGGGATACTGAGTTTTTTAAAATCAGGAAAGATAGGTATTAGGAGTGTATCCTTTCACTACACTTATTCTGAAGAAATTATCTGAGAAGCTGAATTATAAGAAAAACATGGCAATGAGATTGGTGGAAAACTGTGATATGCATATGGCACAACCTTGTTTGCTGAAAATGAAGAGTACTAGAAGCACTTCCTGATGAAGATTAGAGAATATAGTTCTTCAATCTGGAATATACTTCAACATAAAAAAGACAAAAATCCTCACAACTGGACCAATATACAACATCATGATAAATAGAGAAAAGATTTAAAGAAAAAAAGAAAGATTTCATTTTACTTGGAGCCATAATCAACATCCACAGAAATAGCAGTCAGGAAATCAAATGATTGGCATTAAGTAAATCTGCTGCAAAATACCTCTTTTAAAGTGTTAAAAAAAACAACGATGTATCACTTTGAAGATTAAAGTGTACCTGACCCAAGCCACAGTATTTTCAATTGCCTCAGATGCATGTGAAAGTTGGACAAGGAATAAGAAAGATTAAAGATTAGATGTCTTTAAAGTATGGTATTGGAGAAGAATATTTAATATTCCATGGATTTTCAGAAGAATGAACCAACATTCTTGTAAGAAGCCAGAATGCTCCTTAGAAATGAGGATGGCATGTCATATCATCAGGAAGGATCAGTCTTGGAGAAGAACATTATGTTTGGTAAAGCAAAGAGTCAGGAAAAAAGAGGAAGAGCCTTAATGAGATGGATTGACCAAAGTGTCTGCAACAATGGACTCAAATATAGCAATGATTGTGAGGATGGCCCAAGGACTAAGAAGTGTTTCATTCTATTGTTCATCGGTTCCGTATGAATGATAACGTACTTGATGGTAACTAACAACAACAAGTTAGCAAGTATTTATATAGCAATTTTGTGTGACCAGTTTTCTGTGCTCAAGAGACTTAATACCTTGGTAGGCAGGTATGTAGGTAGCAGTCATCAAATTGACTCTGACTCGAGACCACATATATGTTGCTTAGATCCAGGTCACCCTCATGATTACTGACATGTTTGAATCCTTCATCATGACTCCGTTGTCAGTCCATCTCACTGAGGGGCTCTCATGCCCTTGTTGACCCTCCATTTAAACATTTCATGATGTCCTCCTCCAACGATTACTTCGTCTTGACCAGTCCAAAGCAAGTGAGTCGGGCAATGTTGATATGATCTCTTAACTGATTTTCAGAAGTAGGCTATCATGCCTTTCTTTCTAGTCTGACTTATCTGGGAAGGTGGTGGAATACCCTGTTGGAGAAGAAAAATATGCATAAGATAAACAATTAGAAACCACGAAAACACAATCAAACTTCATGGAACAAAGTTCTAAGCAGGGGAGATGACAGGCTTTGTGGAAGAGGTAGAACTCAATACATGCTTAAAGCCTGGTATTTTTGTATAAATAGGTGTATCATAGAACATGTTTATCAGAGTGCATAGAAAATCTTATTTTATAACAGAAGAATGTATAGTTCTGGTTTGTCATTTGATTAGCTGTTACCGTGATAATTTATTTGAGTCTCAGTTTCATCTGTAAAAATATTGCTTTGCCATCCTCATAGAGTTATTATGAAGATTATGAAATAATCAAATGTAAGGGAATAAATCATTTTTATTTTTATTTTTTTGCTATGGCAGGAGCTCAGTGGAGAAGGAGGATAATTAAAATTGAGAACCTAGTACAAGTTGGCCCAGGATCGGGCAGGGTTTTGTTCTGCTGTGCATAAGGTCGCTCTGAGTCGGCACCAACTCCATGGCACCTAACAACAACAGTACAAGTTAGCAGCTATATATATCCTATTTATTCCTCATAACAGTTTTCTAAGTTATATGATAACATGCCCATTTTATAGATAAGAAGACATTTTTAGGGAATTTGGTTGATTTGCTGCCAGATCATACAGTTAGCACGTGGCAGAGTCAGGACTGGAACCTAAATCTGTCTTGAAAAAACCCATATTCTTTTCACTCATCGTGATTCCACACAGTAACTGGGTTACACTTGGAAAAAATAACTTTAGAATAGCTCATAACCTGGAACCTCATAGAACAATTTTTAGCCAGTAACTTCTGTCTTAGTTACCTAGTGTTGGTATAACACAATTGCCACCGATGATTAGGGTTAGTACCAGGATGGGCTTATTAACATAACAAAAGAAAACCCTGTTACCAAACAGGATCATATCTACAGGTATAGGAGCCAGGAATTCATCACAAACTTTTGGGAACACAATTTAACCCAATGCAACCAATAGACAAGATAAACTTTGCATACTTCTGATGGAAAGCCAGGTACCACTACTATGTTAGCCAGTTTCTTTGTTGCCAGGGTTCAACCACGCATAAATTAGAAACATCACACCACCCAGTAAGGGGGTTAGAATACACAGAAACAGCCATGAAATGTGCAAACCAAGTACAACTTTCTTCACCTATGCAGAGAAAACCACAAGAGAGTTTTGTGAAGTAAATGAATGTATTTTAAAGATATACTTCGATGGTCAGGGAGAGAGTAGGCAGAAAGGTGTGGAAAACTTCCAGGCAGTTCTGACCCACTTCATGTTTTAAGTGTGCTTCTGTTGATAAGTGCCATTGAGTCAGTTCTGACCCATAGTGACCCTGCATGGGGTTTCCCAGCAGCACCTGGGAGAGTTTGAACTGCTAACTTTGTGGCTTGCAGTCCAGTGCTGATTCTACAGCACCACACCAGAATTCTTTATTAAGTGTAGAAAAATGTAGTAAGATGGTGGTCCCAAGTACTGGTTGTTGAATATTCAACATAAAGTCAATTACAGATAAAAACTTAAAAGCAAAAATAAAGTCTACAAAAATATAACCCAAAAATAAAAATAAACACCAGCAAAAAGAAAAAAATCATAGCTTTTTTTTTTTTTTTCCTGAAAAGAGAGTGCAAGCAATTTTGACAAGTTTTTGAAATTTTCTTACCTGGTCACTTGTGATGTGAACCAGTAAGATGTTGGGCGAATTGTAATTCCAGCTCTTCTGTTCCCTTCCTAGGGAACAGGCACATCAAAACTGTGGAGAGGTTGTAGCCTGTGAGATGGGTAGGCACCAAAGAACAGATTTAGGCAAGAGCTATGAAATGGAGATCTGGGATAATAGGGATCTAGCAGTTGGGGAAGTAAAAGGGGTGGAATTCAGGCCAAGGCAATTGTGGAATGCTGCCAAATATGTGATGAGGAGCTTTAGTATTTGCCTGTTGGGCATTAAAATACCATGAATCATTGACAAGAAACCAAACAGTGCTGAATCTATATAACAATTTGAACCCATATTGCTCCAAGTAAAATCAAATTAGAGTCTTTTCCCAATTAGATTATGTAAACGCTTACACAGAGCACAAATAGTTGTGTTCATAGTATACATGGTTGCCATTTCCATCTTACACCTCAGCGCAGATACACTCAAGCACACCCATCTCAACACTCAGTCTGTGTCAACATTCTGCTTCTAGATAATAAATATGAGACACAGCCCACAGTGTTTTTAATTGCATCTATAAACTGGGATTAACCCCCAAGTTAGGTTTCACTATTGCAATTAAATGTCCTCAAATAAATTGTTTCCTCAATAAACAAATGGAAGGGACTGTGTTTGCCCTGAATAATAACAGGTGTAATATTTTACTTGCTAAAGTTAAGTATTAAGTGGAATCACTTGCTGGCCCTGATTTATTCCCTGAGATCGGAAAGTCATTTTTCACTACGTCATGTGCCGCTTCGGTACTGTATAAACAGCTAATAATGCACTAAATCAACTTAGCACGACCTTGCATCTCACCTAAAGCCACCAAGCCTTCAAAACCTTGAGTTGGATGTTTTTAAGAGAACCAAAGAAAATAGAAGCTCTCTTGAAAATACAACTTGATTGAATGCTTTTTTTGCTCTTGTTTTTGTCTTTAGCCTCTAAGATTCAAAATGTAAGAATTATATGAAAACCTACCAAATCAGTAACTAATCCAGTAACTCTTTTTGGATGTGCACCCTCTGGGTTTTCCAGTTGCAGTTGCACAAGCTAGGAGGCTAAGCCCTCCTAGCTTAGTCCTAATGAAACAGACTAGGCCATAAGGGACTAATGATAGAACTGGAGTCTCCTGGGGGGTGCAAATGGTTGGACACTCAGCTGTATTATGAGTAAAGGTTAGAGGTTCAAGTCCATCCAGCAGTGATTCCAAAGAAAGGTCTGGTGATCTACTGCTGGAAAATTAGCCATTGAAAGTTTTATGTATCTGTTCTATTCTGTCACATGAAATCACTAACTGGTCTTCGATAATGGAACCAATTTTCTTTGCATCTGCTCTGAAGTCATTGAGAAGTTGCTACATATCATGACCTTATCTCCTTTGTTGGGGTCATGGTGTGACACTCTAGGATAAGCACTGGACTGCTAAATGCAAGGTCAGCAGTTCAAATGCAAAGCTGTTCCTCAGAAACAGGATATATAGGGCCACTATGAGTCGGAACCAACTCAACAGCACTTAGCAACAGCAACAATGTCCTTTGTTGGTAAAATTGCAAAGGAACCTCTTAAAACTACTATTTTCTTACTTCATCATGGAATAGTGGTCTCATATTTTAGTTGTTAGTGAACACAGGATAGACTTTTAAGTTTTTTGATGTGCATACAAATTTTAATATTTCAGTGGTACCTCTTGTGTGTGTGTGTGTGTGTCTTTTTAAGGAGTCAGAGAAGGAAGCAGGGTTTGAAGCATCCTGGGAGGTTGGAGAGAGTATTAAATTATATTAGTACTTAATGAACTAGGACATGTTATTGCGTATTTGCTAAGAATCTATTAGGCATATGCCAGTCTTACTAAATGGTGGTGATTTGTTAGAACAGGGATTATTAAAATTGACTAATTACTGATTCAATTAGTAACTTAAATTAGTAATATATTTTTCAATTTATATGTTTTGCCCCTTTGGTTTCTTAATAAAATGTTTAGTAATGAGAATTTGTAACATGTACATTTTGGTGTTTTTTTAGAAATCTATTTTAATTAATTTATTTTCATATAATTCTTTACATACTTTATTTAGTCTGGTTCTTCTTAACTTTTTGTAACACTATGGCTACTGTTCACGTGTCCCCTGCCCATGTTACCCCTGTATACCAAACTGCATTTAAAATGATGAGTCTGCCTTTTAAAAAGATGAATCAAATATGTACTGTGCTTCAAATCAGCCTGGGTGAGATAACATATATGCTGCACTGAGTTGATATAATTCCAGTTCCAGCCAAAGAGTCTGAAAACTTTAGTTATGACAGCCTCTTTGATAGTGAAGGCAAGGTTTCTAGTAAGTTTGTAATATATTGAAATGACCTCAAGGACACTGCCCTCCCCCCTCCCCTTTACTACTTTCTTATATGCCTAGGTTGAAAATTATTGATTTAGTTAAAGAGCAATTTAGGACAAATTTTATTCATATTCTCATCAGCATCATCACTGTCACCCTAACCTTTTTAGTTTTCTCACCACATCATTCTAAATGATTACCAAGCTGCACTTAGTTTAGTTAGTGAATCTTTCATACTTACACTTAAGAGTTTGCTTTTCCCAAACTATTATAAAACATTTTTAAGTGACAAAGGATATCAGATGAAGAGGATAAAATATTTAACACGTAGGACCTTTTTCAGAGCTTGAATATATCTATAGATAATTGTAAGCTCCTAGGAATACTTGATGGGAAATATATTGATAATGCAATTTTTCTTTTGAAAGGATTTTAATGATTGCAAATCTGGTTTAATAATTAAATTAATAAGAACTATTTGATTCCAACATGGGCCTTTTAATTATATACAGAGCTAATAATTTCTGTCTTGCCAGAAAAAGAGGTCTTAAAAGACCATATTGGGCAAGCTACAATTATACGCCATATCTGCAACATTAACCTTTATATTAAAATGCATTTAATGTAGTTCCTGAAGATAGTAAAGAAAAAACAAATATAAAATGTTCACAACAATAACCTTATTTTACTGCCATGAATAAAAAATGTAGCATCCTTTTCCATAAAATATGGCTTTTTACACTTTAGTACTCTATTGTAAAAGGATCTCTGGTAGCGAAGTGGTTATGTATTGGGCTGCGAACCTTAAGGTCAGCCTTTCAAAACTACCAGCCGTTCTATGGGAGAAAGATGAGGCTTTCTGCTCCCATAAAGATTTATAGCCTTGGAAACCCTGTGCAGGGTCACTATAGTCGGAACCAACTCCACAGTACTTAGCAACAACAATCTACTGCAAAATAGAAAATGAAATTTTCTATTGCTCATTTCAGAAAAGGATCTTACAAATCAGCGATATAAGAATAAGCTCAGAAAACATATTATCAGTATTTTATATAGGATGCTCTGGTGTGGCACTATAGGATAAACAGTGGACTAATAACTGTAAGGTCAGTAGTTCAAACCCACCAGCTGCTCCTCAGAAACCCTATCTAGGATCACTATGAATAGGAACGAATGTGACTTAACAATATCAACTTGTACATGAAGATGTTACTACATGTGAGGCAGTGTGCTTGATTAGAAACACCTGACTATGTTAATTTCTATAGCTGTTGTAACAAATTAAGTGGCTTTAAACAATTGGAATATATTCTCTTCTGGTCTAGGGACCAGTGGTTTGAATAACATATGTCAGCAGAGTCATAGCCTTTCTGAATGCTCTAGCTGAGGCTCCTTCCTTCTCTCTCAACTTCTGGTAGTCCTAAGTATTCCTGGATTTGTACCTACATCTTTACATGGTCACCCTTCCTCTGTATCTAGCTATGTTTTTTCTCTTTATAAGACACTACACACTAAGGAGCTCTGGTAGCGTAGTGGTTACGAATGTGGCTGCGAACCTTAAGGTCAGCAGTTTGAAACTACGAGCTCTGCGGGGAGAAAAATGAGGTTTTCTACTCCCGTAAAGATTTACACCCTCAGAAACCCTGTACAGGGTCGCTATGGGTCAGAACCGACTCGATGGCACTTAATAACATAACAACAACAACTCAGATTAGATTAAGGAGCTGTGATAATGTAGATGTTATGAGTCAGGCTACTAACCTCAAGGACAGCAGTTCAAAACTACCAGCTCTTCCATGGAAGAAAGATGAGGCTTTTTGCTCCCATAAAGTTTTACCTCCTTGGAAACCCTATGTTGCCAGAATGAGTTGGAACTGACTCCATGGCACATAATCACCACTGCTCCTCAGATTAGATTAGTGTATTACAGTGTAATCTCATATTAACTTTACTGATAACATCTTCATAGATTCTATTTTCAAACAAGGTCGCATTGAAAGGCACAGGGATTAGGACTTCAACATATATTTTGGAGTGGAGGGGTGGGGGAAACACACAGTTTAATGCGTAACACGAATATTGGAACTTGGCAGTTCCAGGGTCATGGCTGACTTTTTCGCTTACACGTTGCTGTGTAAACTTGGATAAATCACTTAATCCTCAACTTCAGTTTTCTTATCTGTAAAATGGGGATAATAATGTCCTGGTGTGACACTATAGGATAAGCACCAGACTGTTAACTAAAAGGTCAGTAGTTCAAATGATCAGTCAATTGTCTGATACATCATACGGGGTCGCTATGAGTTG
>NW_006408684.1:1011295-1028692 GCF_000296735.1 Chrysochloris asiatica | reverse complement strand
GGATTGCCAGAAAAACAAACAAATCTATGTTGGAAGATGTACAGTTAGAATGCTCCTTAGAAGCAAGGATGGTGAGATTT
Organism: Chrysochloris asiatica; assembly: GCF_000296735.1. NCBI lineage: Eukaryota > Metazoa > Chordata > Mammalia > Afrosoricida > Chrysochloridae > Chrysochloris > Chrysochloris asiatica. Next base: position 1,028,612 of record NW_006408684.1, on the reverse strand, counting down.
CCTCTCTCATACTGTGGATATATTGTCAGGAGGGATCAGTTCCTGTAGAAGAACATCATGCTTGGTAAAGTGAAGAGTTTGCAAAAAAAGAGGAAGACCCCAAGGAGCTGGATTGGCATAATGGCAGCAACAATGGGCTCAAACAACAACAGTTGTGAGGATGGCTCAGGAATGGGCATTGTTTCATTCTGTTGCACATAAGGTTAGAACTTACTCAATGGCACCTAACAGCAGCAACATGCTGAGCAAATAATCTGAAAAGTTGGGCTATGTGAAGAAGGATGTAGCATCAGAATTGGAGGAAAGCTCATTAAAAATCTATGTTATGCAGACGACACAACCTTGCTTGCTGAAAGTGAAGAAGACTTGAAGCCCTTGCTGATGAAAATCAAAGAATAGTCTTCTCTATGGATTGCAACTCAACGTAAAGAAAAAAAATTGTCACAACAGAACCAAGAAAAAATTGACAGAGCCAGAGAAAAGACTGAATTTGTCAAAGATTTTACAATCAATGTTCATGGAAGCAACAGTCAACAAATCAAACGGCATATTGTATCAACAAACTGATGTAGCACTGGAGGTACTCACTCATCTATGCCAAGAAATTTGGAAGATAGCTACCTGGCCAAATGATTGGAAGAGATTCATATTTGTGCCCATTTCAAAGAGAGGTGACTCAACAGAATGTGGAAATTATCAGACAATATTATTAATAACACATGCAAGTAAAATTTTGCTAAAGCTACTTCAAAAATGTCTGTAACACAACTGTAACAGTAGAAGTTTTGCAACAAAAAGAGGGATTAGTTAACCTTATAACAGGAACAGAGGACCCTAGGACCATCAAGGGAGAAGAGCATGAGCAGAATGTGGGACCCTATCCAGAGAAGCAGTGACACCAGAGATGGAGGCAGAAATGAGGACACAGAGAGACAGAGAAGTTGAAGACTCTAAACTCATGAAAAGAGAAAGGCTGTGTGCTGGTGGCCAGGAGGCAGGCTGTGCCCTTTGGTTGTTTAAATGATTATATGTTCCTAAGTGCTTTTGTGTTCATCCCCCCACGCACCCCCAAAAAACAACAAAAAACAGGGAATAGAAGCAAATAACTGTTGAATGATGATGTACGAAGGAGGTTGTAATTGCAATGAAATGATGAGTGTAAAACTGATGTTCTCCCATGTAAACTATCACCCAATTCACAATAAATACTTATATATATGTGTATATATATATATATAGGCTGTAACAGTACATTGACAGGGAACTGTCAGAGGCTCAAACTGAATTTAGACAAGGACTTGGCAGGAAGCCTATCAAGATGGATCTTGACTGAAAGCAGAGAACACCAGAAAGGTATTTTACCTGTGCTTTATTGACTATGCAAAGGGTTTCAACTATGTGGATCATGACAAGCTGTTGACAACATTACGAAGAATGAGTATTCCAGAACTTAACTGTCCTCATGTAATATACACAGAACAAGAGGCAGTCATTCGAACAGAACAAGGAGACATTGAATAGTTTAAAATCAGGAAAGTTGTGTGCCATGATTGAGTTCTTTCATCAGATTATTTGTACATTGAACAAATAATCTGGCAAGCTAGATTATATGAAGAAAATTGTGGCATCATGATTGGAGGAAAACTCATTAACAACCTGCGATATATAACCTTGCTTGTTGCAAATGAAGAGAACTTAAAATACTTACTGATGAAGATCAAAGACCACAGCCTTCAGTATGGATTGCACCTCAATGTAAACAAAACCAAGATCTTCACCACTGGACCAATAAGTAACATCATTATAAATGGAGAAAAGATTGAAGTTGTCAAAGACTTCGTTTTGCTTGGATTCACTATTAGTACTCATGGAAACAGCAGTCAAAAAATCAAATGACATTGTATTAGGCAAATCTTCTGTACAAGACCTTTTTTAAAGTGTTTAAGAGCAAAGCTGTCCATTTGAGGACTGTCTTAGGCTGGGTTTTCTAGAGAAGACACTCCTTGGAAACCCTATACAGGAAACCTTATACATGTAAAAATAAATTTATATCAAGGAAATGGTTTACAATTGTAGAGTCCCACGTTCCCAGCAGAAGAGAGAGAGAGCACCTTTCCCCCATGTCCATTATATTGGGAGCAGGCCACCCCCCCAAGGAAGAATCCCTTCAATTGATTGGCTGCTCATAGTCACTCATCACAGAGTTAACTATACTTATATTGGGTTTCAACACCATGGCAATAAGCACATCCTAACGAATCGGGCTGTGAACCTCAAGATCAGCAGTTCGGAACTACCAGCTGTTCTGTGGGAGAAAGATGAGGCTTTCTGCTCCCATAAAGATTTTTTTTTTCTCAGTTAAATTTTAGATAATTTTTTTATTGCAGATTAAAAGTTACACACTTAGAGACATATCTAGTAGTATCTTCATGGCATTTCAGAAAAAACTTGTATTATTGATTGGACTCTGAAGTTCTTCAGCAATAAAGTATAATTATGTAAGTATTGACATCAAAATTCCCTAGGATTTCATTTATTCTTGCTATTATTTGCTATTAATTAATGTAGAAGATTCACTGTCTCATTCATAACTCTGTACAAATAAGACTGGCTCATAACTGTATTTAAGCTTCTGTGAATGAGGAATAATAGGCAATGTGAATAACAGTGGATAATAGACAACTTGTAATTTTTTGATGAGATAAATCTGGATATACCTGAGTCGGGATTCATGAGACAATGGCAGCTGAGACTTTGGAGACACGCTGCATTTAAAGTAGATGTGTTTACCAGCCACTAACTAGGTTTATTTACAGAGCCACACAAACTTGCAAGATGGAGGACAGGATGCAAAAAAATACTAAGGTGTTGACCAGTCTTGTTGTTGTGAAGTGCCATCAAGTCAGTTCAAACCCATAGCTATCCTGTATAGGGTTTCCAAGGAGCAGCTGGTGAGCTTGAACCACCAACCTTGCAGTTCAAACGGCTTTGTAGTCTGGCGCATTAACCCACGGCCCAACACCAGGACTCTAGTCTTAGGTGGCTCTAAACTCTGGGGAGGATCTGGGGGAGATGTTCTTTTGAATTTGTAGGACCGCAGACCTACATCATGAGTCTCAAGTGAGGTTTTGGTTTTGACTCCCATTTAGATTTACAGCCTCGGAAATCCTGTACAGTGTCACTATGAATCAGAACCAACTCCCCAGCACATAACTACCACTAACAACTGCTAAACCACTGGGTATCCTGACCTAGTCAAGGTGACATGGAGCCGTAACTATTACAGCCCACCCTTTGTCAACTTGGTACCTATAAACGATGCATAATTTCTAAGTAAAGAAAATTGTAAAGTCATAGTTGTGTCTAACATGATATAACTGAAACATGTATAACTGAAAACGCACTGACCACATTTGTATGTCACATTTTACAAGTAAACAAAGCAAAAATATTTGATGTACACATACAAAACAAAACAAAAAATATATATTTACTTCAATATCCAAAGGGTAGTCTTTGTTCTGCAAGCCAACCTTCTTCCCATAAGCACACAGCCTTACTCAGTCCTTGGGCCTAGAGTCCAGGGCTGATGCCACCATCTCTGCTGTCACCATTTTTCCAGGCAGGGAAAGCACTATGAGATAGTGCTTACTCAATGGCACATAACACCAAAATGCCTGGGGTTATGATGCCATTTGGGAATGGGCATGATTAGTACAGAACGTGTCTATATCTCTTTCGATACATACATACATACATATATATGTATATATATATACAACAAACAAGCAAATGAGTGAGCAGAGAGGGGGCAAGATAGTTGCCGAGACAGAAAATAGAGGTCCTTGTAGGTGGGTGGCATCTGTGCCTTCTGGAAACAAGGATAAGAACTGTCTTGGTTATCTACAACTGCTGTAACGGAAATATCACAAGTAGATAGCTTTAGAAAACAGAAAGTTGTTTTCTTACAGTTTAGGAGGTGAGAAGTCCAATTCAAGATGCCATTTCTGGAGGAAGCCTTTCTCTCTCTGTTGACTCTGGAGAAAGCTTCTTGTCTCATTGAACTTCTGCTCCTAGGCAATCTTTATGTGTCTTGGCATAGCCAGAGAGGAAAGAGGGATTCTCTCTTGCAGCAAGAGGCTGATAATTCCAGGAAAGGTTCCTGATTGGTCTGACTTTGTCACATGTTCAGCCCTTTCGGCATCCTTGGCATCTTGATGATGCAGTTGAAGTGCTTAATGATAAATTGAAAGGTTGGCATTTAGAAGCCACCAGTAGCTCCATGGGAAAAAACCTGTGGCAGTTATTTCCCATAAAGATTTGGAAACCTTATGGGGTAGTTTTACTCTATCTTATAAGTTTGCCATGAGTCAGAATTGACCTGACAATAAAGGGTTTGCTTTGGTTTAGGACCACCTAGGGTGAAGGAGTCCTGGTGTGTCGCTGTGGGTTAATGCACTGGACTGCAAAATCATTTGAACTGCAAGGCAGTTCAAGCTCACCAGCCACTCCTCGGAAACCCTATATAGGGTCACTATGGGTCTGAATTAACTCGATGGCACTTAACACTAAAAAGAGTGAAGCTTGCACTCTTGGTGTAACACTATAGGATAAGCACTGGACTACTAACCACAAGGTCAGCGGTTCAGACCCACCAACTACTCCTCGGAAGCCCTATACAAGGTTGCTATGAATTAGAGCTAACTCAACGGCACTGAACAACAATAACAAGGGATAAGCTTTGGTCAAAGGAATAGGTGTATTGTAGGAAGAGGGAGCTAGAAAGCAGAATCTTGGGTGTATTTCTACTGTTGTTGTTAGGTTTGGCTCCAACTCATAGCAACCCTATGCATAACAGGACAAAATACTTCCCAGTCCTGTGCTAGCTTCACAACTGTTGTTACATTTGAACCCATTGCTGCTGCTAATGTGTCACTCAATCTCCTGAAGAATATTCCTCTTCTTCACTGACACTTCACTTTATGAAGCATAAAGTTCTTCTCCAGGAACTGGTCCCTCCTAATAAAAAGTATAAGCTGAAGTCTTGCCATTCTGGCTTCTAAGGAACATTCTGGCTATACATCTTCCAACACAGATTTGTTTGTTCTTCTAGCAGTCCATGATAAATTTAAAATTTTTTTTGCCATCACCATTATTCAAATAGTTTGATTCTTCTACAGTCTCCTTATGTCATTCTCCAACTTTCACCTGCATATTAGAATGGAAAATATCGTAGCTTGTGTGAGGCACATCTTAGTCCCGAAACTGATATCTTTGCTCTTGAATACTGTTAAGAGGTTTTGTGCAGCAGTTTTGCCTAATGCAGTACATTGTTTGATTTCTTGACTGCTGCTTCCATGAGTGTTGATGGTAGATCCAAACAAAAAGAATTCAGAACTCATTGAACAATTTTATTAATATCACATAACATGTAAAAATTTGCTGAAGATGATTCAAAAAGGGTTGCAGCAATACATTGACAGGGAGTTGCCAGAAATTCAAGCTGGATTCAGAAGAGGTTGTGGAACTAGAGATATCATTGCTGACGTCAAATGGATGTTGGCTGAAAGCAGAGAATATCAGAAAGATGTTTACCCGTGCTTTATTGACTATGCAAAGGCAATCAACTGTGTGGATCATAACAAATTATGAATAACATTGTAAAGAATGGAAATTCCAGAACTCTTAATTGTGCTCATGAGGAATCTGTACAAGATCAAGAGCAGTTGTTTGAACAGAATACGGTGATACAAATGGCTTAGAATTGGGAAGGTATGCATCAGGGGTGTATCCTTTTACCATACTTATTCAATCTGCATGCTGAGCAAATAACCTAAGAATCTGGATTATATGAAGAAGAACGTAGCTTCAGGATTGGAGGAAGACTCATCAACGATCTATGATATGCAGATGATACAACTTTACTTGCTGGAAGGGAAGGGAACTTGAAATACTGATGAAGATCAAAGACTGCAGTATGCATTACACCTCAGTATAAAGAAGATTGAAATTGTTCCAACGGGATAAAAAAAATAACATGCTAAATGAGAAAAGTTTGAAGTTGTCAAATATTTTGTTTTACTTGGATCCACAATCAATGCTCATGGAAGCAACAGTCAAGAAATCAAATAATGTAGTGCAGTCAGCAAATCAGCTCCACAAGACCTATTTAAAGTGCTAAAAAGCAAACATATCACTTTGAGGGCTAAGGTTCATATGATCCAAGTCTTGGTATTTTCAGCTGCCTCTTATGCATGTGAAAGTTGGACAATGAGAAAGGAAGACTAGAATAATCAAGGCCTTTGAATTATGGTGTTGGAGAAGAATATAGAAAGTACCATGGACTGCCAGAAAAACAAACAAATCTGTGTTGGAAGAAGTACAGCCAGAATGCTCATTAGGAGTAAGGATGGGGAGACTTTGTCTCATGTACTTTGAACTTGTGGTCAGAAGGGACCAGTCCCTGGAGAAGAACATCATGGAGGGTCTATGAAAAAGAGGAAGACCCTGGAGGAAATGGATTGACACTGTGGCAGCAACAATGGGTTCAAACATAACATCGATTGTGAGAACAGCACACATCCAGGTCGTGTTTCTTTCTGTTGTACATAGGGTCATTATGAGTCAGAACCAACTGGAGGGCACCTAACAATACAACAATAAACCTGACTGACATTCAAACCCAGATTGTCTCTTACTACAGAAACAGAAAACTAGGATCCCGTTAAGAAAGTTCTGAGTACATCTGTTCATCTGCATGGGAATTCTTACTTCTGCATCCAACTTTATTCTGAATAGTGACTTCCCATTTTGTTTACATAGTATCTTAGTGTTCTAGGCCCTCTGTAACAAAGTCTCCCAAGTGGGAGACTTTAAAGAACAGGAATCTATTGTTCCCCAGTTTTGGAGGATAGGAGTCCGGATCAAGCATTGGCTTTAAAGAAGTACACTTCCTAGTCTGTAGGCAAGTCGGTTCCTTGGTTGCTTGTAAGATGTATCTGCACTCGTATCTGTATTCCCTCTATGTGTGTCTGTTTCGATTCTGCTCTAAGACATCACTCAGAAGGGATCTGAGTTAAGATCCACATAACCAAAGAACCCTCCTCATTATATGGTCTTGTTAGCAATACAAAAGAAACCCCTTGTTTTCAAATAGAGTCATAGTCACAGGTACAGGGGTTAGAATGTCGACATAACTTTTCAGAGGACACAATTCATTCCCTAATACAGAATCCTGGGCCACAGGCTCAGGGTACGATGTGAGGTACAGAAGCAAGTTTGTCTCAGAAGTTCTAAGTGAAGTGAAGGAAATGCTGGGTATCAGATTAGGAATTGGCAAACAATCAAGGAAGGAGACAGGAAAATGGGAGCTGTTGTATGACTTTTTACCTCCGGCTTCTGAAACATCTACCTCTCAACAGGACTTGGGAAAGTAGAAAGGTCTGGAACAACGGAGGAACAAATTTGAACAGTTTCTGGGTAGCTTGAAAGGCCTTCTGAGCTCAGCAGTTCACTTTTTACTTCAGTTGTATTATGGGTTATCATTGTAGGGTTATCACTGGACTGCTAACACAAGATTAGCAGTTCAAAGCCACCAACCACTCCTTGGAAACTGACTCAATGGCACACAACAATAACAAAATTCAAAAATCTCATGGAAAAATTGCATTATCTTTTCATTCCATTTTCCATAAACTTGAAGTCCTCTCTTATTTTTAAATAGCCAGAGGGGAAAATTGTGCAGCATTGGTGTGACTTCTTTTGGGGGCAGAACTAGAATTGGCCTATGGGATACTGGGCAATTTTCATCTTTAGTGTACTTTATAAACACTAAATGCAATTTATTAAAAATGTTTTGTAAAAAAATTGATTTCCCAAGAGGTTTCCCTGTATTACTCTAATTGCTTTTCCTTTACTGCCTAATTTTTTAAATTGCAATTTTATGGAAAAAAAATATATATTTCTAGATGAGAAGTGTCTTGGTTGAAATAGAGCTTTCAGAGCCCTGGGTAATCTTTATATGTGCGTTTATATATTACTCTTCTATTGACACTACTTTTTGATTAATATTGTGTATAACGTTCCTTAATGCATCTGCAGAATTAATTATGCAGAAACATTCAGGCACACAGACATTATATTGATGGAATGACATTTTATTGACAAAATGACAGTTTAATACTGAGCTTCCCCAAAGCTTTAGATCTAATCGATTGCCTCAATTCAGTTAGCTAACCTGTCTGAGTAAAGACAAGGTAAATCTGTCCTGTCTTGATCATGTACTTTTTTCAGTAGATCAACATGGTGCATTTGAAATGTGTACAGTACATTTCTATGTGATTTTCTGATTCGGGTTATATATAACCTTTGGCATAAATATTATACATTGTTGATATATTTCTTTTCCAAATTCTACAATTTGCACCATTCACTGGCTCAGGCTTGATGTCTCCTGTTTCCAAATATGATGATTTAAAAAAAATTTTATTCCTATTCTATTTACATTTAGAGCCACTGGAATCCAGAGTTGCGTAGAAAGTGTGATTGTGTGAACTTTATGTGGAGTAGGTTTTTGTGAACTACTGGCTTAAATGGTGTTACCAATTTCCTACCTGCCTTCAAGCCAACTCCAATTCTCCGATTTATGGGGACTCCATGCATGTCCCAGTAGAACTGTGTTCCACAGGGTTTTCAATGTTGGTGATCCTTCAGAAGTAGCTTGTCAGGCCTTCCTTCCCAGGTGCTTCTAAATGGACACAGACCTGTCTTCAAGGAAACCAATGGCCACTTCTGTGTCCAATAAGGAAGATGGAATAACTTATAGATTGCCAGGATTTTCCCTTAGAACAATTATTTTTTGAGACATCATTTTCTAAAGGAGGTTCGATCCCAAAGTAGGAGCCACCATGACTTAAGGTTGAATTGATACTAAGATAGGTTCTAGCTTAGTCAAGAGATTCTTCAAGGACAAGAACTAATGCCTTGAAGACAGAATTGATGAAGCACCTGGATATTTTAAAATAGGCTTTTCAAACTTACCCTGTACTAAAACCAAATACCTGGTCTCCCTACTGTTCAAAACCCACTTTTCCTGCAGTTTTCACCATCTCAGCCAGTGGCAACTCCATCTTTTCCCTCACCTTGATATGTCTTCTTCTCTCATACCACCTGTCTAGTCTTTCAGTAGATTCGCTCAGATCTATTTTCCAACTAGATCTTGAATCCAACAGTGTACCACTGATATTTCAGGTATCTCCTTCCAAGCCACCAACATCTCTTACTTGGATTGGAACATTAACCTCCTCATAAGACTTCCTATTTCTTCCCCAGCCACACTTCAGTCACACCGATCATCTTAAAAGGGGAGTCAGATCCTGTCACTCTCCTCCTCAGAACCTTCCACTGAGATCTCCCCCAAAGTCTCACAATGACTGACAAGACTGATGATCTGCCTCTCTTGCTGTCTGTTACCTGTAAAATCTCACCTTATTCCATTCAGCTCCTTGCTCATACCACTCCACCCACACTGGCTCCCTTGCTGTTCTTAGGCTATGCCAAGCCCACTCTCACCTTGGTTGGTTGATTAGTTATGTGCCAGGGAGTTGGTTCTGACTCATAGCGACCCTGTATAGGGTTTCCAAGGCTGTAAATCTTGAGCAGAAAGCCTCACGTGTCTCCCAAAGAACAGCTCATAGTTTTGAACTGCTCACCTTGAGGTTAGAAGCCCAACTTGTAACCACTATGCTACCAGAGCTCCTTACTGTATTTTTTGTTGTTGTTATTAAATGTTGTCAAGTTGGCTCCAACCCATAGCGACCCTGTATAGGGTTTCCAAGGAGCAGCTGGTGAGCTTGAACCACCAACCTTATGGTTCAAACTGACTTTGAAGTCCAGCATATTAACCCACAATGCCACCCCATGTCTCCTTCCTTAGAGCTTCTGTGTTTGTTGTTCCTCTGTCTGTAACCCCTTTACCCAATTATCTGTAAAGCTTGACATCTAATCTCCTTCAGATCTTGTATTCAAATACTTCCTTTTCTAAATATGTTTTAAATTATAATCTATCTTCACCACATAGCACTCCCTATCTTCCTTTTGTTGTTGTTGCTGTTGTTAAGTGCCATCAAGTTGGTTCTGACTCATAGACACCCTGTATAGGGTTTCTGAGGAACTGGTGGTGAGTTTGAACTGCCGACCTTTCAGTTCAAACTGTCCTTGCTGTCCAGGGCTTATTCTACAGCACCATGCCAGGACACCTATTTTCCTTTACTCTGTATTTTCCTTCTTGGTCCTCATCCCTATGTGACATACTCTACGTTTTCTTCAGTTTTCTTATTTATTATCTAGCTCTACTTATTAAAATGTATGCTCTATGTAGGTAAGGGTTATTATTATTATTTCTTTTTTTTTTTTTTTTTGGTTTCTCTGCTGTATTTCTTAATGGTAATTCCTCATATGATACATCCCTCACATGGTAAAGGCTAAGTAAACATTGGCTGAATAAATATTTTCATTTGAAACAATGAATGTAGTAGGCAAAACAATGGCCTTCAAGGTGTCTGTGTCTGCATTCCTGGATCCTATGAATAGTTAGGTTACATGGCAAAGGGGAACTAACATAACAGATGGAATTAAAATCACTTATCAGCTGATCTTGAGATAGGGAGATTATCTGAATTATTCAATGGAACAGGAGGAAAAGCTGGAGTGAGTGTTTCTTTTCTTTTTTCTTTTTTTTAATGATTTATTGTGAATTATGTGATAGTTTACATGGGAGAACATTAGTTTTACATTCATTCTATCGTATATTGTCTCATTGCCATGGTTACAGTCCCCTCCATGCAATCCTTCCCCTGTACCCCCAGGTCTGCAGCACACAGTTGCTCTCCCTCTCTGGATCCAAAGTCTCCAGCTGCTCCATAGCTCCACGTCATCATCTCTGGCTCCATTTCAGGCATCACTGCTTCTCTGGGTAGGGTCCCGCTCTCTGCTCTTCTCCCTTGATGGTCCTCGGGACCTCCACTCCCAGACCAAAAAGTCAATCACTCCCATCCTTGCTATAAAACGTCCACCTTTACACTTCCAACCCTCACAGTCAGTCCTGATAACAATGATTCATCATTGTATCACAAGAGACCCTTCTGCATTTCATTGCATCAGCCCCGCCTAGTCAGATTGAACACTACTCACTGGAGATTCTACCTTTCTCCAGGCCCTCTGGGTCTAGGTTCCCTCTTGAAAGCTTGTAAGCCAGTCACTTCTTGCCTTTGTAGCCCCCCGCCCCCCATTTTGGGTAGCCAATGCCCAAGTTGCCCATCCCTGTCTACTCTGCGTGTGGAGGGAGTGGGAATGATTCTCACTGTAAAGACTTGTTCCCTCCTTTGAGCTACTGCTTCCATAGGTGTAGGTCAAGTTCATCAAATTGTATGAGAATATATATATATATATATATTTTTTTTTTTTTCCTCTTCTTTTTACTTCTGGTTGAGCTCCGATCATCCAGTCATCTAAGCCAAGACAAGTAGGTACCATCTGCAAGTGTGGGTGTTCTTATGCATATGCCCTCTCTTCTTATCAGCTGGACGCTTCATTCTCCTGAGTGTTTCTTTTGTAATGTGTGATTTTCAAAAGCACTGTGTACAGCGGGAGTTGAGAGGATTGTTCACATGCTCAGAACAGGACTTACATGCCTAAGAAGAGCCCTTCAAGACTGAAACTCAAAGGGAACACAAGAGCAGACATGTAAGCTTGCTGGAGACTACATTAGTCTACTGGTGATTGGAAATGGAGGAAAGGCAGCAGTGAAGATATGGGCTGAATTTGACCATGTTCCATAGACTCCTGTCAACCTGGAGATGAGAAAGAGAAGAGGAAGGGCTGGTTGGTCCGAAATATGGTGAGATCTGGGGATTCCTGAGCCCATGGACAAGGACATAGCCATGGATGACTAGAGCTGACAGTGAAGCATCCAGCCAATATGAAGTGATGGGAGACACACAAGAATGCCCAAATTTGGATATAGTACCCATTTGACCAAGCTTCAATGGCTTGATGATCAGAACTTGACTGTTGTTGTTATGTGCCATAGAGTCAGTTCCGACTCATAGTGATCTGCACAGGGTTTCTGAGGCTATAAATCTTTATGGGAGCAGAAAGCCTCATCTTTCTCCCACGGAACAGTTGGTAGTTTCAAACTGCTGACCCTGAGGTTAGCAGCCCGATTTGTAACCACCATGCTACCAGAGATCCTTAGAACTTGACTAGAGGAAGATAACATTTTTTTTTGATAAAGGAAACAAGTGTAATTTGCTACAATTTGATGAACTTGACCTATACTTATGGATGTAGTAGCTCAAAATACCCACTGAGAGGAAAGGAGTCTTTACATCAAGGATCAATCCTATTCCCTCTGTATATATACAGGGTTAATAGGGATGGGCAAGTTAGACATTAGCTACCTAAAATGGGGGGGGAGGGGAAGGGCTATAAAGGCACAAAGTGACTGGCTTACTTTTCAAGTTTTCAAGAGCTAGTTTAGTTTCAGAGTGTGTTGGGGGGAAGGTAGAATCGCCACTGAATAGTTTTCATCTTGTCTAGACGGGTCTGGTGAAAGGAGATGGGGATAAGATTCTTATGATACAATAGTGAGTAATTGTTATAATGACTAATTGTGATTGTCCCAACTGTAAAAGTAGAAAATTTGTAACAAAAAGGAGGGGGTAGTTAATTTCACATTCCAGGAACAAAGGACCCTAAGGCTATTAAGGGATAAGAGAAGAGCAGAAGTGGAATGTGGGACCCTATCCAAAGAAGCAGTGACACCAGAGATGGAGACAGAGGACATGGAGAGGGAGAGCAGCTGAGGACTCTAGACTCATAGAAAGAGAAAGGCTGTGTGCTGGCAGCCAGGAGGCAGGCTTGTAGAATATGCCCCTTGGTTGTATAAATGATTATATATTACTGAGTGTTTTTGTGTACATTTAAAACAAAACAAAAAACAGAGGGAATAAAAGCAAATACTGTTGAATGATGATGCAATATGATAGGATGAGTATAAAACTGATGTTCTCCCATGTAAATTATCACTCAATTCACAATAAAAACGTCTTAAAAATGAGTTAGACCCGGAATTATGAAGGTCATCAATGAAAAATTCGGGACAAATATGAAGTCACTAATGATGGGAATACATGGACTACAAAACATTTTGAAAACCACACAAACAAAAATAGATAAAATAGATGAGTGGGACATACTAAAAATTAAAAACTTATGTACATCAAAAGACTTCACCACAAGAGTAAAGAGGGAACCCACAGAATGGGAAAAATCTTTTGCAATGACATATCAGACAAGGGACTCATTTCCAGAATATACAAGAAACCACAACACCTCTACAAGAAAAAGACAATTAACCCAATTAAAAAGTGGGCACAGGATATGAACAGACACATCACTAAGGAAGAGATCAGGGCAGCCAACAAACATATGAAGAAATGCTCACGACCACTAGCCATTAGAGAGATGCAAATCAAAACAACAATGAGATATCATCTCACACCAACAATAACAGCAAAGATGAAAAATGGAGAAGACAATAAATGCTGGCGGGGATGTGGAGAGACTGGGACACTCTTGCATTGCTGGTGGGACTGCAAAATGGTCCAACCTCTCTGGAAAATAATATGGCATTTCCTCAGAAGGTTGAAAATAGAAATACCTTATGATCCAGCAATCCCTCTACTCGGTATTTACCCACAAGAAAAATGAGCCACAACAAGAGAAGATATATACACACCAATGTTTATAGCAGCACTATTTACAATATGCTGAGTGAAATTAGTCAGTCACAAAAATGGGATAAAAGCAGCAATGATGCGGCAAGCTAAGCCCTACAATGTTCAGTGGACTTCTGTGGACCCAGTTGGGGACCTGGTTGGCAAGCAGTGTGAGGAGACCTGGGGACTCTTGGGCCCAGAGTCAGTGGCATGGCCACGGAGGACTTGAGAGGAGAGTGGAACTACCGGCTGATGGGAAAAGAGGGTATGTGCACAGGAGCGCCCACACTTGCAGATGATACCCAAGTGACCTGGACCGGATGACTGGAGGATCGGGGCTCAGTCAGGAGAAGAAATAAGAGGGGGAAAAAAAAAGAGAGAGCTGATACAATCTGATGAACTTGACCTATACCTATGGAGCATCAACTCAAAAGAAGGAACAAATCCTTACAGCAAGAATCATTCCCACCCCCTCCACACACAGAGTGGACAGAGATGGGCAACTTGGTCATTGGATACTCAAATGGGGAGGGGGGACTACAAAGGCAAGAAGTGATATTCTTACAAGCTTTCAAGGGGGAACCTAGTGCTAGGCAGCATGGAGGAAGGCAGAATCTCCATTAGGTACTATTCAATCTGTCTGGGTGGAGCGGATGAAAGGAAATACAGATGGGTAACTTGCAATACTGTAGTGAATAATGCTTATCAGGACGGATTATGAGGGTTGAAAATGCAAAGGTAGACGTTTTGGAGCAAGGAAGGGAATGGTTAATTCTACAGGCTAGGAGTAGAGGTCTTTGGGACCATCAACGGAGAAGAGCCGAGAGCGGGACCTTACCCAGAGAAACAGAGATGCCTGAGATGGAGACAGAGACGATGACGTGGAGTGATGAAGCGGCTTGGGACTTTGGATCCAGAGAGGGAAAGGGACTGTGGGCCAAAAACTGGGGTGGGGGATAGGGGGAAGTGTAGGGGGTGGGTTTCTAGTATATACCTTTTGGTTGGTTGATGATGCATGGAGGGGATTGGAACAATGGCAATAAGATGATATACGATGGAATGAATGTAAAACTAAAGTTCTCTCATGTAAACTACCATATAATTCACAATAAAACATTTTTAAAAAATGAGTTAGAAATTATGCTTTTTGCTCTGAAAGACTTCACAGCCAGTCTGAACATTTAGAACATACACAACACAGTATGATTTAAGAACCCCTGCCCAGAAATCTCTCCAGGAGCCCAGAGTCTTGAAAGGCTGAAGGAAAAAAAGAGGATGAATTTATGTGTTTTCCTATCTGTATGTCAGGCTATCACTGTTACCTGGGATGCTCAGCTACTAACCTAAAAGTCTGAGATTTAAGTCCACCCACAGGCACCTCAGAAGAAAGGTGTGGCATTCAACTTCTGAAATATCAACCACTGAAAATCCCTGACCCACATGGGAGTCTTTTAGTACCCAGTATCCTGACAGCTTTCCAAATATTGATAGTTATCTTTTTCCTCCCTTCTTGCTCCAGAAAACTGCCTCTGACTAGGGTAGATGCCCTGCCTGGGCCTTCATTACACTCTATACACACTTGTGCCAATGTTGTAAACTTTTTGTTGGGATGTCTGTTTTTACTAACTGTACTACAAATGCTTTTTTTTAAGAACTAGGACCATCTTATCTTTCATCCTGAAAATGTACATGTAATACCTTACTTACACCTAGTACTTGATGGTGGTGGTTGCATGCCATGGAGTCAGCTCTGACTCATAGCGACCCTGCATAGGGTTTTCAAGGCTGTAAATCTTTACATGAGCAGAAAGCCTCATCTTTCTTCTGTGGAACCTCTGGTAGTTTTGAACTACTGACCTTGAAATTAGCAGCCCGATTTGTACCACTCTGCCACACCCAGTGCTTACTAACTGTATATTGAACTACATTGGAGGAAGTGAATTTCAAAGAAACACATGAATACATAAGGACTCAGTACAGTGCATACAAGATGCTCAGCAAATAATCATTCAACAAATGAATGAATGACAAAATAAATTAAATAATCATATTAAAAAAACAACAACACTAGCCGTCAATAGATTGGAAACAGAATTCTAGGTGTCAACACAAGTCTAGGAGAGTAGTCTTTGCAATAAAAATTGGGAAAGTCTCTGTACAGATGAAGTACTACAGCCTTTGACAAATAAAAAATAAATTGCAATCCCTGGGAAGGGGAAGAATGTGAATTTCAGAATTACAACATTGTAATATTCAAATGTCTCAGTTTCAACGAAACTCACAAGACATACAAAGAAACAAAAAGGATGGCCTACCAAAAAAAGAAAACAAAGTAAAAGAAATTGTACCTCTGAAAGCTTGGGTAATGGACAGTGTATAGAATTTTGAAACAATAATATACTCATAGAACTAAAGGAAATCAGGAAACAAAATGAGGAACAAAATGAGAATTTCAATAAAGAAATAAAAGCTATATTAAAACAGCAACAACAAAAACGAAACAGAATTACTCAAGCTGAAAACACAATGATTATCCCAAAAAACTGAATGGAGACACTCAGTAAAATATTTGACCTGCCAGAAAAAAATCAGCAAATTTGAAGATGATTGAAATGATCAAATTTAGAACAAAAAGAAAAAAAGAAGAACAATGAGCGGAGTATAAGAGATTTGTGTGACACTATGAAGCAAATCCACATGCACCCTGCATGCATGAATGGTAGAAGGAAAGAAGAGAAAGGGACAGAAAGAATACTTGAAGAAATAATGGCAAAAATAGAATGGGAGAAAAATGTGGAACAAAACTCAAAATCATAAGGAAAGACCAAGCTTACTGGTCAGATAGAGTCTAGTGGAACCTTCTAGAATATGATCCTTAGTCTGAAAATGAACTCATCCCCATGGCTTAATTTTTAGCCATAATAGACAGGGTTAAAGAGAAACAACAACTTTAGGGAATATGCACACCTTTGGATAAGCAATCATTTGAGACAAAAAGAGCAACATTTACTCAAGGATAAAGTCTGAAGGGTTAGGAAAGAAGGAGAAATGGAAACAGGAACCACAGGGAGGAGATTGCTTAAATGAAATTATATTGTGGGGACTGTAATCAATGAAATGAAACAAAATGTGTATAAATTGTTGAGTGGAAAATATATCTGTTCTGTAAACCATCAACCAATTCACACACACACACACAAATCCAACATTTTTCATGTTAATTAAGATATAATAACATTTTTTTAAAGAAGAAGACATAATGACAGAAAAGTCCCAAAATTGATGAAGAACATAAATCTTCACATCTAAGAAGCTCAACAAACTCCAGGTAGGATGAACCCAGAGACTCACACCAAATAAGAATGCTCCTTAGCAGCCAGGATGACAAGACTTTACTGATACAGTGACAAGATGAGTCCCTTAAGGACGGAAGGCACTCAAAGTAGAATCAACCTTAATGATATGAATGGAGCAAAGCTTTGGGGACCTTTGTTTACTCACGAATCAGAAGAAACAGCTACAAATATCTTTTTTTTTTT
>NW_006408684.1:1008437-1010965 GCF_000296735.1 Chrysochloris asiatica | reverse complement strand
CTAATGCATCAATTCTTCTATGGTCTTCCTTAGTCACTGTCCAGCTTTTGCATGCATATGAGGTTATTGAAAATACCATGGCTTGGGTCAGGCACTCCTTAGTCCTCAAACTGAATCTTTGCTCTTCAACACTTTGAAGAGGTCTTGTACAGCAGATCTGCTTAATGCAATACGTCGTTTGATTTCTTGACTGCTGCTTCCATGAGTGTTGATGGTTGATCTTTAGATAGTTTGGCAAATAAAAAAAGAGAGAAGAGACAAATAACTAGATTTGGCAATGAAAGTGTTGACATTGCTATTAATCGTATGGAAATAAAAACTGTGAGAGAATACGATAGACAAACAAATTACAAAGCTTCAGTGAAATGGACAAATTCCTACAAACATAAATTATTGAATTGAATTGACTCAAGAAGAAACAGCAAACATCAAGTAACTCATAAGAATTGATTAGATTAAATCCATAATTTAAAAATCTCACAAAACATCATCTTGGAGCAGATGACTTCACCAGGGAATTCTATCAAACATTTAAAGAATAGAAACCAATTATTCTTACACTTTTCCAGAATATAGAAGATGAGGAAATATTTCCTAAGTCATTCTATGAAGTCATTACCATGATACAAAATTCAGACACCATAAGAAAAGACAACTGCAAACATCAATATTCCTTATATGAATACAGATGCAAAATTCATCAACAAAATATTAGCAAACTAACATATACCAACAGCATATTAAAAGGATTATGCACCATGATCAAGTGGAATTTATTCCAGGAATACAAGGGTGATTCAACATTAGAAAATCAATCAATGTAATAAATCACATTAATAGTATAAAAGGAAAAAAAATACGTGAACATCTAATTAACATAGAAAAGTCATTTGATAAAATCTAACATCCTTTCATGATAAAAATACTCAACAAACTAGGAGCAAAAGGAAAATTCCTTAATATGAAAAAGGACATTTAGGAGAAAGCTTATAGTTACCATCATATTAAATAGACAAAGAGTGAAAACTTTCCATCAAGGTCAGGAACAAGACAAATGTGCCTGATTTCACCATTGTTTTTCAACAGTGTACTGGAAGTTCTAGACAGAGCAATCACACACAAAAGAAGGAAAGAAGGTATCCAAAGCAGAAAGGAAAAGGCAAAGCTATCAACTCACAGATTAATGATTTTACATATAGAAAATTCAAAATAATCCACAAGAAAGTTATTACAGCCAATAGATTCAGCAAAATAGAAGGTACAGGGTCAACTTATAAAAATCAGTAGTGTTTCTATACACCAGCAATGAACAATTTAAACATAAAATTAAGAAAACAATTCCATTTGCAGTAGCATTAAAAACACTAAAATATCTAGGAATAAATTTAATCATGAAAATGAAAGACTTGTACATTGAAAACCATAAAATACTGCTGAAAGAAATTAAAGATTTAAATAAATGAGAAGCTATCATATTCATAGATTCAAAGATGGAATATTATTAAGATATCAGTACTACTCAAACTGATCTACAGAGTCAACACAATCCCTGTCAAAATTCCAGCAACCTTCAAGCCACAGAAAGATGGAGAAGGAGGAGCAACTGAAAAAAGACAAGACCCTTCCCTAGCAGCCAACAGAGAGTGAGAGTGTTTCCCTAGAGCCAGCACCCAAATTCAGACTTCCAGCCTCCCAACTCACCACTTGTTTATCAGTTTGTCTTATAGTTAACCTAACTGTGATAAAAACATTTTTGTTTGTTAAAGCCACTCACTTGTGGTGTTTCTGTTATAGCAACACTAGATAACTAGGGTGCAGAGGTGTGCAAGTGTACACTTTTAGCAATCAAGCTACACACTGTACTTATTTATATCTCTTTGTCATTTTCATTATGATAAGATAAATCTCTCATTAGTTATTAATGAGACTCTTTATCAACTACTGATGCCATTGTATTTCTCTAGGAATCTGTGTATTGTATTTAGGCTAACTAAAAGGCTGAGAAAAATAAAAACTGGAGCACTATGTTGAGAGTTTTCAAAAGGCAGTGAGTCTCAGGCTGGGTTTTATGATAGTCTTCAATGTCAACCAATGATTGCTAAGGAATAACATAAGTGTGCAAACTTTTCCATAATAAAATGTTTTCCATTTCACTAACTAAAATAAATAAATAAATAAATTCCAGCAACTTCCTTTGCAGAAATGGAAAAGATAAATTTTCAAATTCATACAGATTGTTGTTGTTAAGTGCCATTGAGTCAGTTCCGACCATAGCAATCCTGTATAGGGTTTCCAAGGAGTACTTGGTGAGTTTGAACTGCTGACCCTGTAGTTCAAACTGACTTTGCAGTCCAGAACACAGCACCACACCAAGACTTATAGATTGTTGTTGTTGTGAAGTGCCATTGAGTCAATTCCAACTCATAGCGACCCTGTATAGGGTTTCCAAGGAGCAAGCAGCTGGTGAGCTTGAACCACTGACCTTGCAGTTCAAATGACTTTGCAGTATGACACATTACCTGCAGAGC
>NW_006408684.1:1006105-1007742 GCF_000296735.1 Chrysochloris asiatica | reverse complement strand
AACTCAACAACAAAAAGGTAAACAACCCAAGTAATAAATGGGCAAAGGACGTATATAGACATTTCTCAAAAATATATATAAGAATGTCCAACAAGTAACATAAAAGAGCTCAATGCCCTTAGTCATCAGGGAAATGCAAATTGAAACAACTAAGAGCTATCACTTGATCTGCACGAGGAACACAGAAAACAACAAATGTTGGTGAGAAATTGGAACATTTGTTCACTGCTCATGGGAATGTAATACAGTGTAGTCTCTGTTCCCCAAAATATTAAACAGAATTTCCATATGGCCCAGTAACTCTACTCCTGAGTATAGTCAAGAGACTAAAAAGCAGAGAATCAAACATATACTGTACTTGCATACCAATATTCATTGTAGCTTTATTTACAATAACTGAAAGATGTGAACAACCCCAGTATTCAGCACCAGATGACTGAATAAATGAAATGTGATACATACATACTCATGCAGTGCAATCGTGCGTAGTCATAAAGAGAAATAAATTCTGATTTAAAAATCAAAACAAAACAAACCTATTGCTGTTGAGTCGACTCCTAATGACCTTCTAGGACACAGCATAACTGCCCAGAGGGTTTCCAAGGTTGTACAGCTTTAGGGATGCAGACTGCTACATCTTTCTTCTCTGGAGTGCTTTGTGGGTTTGAACCATCAACCTTTTTTGTTTAGAAACCAAACTCATAACCATTGCACCACCAGACTTTGAAATTCTGATATATGTCACATATGATCTAAATCTTGAAAATAATATGATGAGTAAAATAAGCCAGAGTCAAAAAGACAGATACTGAATGATTCCAATTACATGAAATACCTTGTTGTTGTTGTTGTTAAGTACCATTGTGTTGGTTCTACTCATAATGTTTTTTCCCGCTTCTTATTTGAGGTTACCTTTACAGTTACTGAATATTCATGTGAATCTCCTCAATGGTGACAAAGTTTTATTCTTTGAGGGTGAGATAGATTTTTCAAAGCAGTCATACATAGGAGGTCAAGTTGGGTTGTGTCATTAGATTGGGTCAAAAATGAAGTGAAGCTACAAAGCTGTGGATGTCACATATACTAAGACAAGAAATTCCGAGAGTGTCACCCATACCACATAAAACAACTCCAAAAGGCCCTCCAACGTGTTTTGCACAAAGGACTGAATAAATGTATGTGATGGTCACAAAACGGTTGCTCTGAAGACCAAGACTCATGCAGATGTTGTAGATGTTTGTGTGTGTGGTCTAATATATATCACACATTAACACACAAAAATGCCATTGCAACCTCTCTTAGGTGTATGGTTCAGTGACACTGATCACATTCATTATGCTATGCAACCACCATCACTGTCCATTTCTAAAATCTTTTACTCACTCCAAACACAAACCCAGTAACCTTTTTTTTTTTTTTTTTTTCCATTTCTAAAATCTTTTACTCACTCCAAACACAAACCCAGTAACCTTTTTTTTTAAGGTTTTTATTGTGGATTGAGTGAAAGTTTACAGGGCATATCATCAGTTTTACATTCAACAAATCATATACCTTTTTTCATTACATTGATTATAATCCCCTCCATGTACCATCAGTTAACAGCATTTTTCTCTATCCACTTCAGCTTTTTAAAAAAA
>NW_006408684.1:987557-1003895 GCF_000296735.1 Chrysochloris asiatica | reverse complement strand
ACCCGATCTGCCATCTTGTTTGTGCCTCTCCCCAGTGACCTTTTAAAGTAACTCCATCTTTCCTCCTCCTTACAGCTCCTGGAAACCACTTGTCTTAATGTATTTGTCTGTTCTAGATTTTTCATGTAGATTTTGCATTTTAATTCTACTTTCAACATTTACACAAGCATTTTCTGATTGTGATATAGAAAAGCAGCTGATAAACAAGCAAAGGAAAGGTCCCAAAACTCCTGAATCTACATGACAAATTATACATAGGTCCATGTGAATATAAGGTCACGTAAGCCAGAACATTCTCTAGTCCAGTCTGCAATGTGTCTGTGGGCATGAGACGTGCTCTGCCTTGGAAAACTAGCTGCCTGTAAATGTTGCACCAGCCTAAATATATCAGACTCCTTTGAGAACCCACGATTGGGAGTTTATAGTGTGATTAGTATAATGAAGTAAAAGAAAATATTGACATTTTGTATATCTGCCGCCTGCTAACACTATATGAAGAGAGATATCTACAATGCTAATGGCAATGTAATTGATGTAAAACTGTAATTCTGACAGTGAACTCAGAAGGCAAAGAGCTTACTTGTAAAACAGATAAGATTAGAGGGAGCAGTATGAATCCCAACACATTAATCCTGAATGTATTTGTGGTGCCAAGCGCTAATAAGTAAGTGATTGTTTTAATTCCTGAGGTAGCCCCCATATTTATTGTATTCTCCAGATCAAGCTTGCCTATTGATGAATAAATCAAGAAGAGTGTTTTATTATTTCATTTCTTCTCCCTTAATGTAGTGTCTATGGCATAAGTACAACTTATTATTGATGTGATAAGCCAGGAGGGAAGGTACATGAAGGAACACATCAGCAGTCCAATACCAAGAGGGTTTCCAAGTTCATAAGCAAAAGTGCTTTGATTGGATACCTCTGACTTTTCAGTGTGGTTCTTAACCACTGTGGTTCCTGGTCCCACCAAGGGCCTGCTGGTAGAACTGTCTACAAAATTGTCATCATCATTACTGCATCTCCCTTTCTTGGGATCGTGCTAGCCTTAGTAGAATGGGCATTATGTTGAGATGTAATTTTGCTCTCATACTATTCAGAATAGTTAAGCAAGGTTAAGTGTGTGGCGTCTGGAGAAATGCCCTTGGGCCTCATTGTCACCAATAACTGCAATGGCACTGACTTTAGCAAGCACTTCTGCAAAACTCCCAGGCTAGCCCTGGGCCCACTTGGCCTTTCCTTGCTCTTCCTCACTCTGTATTCCAGCAGAGCTCCTGAGTCTGTTTGTTGGTTGAGGTACAAATGGAAAGACGAAAAAGGGAGAAGTTAGGTACTCTTCCCTCTGTGACTTAGGAGGCATCCCTGGCAGCTGGGAAGCTCTTCTGTAGTTTCTCCACCCTCTGGAGTGTAATCTATGTTTCCCATAACATTTTTGACCCTTTTGTTTTAGGAATTGGGACAGCTTCTAGCTTTTGCAAATTCCTGGAGTGCCACCCTTCCCCCTGCTTGGCTTACCCTTCCCTCTTTCCTTTTCCCTGAATAGCCAGTTCCCTATATTACATTTCTAGTTGGGGTCCTGATGTGACGATGTAGGATAAGCACTAGACTGCTAAACACACGGCTAGTAGTTCAAATCCACCAGCCACTCCTTGGAAATGCTATTCAGGGTCGCTAAGAATCCGAACCAACATGTTACATTCCCTTATTTTACATACTTAGAGGCCCTGGGTTAATATGCTAATATGTTGTTAACAAAAAGGTTGGAGATCCAGCAGCGCCTTGAAAGAAAGGTATGTTGACTTGTTGTTGTTGTTGTTTTTAGGTGCCATTGAGTCGGTACCGACTCATAGCGACGTTATGCACAGCAGAACGAAACACTGCCTAATCCTGGGCCAACTTCACTACAGTTACCATGCTTGAGTCCATCGATGCTGCCACTTGGCCAATCCATCTCATTGGGGGTCTTCCTCTTTTTCTCTGGCCCTCCACCTTACCAAGCATGATATCCTTCTCCAGCGACTGGGCCCTCCTGACAATATATATGAAGTATGAGAGACAAAGTTTGGCCATCTTAGCCTCCAAGGAGCACTCTGGCTGCACTTCTTCCAAAACTGATCTATTGGTTCTTTTGGCTAAAAATTGACATTTGAAAACCTAGACTCCACAGCAGCTGGTTTTATTTTAAATGCTTAGAATGGTTTCTGCTTTTCTGGTTGTCCGTGATATACAATCAGGGATTCATAATTTGTTGTTGTTCGTATATCCCTTTGAGTATATAGTAAAGGCCAGGAACTACTTCTTAGAATAAAGTATTTCAATCATAATGTAAAAGACATAGATTTAAAAAAAATTTTTTTAAAGTATAGTGCAGTAGTTTCATAGGATAAGCACTGGACTACAAACCACAAGGCCAGCAGTTCTAGTCCACCAGCTGTTTGGTGGGAGAAACATGAGACTTTCTGCTCTCACAAAGATTTTAAAGCCTCGGATTGAAAAGGTCATAAATTTCATAAGTTGAAACCAACTTGATGACACTTAATAATGTCCACAGTGGAGCATCTAATAATGGATAGTGTTTGTCTTTTTTAAATTATTGCAAACAATATTTTGAGATCTCTGGCAAATGGGTTGCATATTGAGACAGCTGCAATAACATGATCTTAAAAATACCTGTGATTTTTGTTGGTAACAAAATTGTAGGTCAAACTCATTTAATTGTGGTTTGGTGCCAATATTCATAATCAAAGGGAATGCTACCTATTTGGTAGAGATTAGTGAAAATGAAGATGTATTTACTTATTATCCAAGCTTATAAACTTCTGAATTTTAACCTCAGACCTCTAGAGCATCTGTGGAATCCAGATTAACAATCTTTGCTTTTGTTGTGGACAAGTCAGTTCCACCTCATAACAACCCTGTACAGGGTTTCTTTCCTAGGAGTGGCTGGTGAGTTTGAACTGCCTACCTTACAGTTCAAAGCAACCTTGAGGTCTAGTATTTATCCTATAACACTATACCAGGACTCCAACCTTTGCCATAATTGAACCAAATGTTTCCTTAAATTTTTAGGTTATGACCTGGGCTCTCCCTCCCTCAATTTGCTCTTCCATTTTCACTCTGATATTAAATGACTTTTGCTTTCGCTCTCTCCAAAAATGTCCAAACATGCTGTTACTCTACCCATAGTGTTTCACTCTTTGTAGAGTTAAAGTCCTCTTGGTCAGGACAACTATTGTCTGATCCCACTTACGTGAAATATCTAGAATATTTAAATGCATAGAGAGATGAGCACATTAGCAGTTGTCAGGGCTAGGTCAGGGAGAGAATGGGAGTTATTGTTTAAGAGGGACTGAGTTTCTGTTTAGGGTGATAAAATAAAATTTGGAAATGGATAGTGGTGGTTGCTTCTCAAATAGCAAATGTTTTGTCATATATATTTTACCAAAATTATAATCATCATAATTAACAACCTCCCCACCCCAATTCTTTTGATCTTTGGGACTGATTATTTTCAGCAGGCATGACTAAGTAGATATAACAGGAACTCACCTTTTCCATGACAGCTTTTGGGATTTAAAAGCTTCAGTGTAACTTCCCAACCCCTTCAAGCATGCTTTCCTCAAGTAACATGAATGAATGTAAGTTGGTTTCTCAAAGAAGTCTACTTTTAGTATTTTAGGGAAATTGTACAATAATATATTTCCTTGATGGAGAAAGTTTTCTGGCCCCAAGTAAACCACTAGTCAGTACTGGTGAATACAGCCTTCTTTCCTAACAGAATTGTAGGCATTCATCTTTGGCCTTACCTTGTTCCGAAATAGGACAGAGATACTGATGTTCCCTCAAGATATCTGTAGCGTTAAGATATCCAGAGATGGTGCCAGGCTTGGAGGGTCATGCCTTCACACTTGTCAGTAGTGTCATGGAACTGAAATACCAGTCCACTGAAAGACCTAAGTTAATTCAGACAAACTTCTGATGAAAGAGTGGGAAAAAATCAGTTAAACCAGTTGTTTAACAAAATTGCCTTTGTTTCCTTTAATTACATTGACTTATCAGGTAAAAAATTTTCAATGTGACTTGTGTAGATGGATTCGATATTGACTGTATTATTCATGAGGTCACAGGGCCACGGGGTCTTTGTTCCAATGAAACTTCCTCACATCAGGAATGATAGCTCCAACTCTTTATTTTCTCTCAAATGCATGATAGAATTTAGTAAATACTGTGCCAAATCCACACAGACCTTTCTCAAATTCCATGTTCAGAGAGATTGGAGAAAAATTGGAGTAATAGAGACCAAATGAGATAATTAACCTTGAAATATATCCTTCCTCTGTAATATGCTTTTATCTGGGTTTCTTTTCTCCCTGTCTTCACCCCTAACGTGGTTGGAGTGGTGAGCTATAGACCAGCAGTGTTAAAACTGAGGATGTGTCAGGCAGAGATATTTATCATCACATTCATTTGATTATTACCTGTCATCTGATCTTCAAATGGTCATCATGTTGCTCTAGAATACTGTTTGTCTGATCACAAACAGAAAATGGGAAGAAAGGCTTTATAATCAAATCTCCAACCTTGAGATAGTCTTTTGGTGGCAGGATGTAGAAAAACCTGATCAGAGGGCAAACTTCTCATGCAATTAATGTTTAGAATCTACTAAGAACTGACTCAATGGCACTTAACAATAACAACAGCTAGGTTAGGTGGAAAGACCTGCAGAAGCAGAAGGATGATAAAGCAAAAAGAACACTGGAGGCTCAGCTTTGCCATTGGGTGACTATAGACATGTCACATAACCTGGGCCTCAGCATCCTTATCTGTTAAAGAATGGCTGAGCTTGAAAAATGATCTGGGCGTTTCTAATCACCATCATTGTGTGTGCTTATGACCTGTCAGGAAAATACAACTATGATCTTATCCATAGGACTGTTGTAGCTGCCTTCCCAGCATAGAGTCTCAACGCTTACCAATTTTTGTGTCTGACAAATACTAGGGATTTGTTTTAATAAGGGATTATTTGCATACAAGGAATAATGGAATAGAAACCCATTCAACCTAAGTTGCATAGAATGGGTTTTCTTGAAAGGATGCCCAAGCAGAAGCAAAGCAGAATTAGGAAGTATGCATCCCAGAATTGAGCCATGAAAGACAAGCTTCTCTCTGTCTCCTAGAAACCTATGGCCTCTCATTTCATGCCCTACACTCCCCTCCCGAAGTTTACTTCAGTTTGGTAATGCCTTTGGCTGACCTCAGTATGCACTCTTGTCCAGCTCTGCTTGACCTTTCATTCAAGTACATAGCATCCACTGTCGACTCCTGGTTTCTTACTTCAAATTATCTAGAGTATTTAGAGAAAGAGAGAGAAGAAATTGATTGGCTTAGAGCAGCATTGAATTGATTCTCTTTGGATTAGGGGTTTATCCTTGGATTAATCAACTATCAAAGAACTGTTTATTGTTGTTAAGTGCCGTCGAGTCGGTTCCGACCCTTAGCGACCCTGTACCGGGTTTCCGAGGGTGTAAATCTTTACAGGAGTAGAAAGCCTCATCTTTCTCCGAACTGTAGAAGATAAAAAAAATGTCAAAAACCAGGGCAGAGACTGGGACTGGGGCTGCGGCAAATTCTCTTGGAAGAGGGTGTAGAAGAGGACCAAGACAATGACTGATATCCCTGTTACAATGCTCAATAAACATTTATTAGTTGAATAAATGAATTCCTGAAGCTGTAGCACAGGTCATTGTAGTGGACCTTTAAGGTTTTATGCTGCCCAGCATCCAGACACCATGCTATTTGCAGAGATCTCCCATCTCAAGGGTAGGACTTGTCCTGAGAAAACCAAAGGTAGACAGATACGCCTCCCTTCCCAGTCCCGTGTCTAGGCTTGGCCAATTGGAAATTTCCACACAGGTCTTGAGCCGTTAGTGATGCAATGATGAAGGGACGGTTCAGATTTCATCAACAGAACAATATTCAGTGGTGGCACCATACGGTCCAGCCACGTTGTCCCTGATTTGACCTTGGCTTGATTCTATCCCTACTTCCTACTATTTTCTGAACCTATTCTCAAACCTCCCTATTAATTCTATAAACTACCTGATATATTTCCAAGAAATTCTTTTTTTGTGTGCTTCAATTAACTAAAGTCAATTATAGCCAAGGACTCTGACTAATTAGCATTTAATAGATGGTTGTTCAGTAAATGAGTGAATGAACCATTACCATAGATTGTAGAAGAAAATTCTCTGTAAATTTTAAGGAATTAAGATTACCCTTGATAGTTTCTCCCATGAACCATAGTGTTAGGTCAGTACTTGTTGCTGGACTGAGACTACAAATTGTTATCTTTCTATAGGAGAACACTGTCTTCTGGGCCATACACACACTTTAACATTTTCCTTCCTGATATAGTAAGTGATTAGGCTATATTCCTTAACAAATATTTATCACATATATATTTTATACTAAGTATTGAGACACAAAGATGACCCAAGTTGCTATTTAAAGTAGTGCTGTAATGAACATCCTTATAAAATTGTCTTTGCTTATATTTACAAAGAAATAGACCAGAGATTATGTTCATTTAAATGTTTGATGAATATTACCATATTGCCCATCAAATAGAGTTTATCAATTTCCCCATCAATGGATGGAGATACTTATTTCTCTACATCCTCACCATTAACCTTTTTGATCTTTGTCAATCTAAAGCAATTCTTCCTTGGTCTCTTCTAGTACATTAATGTCACACTGTCTTTCATGGCTAGTGACTGCTCTGAGTGCTTTGTGTATCTATTCCCATTGTCCAGTGCCCCTACTATAACAAACTTTAAATATTAACAACATGACAAATGTTAATTATGTTGTTTGATGTTAAATACCAGTTCTTAAATGTTTAGAAATTAAAAAATAGAAATAGATAGCTGCCATCAAGTTCACTCCAATTCATACAATTGATACAATTGCTCATCCTCAAAATTGCCAGGATGTGTGCCAATCCCTTTCACCCAGGTTCTCATCCCTCATTGGCTCCCTACTTTTATCAAATGTGATGTCCTTCTCTAGTGATTGATCCTTCTTGATAACATGTCCAAAGCAAGCAAGTTAGACAGTGCTCTATTATGATCCATAAGGTTTCCATTGGCTAGTATTTTAAATTAGATCACCAGACTTTAGTTCCTAGTCTGTCTTAATTCTGGAAGCTCTGATGAAACCTGCCCACCATGAGATATTGGTGGTACAGCTTCCAGCATCACAGTATGACAAATTGACAGAGGAATAGTGGAATAAAAAAATTTATTCCAATTTAACTGATTTCTTCCCCCCGCCCCCTTTAAAGACATTGAAGGTTTTAAAGCAGGGAATGGACATGATAAAATTAGCATTTGAGCAAAAATTTCCTCAGGAGACACTATAAAGTAGGGAGATAAGTTTGGAGGATGTTGTAGTACACCTACTCTTCACTTACCCACATGGTTAGGTTCCAAAGATCAGGTCATTATGGGAACTGGCATTGTGTAAAAATAAAGGATTTTTTTTCCTCTTTGTTTTCAGATCATTCATTAGTCTGATTATTTTTCTTTTAAAAACTATGATCAAAGAGATAACAACAGCTAAGATTTCCTGATGTGCTCATTGCTGTGGCAAACCCAGTTATGGATTATTCCTCTTTGAAGAAAAGGAAACTTAGAAGAGACAAAGCTGGATAAAGTCAGTCTGTGTGTCCACTGAACCACTTCACCTTTCTTCTGTGCTATGCCAGAGCTTCCCTTGTAGAACTGCCTCCAGGACACCACCCTCAGCCCTGTGCAAATTCTGGGTGTATTATCCGGAACCTGCTCTGACCTTCAGACCTGGCACAGACTGGCTGAAAGCCTGGCTACCCACCTGGCCCCACGAAAGCACAGGTTTCAGGCTCAGCTTGGCTCATTTTAGATGTCATTAAGCTTGCATACATTTTCTCCAAATATCCTCTCCGTGGCCTCTCTCCTCCCTTCCCATTCATATTAATTGGTTGCTGCAGGACCTCAGGACATATAGGAGCTAGGAACCCAAACAGGTGCCCTCTGGCTTGGTACTACCTGTGCATCTGTCCAAGGCTGGGCATGGAGGAAGCTGCCTGAGCACCAGCTCAATGTGCAGTGTCCCCTTCCCACCTCCCTGAGTCAGCGGAAGGAAGCAGAGGGCAGAGTGCTTCATGGAAGTTGCCCAGAGACCCCCTGCATCAGATATAACCAGACCTGCCATCTCACTTAAGTGCAAAATAGTTAGATAGTAGATTTTCTACTATTGTTATACCCATGAAATGTCAGATAGTAAGATAGTTGACAAGTGAGTGTGTTAAACTAAAGATTCTGGACTGCAAAGATTCTGTGGGATGACAATCAAGAGCATATACAGGAAGAAATCAAAAGGCCATTAAAAAGACAGGAAAGAAAAAAAAATCAAAGTGGGTGTCAAAAGATACTGTGAAACTTGCTCTTGATTGTAGAGAAGCCAAAGCATGTGAAAGAAATGAGGAAGTAAAAGAGCTGAACAGAAAATTTCAAAGCACGACTGTAGAAAAAAAGTCAAGTATTATAATGAAATGTGCAAAGACCTGGAGTTAGAAAACCTAAAGGGAAGAACATGTTCAGCATTTCTCAGGCTGAGGGAACTGAAGAAAAAATTCAAGCCTCAATTTACAATGTTGAAGGATTCTATGGGCAAACTGGATTCCTGATGTGGCACTAGAGGATAAGCACTAGACTGTGAACCACAAGGTTGGCAGTTCAAATCCACCAGCTGCTCTTCAGAAACCCTATATAGGGGCTCTATGAGTCAGAACTGACTCAATGGCACTTAATAACAATAATTATAATACGGGGAAAATATTGAATGATGCAGAAAGTATCAAAAGAAGGTGAAAGGAATACACAGAGTCGCTGTACCAAAAAGAGGTGGACATTGTCTGACCATTTCAAGAGCTAGTATATGAGAGCAAGGATCATTCCCACCCAAATGGGGGTGGGGGGCTTCAAAGGCAAGAAGTGACTGGCTTACAAGCTTTCAAGAGGGAATCTAGATCCAGAGGGCATGGAGGAAGGTAGAATCTCCAGTGAGTAGTAGCCAATCTGTCTAGGGGGGGCTGATGAAAGGAAATACTGATAGGCCTCTTGTGATACAATAGTGAATAATTGTTATCAGGACTGATTGTGAGGGTTGGAAATGTAAAGGTAGATGTTTGTAGCAAGGAGGGGAGTGATTAACTTTGCATTCTAGGAGCTGAGGTCCCCGGGATCATCAAGGGAGAAGAGCGGAGAGCGGAACCCTACCCAGAGAAGCAATGATGTCAGAGATGGAAGCAGAGATGATGACATGGAGAGATGGAACCATTGGGGACTTTAGACCCAGAGAGGGAGAGGGGCTGTGTGCTGACGCTGTGGGTGGGGGCAGGCTTGCAGGGTATACCCTTTAATTGGTTGACGATGAATGGAGGGGATTGTAACTATGGCAATGAAATGATACACAATAGGTTGAATGTAAAACTAATGTTCTCCCATGTAAACTATCACATAATTCACAATAAAACATTAAAAAAAAAAAGTTAAGGCATAAACCTTCTCTAGTTATGTCAGTGGAATGTGGAAGCTTCCATATTTGAGCATGTTCAAAGAGAATGTTTTTTAAAAATTGAAACTTTTTTTTGGCTTTCATAGATAGTCTTAATTCTATTTTGAACTTAAAACCCCAAAGTTTCTATGTCTTTTCAGAATGTAATAAAGCACAAATAAATGAAAAAAAAAAAAAAAGAGATAGTATATGATCAAATGCCAGTGGTACTGAAGATAGAAGTTCAAGGTGTACTGAAGGCATTGGAAAAGTACAAGGCTCTGGGAATTGATGGAATGCAAATTGAAATGTTTTAACAAACAGATAAGCACTGTAGGCACTCGCTCATCTATGCCAAGAAATTTGGAAGATGGTTACCTGGCCAACTGATTGGAAGAGATCCATATTTGTGCTTATTCCAAAGACAGGTGACACAGTGGAATGTGGAAATCATCAGAAAATATCACATGCAAGTAAAATTTTGTTAAATGGCTGCAACAGTACATTTGCAGGACCTGCCAGAGATTGCAAGCCAGATTTAGATGAGGACATGGAACAAGGGATATCATTGCTGATGTCAGATGGATCTTGGCTGAAAGCAGAGAATACCAGAAAGATGTTTACCTATGCGTTATTGACTATGCAAAGGCATTTGACTATATAGATCTTGGCATATTATGGATAGCATTACAAAGAATGGGTATTCCAGAACACTTAATAGTGCTCATGTGTACATAAATATACAAAGGTATGTACAAAGTACATAATGTACAAAGGCTTTTAACTGTAGACCATGACAAGCTATGGACAACATTGCAAAGAATGAGTATTCCGAAACTCTTAATTGTGTTCATGAGGCACCTGTACATAGACCAAAAGGCTGTCGTTTGAACAGGACAAGGAGACACTGAATGATTTTAAATCAGGAAAGGTGTGTGCCAAGGTTATATTCTTTCACTATATTTATTCATTGTGTATGCTGAGTAAACTGAAAATCTTGCAAATAAAACTGTATAATCTGAGATTATATGAAGAAGAACATGGCATCAGGATTGGAGGATGACTTATTAACAACCTGCGATATGCAGATGATGCAACCTTACTTGCTGAAAGCAAAGAAGACTTAAAATTCTTACTGATGAAGATTAAAGACCACAGCCTTCAGTATGGGTTGTACCTCAATGTAAAGAAAACAAAAATTCTCACCATTGGGCCAAAAAATACCATCATGATAAATGGAGAAAAGATTGAAGTTGTCAAAGATTTTATTTTGCCTGGATCCACAATCAGCATTCATGGAAGCAATCAAGAATTCAGATGATATATTGCATTAGGCATATCTGCTGTATAAGACCTCTTTAAAGTGTTCAAGAGCAAAAATGTCAGTTTGAGAATTAGGGTACACCTAACCCAAGCCATGGTATTTTCAATAGCTTCGTATGTATGTGAAAGTTGAACAATGAATAAGGAACCTTAGAATAATTGAGACATGGCATTGAAGAAGAGTGTTGACTGCTAGAAGAACAAACAAATCTGTGTTGGGAAGAAGTACAGCCAGAGTGCTCCTTAGACACCAGTATGGCTAGACTTAGCTTCTCATACTTTGGACATATTATCAGGAAGGACAGTACCTGAAGAAGGACATCATGCTAGGTAAACTGAAGGGTCAGCGAAAAAGGGAAGACCCCCAACAAAACGGACTGACCCAGTGGCAGCAGCAACAGGCTCAAGGTTAACAATGATTGTGAGGATGGCGCAGGTTGGGCCAGAGTTTTTTTCTGTTGTTCTATGGTCGCTATTTGTCAGAACAAACTCAACGGCAACAGCATGTGAATTACATCAATACAATTGTGAAAAAAGACATTTATAATTTTATGGTAATGAAAATATCATTGTCATAAGAATCAAGTCATGTGGTTTAACCTATAAAAATAGTAATGTAAACCTCTACCTTCAAAACCTCACTGTTCAAAGTAGACACATCCATGAAACAACATCTTGTGATTTTTTTTTTTCCCAGTCTGACACTTATCAGAACTTGACGTTTTTCTTTTTTCTGCTTTTTTGTCTTTGTTTTTAAATGACACAGCACTGCCTTATACAAGTTTAAGACATTACTGAAAAGCTGAAGTCCCTTTGGTCCTTATGTTCCCCTATCTTGAGTCTCAATTCTGGTCTGCTGTATGTACATCCAGATCTTTTGCTTTGTATAAATATTTATGCATCTGCAGAAAGCATATAGTTTGCATCTTTATTTGTGTGTGTTTAACATAAATAGTATTCGCTATCATTCTACAATCTATCCTATACATTCAACCAGTGTATTTTGTTGATATCCCTATGTTGGTCCATGTAAATATTGCCACCTTCTATTCAACTGCTGCTCAGTATTCCGTATTGGGTATACTTTAAGTCATCTAGTTGTTCCACTTGTGATAGAGACAGGTGTCCCAGGATCTTGTATCTTATATTGCTTATTTAAAAAAAAAAAAAGATTTTATAGTGAATTGAGTAATAATTTACGTGGAGAGAACATTGATTTTGCACTCAACCAATCGTATTTTGTGTCACTGAAATGATTATAATCCCATGCACTATCAGTTATCAGTATTTGCCTCTATTCTCTCTCTCTCTCTCTTTTTTATGTACACAAAAACACACAGAAATATATAGTCATTTAAACAACCAAAGGGCACATTCTGCAAACCTGCCTCCTAGCTGCCAGCACATAGTCTTTCTCTTTCCATGAGTCTAGAGTCCTCATCTCTGGTGTTGTTGTTTCTCTGGATAGGGTCCCACATTCCACTCTCTCATCTCTCTTGATGGTCCTAGGGTCCTCTGTTTCTGGAATGTAAGATTAACTACTTACCTCATTCCCCCCTTTTTGTTATATAACTTCTACCTTTACACTTGTGACAATTGCAAACAATTACTTACTATTGAATCAACAGAATCCTATCCCCATCTCCTTTCATCAGACCCATTTAGACAAGATGAAAACTATTCAGTGAGGATTCTAACTCCCCACCCCCGCACACTCTGAAACTATACTCCCTCTTGAAAATTTGTAAGCCAGTCACTTCGTGCCTTTATAGCCCCCTGTTTTAGGTAGCCAGTGTCTAAGTTGCCTGTCCCCCAACCCTGTGTACTGAGCGGATAGGTTTGATCCTTGATGTGAAGACTCCTTCCCTCTTGGTTGGTATTTTGAGCTACTACACCCATAAGTATAGGTCAAGTTCAAATTGTAGCAATTTATACCATTTATCAACTTTCTTTATCTTCCTCTAGTGGAACTCTGGTCATCAAGCCATTAAACCTAGGTCAAATGGGTATTATCTGCAAGTTTGGGCCTTCTTGTGCATCTCCCCCACTCATATCAGCTGGATGCTTCACTCTCAGCTCCATCCCACTGTGGCTAGGTCATGTACACTTTTTTGAATTCCATTTTCATGTTACTGGGATACCTCCTTGAGAAATTTTTTTCTGGCCTTGTGTAGCATACAAATATTCATAATTTGATCTCTCACATGGCTAATTGTTCACCTGGTTTAGAATTCTAGGTTCAATAATTTTTCTCTCTGAATTTTGAAAATTTCCTTCTTTATCTTATTACTAAGTGCTGCCAGTAAGAAGTTTGAGAAGTCCTGTTACTTTATAAGTAACTTCTGCCTCCCCCTAGAAGTCCTTAGGATTCCCGTTTATTCTTAGAATTCTGAAGTGTCATTAGAATGTGTCTAAGTGTGGGGTTGTTGTTGATGAGTGCCAACTCATAGAGACCTTATATAAGGTCCCCAAGGCTGTAAACCTTTGAGGAAGCAGTAAGTCTCATCTTTCTTCTACGGAGAATCTGGTGGACTCAAACTGTCAATCTTGTGGCTAGCAGTCCAGTGCATATCCTACAGAGGCACTGCTTGACTGTCCATCTTAGTTCACTAGTACTGCCATAACACAAGCATCCCAAATGACTGATTTAAAAGAAGACAAGTGTATTAGTTCAGGAGGCTAGAATCTGAAATTTCAGGTGTGACTCTAGGAGGAGGTTCTTAGTCTATTCAGCTTCTAGTGACTGCCAGCAAACTGAAATTACTGGGCAAGGAGGGCTTGTTTGAGTAGATCATTTATCTTCCTCCATCATCTCTCTTCCTCTTGGAAGTGTATGTCTCTGTCTATTCTGGTCCTTATATAACTCAGAAAGTATTAAGTTTAGGACTCACCCTACTCTAGTATGCTTTCATTAACATAACATAACATAATATAAGAAACCACTATTTCCAAATAGTCATATCCACAGTAGTAAGGAGGGAGCCAGGAATGCAACCTATTTTTTTTGGGGGGGGGGGCACAAAATTTTACTTATAATACATTCTGTAGGACTTTCCCATATAAATATATGACTTTATTTTGATTTGCTGTTGTTACGTGCTATTGAGTCAGTTCTGACCCATAGAAACCCTGTGTAGGGTTTCTGAAGAGCATCTGGTGGGTTTGAACTGCCGACCTTGTAGTTCACAGTCCAGTGTTTTTTCTACAGCACCACACTAGGCTTCAGAAGAAAGGATTCCCTAGTTTGTTGTTGTTTTTGTTAAGTGCCGTCTAGTGGGTTTCGACCCATAGCAACCCTGTATAGCATTTCCAAGGGAGTGACTGATGAGCTTAAATCACCAAATTTGCGGTTCAAGCAATTTTGCAGTCCAGCTCATTAACCCACAGCATCACACCAGGACTCCTTCCCTAGTTTGTTGTTTGTTGTTATGTGCTGAGGAGTTGGTTCCGACTTATAGCGACCCTACACAGGGTTTCCAAGGCTGTGAATCATTATGGGAGCAGAAAGCCTCATCTTTCTCCAGCAGTTTCTTTCTGCTGACAGTGGGATTAGCAGACTGATTCATAACCACTATGCTCTCAGAGTTCCCTAGTTTCGTTGTAGGAAATTCTGATCTCCCAACCTTTTCAATTGTATTTTCAAGTTCTTTCTCAGATATACTCTCTGAGGTGAAGTAAGTAGTCTGTTGTTACAGGACTAGTATATGGCACAGCCAGGATATAAACCCAGGGCTTGAGCTCTTAAACTCCATCAATGAGTAGTGTGGTATGCCATTAAACCTCTACTGCTCTATGTGTTGACAAAGACTTAGTATTATATAGACAATTAGATGCCTGTCCTATTCCAGGGGACACACCAGAATTCAAATTCTAGACTAAATACCATGTCTGTGACCTCACTTCATTTTTTTCCCCAACTTTTTACTGTGATTTGGGTGAATTTACAGAGCAAATTTCCATTCAGCAATTCATATGCATATTGTTTCATGACATTAATTGTAAACCTTGCAACATGAAAGTACTCATCTCACTCCCTCCTTGGGTTTTCTGTTTTCATTCATCTTTCTTTCCTCTTCCATCCTGTACTGTGAACTTTTTCCTGGGTAGATGTTGCCCTTTTGATCTCATGTGATGACTTGTTCTAAGGAATACCTACCTCCCCAATGATATTTTTCACCATATAGGTCTGTTGTTTGGCAGAAAGTTGATCCTCAAGGATGAGTTTAGTTCCAGGCTTGAAGGGTGTCTAAGGGTCATAATCTCAGGGACCTATTAGTCTCTATCAGACCCATAAATCTTTTCTTTTCTTTTTCTTTTTTTGCAAAAGAATTGGGGATTCATTTTCATATTTACAGGGAATAAACCAGGAGAACAAGATTATTTCAGATAAGTTGTATACAGTAGTTGTTGCTTATAAAGCACACCAGTAATTTGTACCTGGTGAGTATAAAGAGAACCAAGGTAAAATTCAGATGAATTTACAACCAAGTGGGCACACAGGTCATCAACAGATCAGAAGACAAAAAGATTCGCATTTTCCACATTAAAATAATTATAGATCTCACAGATGTCTTTGAGGACAAAGAACAAAACAATTCTAAGTTCTTTGAATGGTGGTAAAAAAGAAATCTGAAATGTAATTCTAAATGGGTTGGGAGGAGGGGAGAGAAATAAATCGACTAGAGGTAAATACTGTTAATTGATGGTGCATGGAGTAGATTGCAATCATTGTAATGACATGAAATGAAAAATTTGTTGAATGTGGGACTAATGATCTGTTCTGTAAACCATAATTAAATTCACTATAAAAAATTTTAAGTTGGAAATTAAAAAAGAAAGAAAGAAAGAAAAAGAGCTTTTTTTCACAGAACCAATTATCTTGGCTCCTGTTTCATATATCAATAATTCCTGTATTTTGACTATAAAAACTTCTCCTTCTTCTTCAGGTACCATGGCAGCAGCATCTAAAATGCTGTGAGGGGAACTTTAGAACAAACAAAATCAGCTAAAGTAGTTTCTTCTTCACCTATATATGTTATTATCTTCTTTTCAGTCCCTGGTCTAATTCATCAGCCATCAAGACAGAATCCACAATAGAACAATCTAGGGGATAAGCAAAGAGCTCAGGTTTGGCTGTAGGGATTTTCTCAATGTGACTCTTAATGTGCTTGCACTTTTTTTTTTTTTTTTAGTGTTTACAGTGCCTTTGGTAGCACATTTATCATCCTCACCATAATCCAAGGGAATCAGCTTCCTCATTCGGTTGTAATATCACTGTCTTCGTCCTCAAATTTATTAAAGAAGTCTGGCCTTTTTTTTTTTTTTTTTTTTAATGATTTTGAGTTCTGCTCCACAGTTTTCTCTCACTCTATCCACTCCCTTCTATTGTGGTCCGTTCCAGAGAGGTCCGTAGTGGTAGCCAGC
>NW_006408684.1:980051-986372 GCF_000296735.1 Chrysochloris asiatica | reverse complement strand
TGGTCACTCCGTGTGTCTTTGATTTTCTTCACTCTTCTTTGGTCTGAGTGGGAAGAGATTAATAGTAGCACAAGATTTTCAGACCCCAAGTTCTATAGTCTCTTGGCTGTCAGCTTATCATGGGGGGAAAAATGACAATAATAGTAAGTACCTCCTGAGATGTTATAAGAAATGACTAATGTCTGGTGTAGGACAGCTGGTCAATAAATGTCAGTTAGCTTATAGTTTAATTGGAGGACAAGACCAGGGAAATCTGAAGCAATCAGAGGAAAAGGGTGAGAATTTATTTAACTCTGCTAAATATGCTTTGTGCTACACAATGTTTGGAAATTAGATGTTTCTTGGTTTGCTCTGGTTCCCTGTGAGAAGCAATGTTAGCAATATCAGGCCAATGAACTTGCAGGACACCAGGGAAGGTAACATATTAAATGGCATTTTTATTCAAAGATCCTCTGGTGGCTGGAAAGACCCATCTAACTTGGTAACTGGAGTCCTAGAGTGATGCTATAAGATCAGCACTGGATGACTAACTGCAAGGTCAGTGGTCCAAAACCACCAGTCGCTCTTTGGAAACCCTATACAGAATCACTATATATGTATATACATATATATACACACACACATACACATAGTGAGAGAGTTCTGGTGTGGCACTGTGGGTTAATGCACTGGACTGCAAGGTCATTTGAACTGCCATGTTGGCGGTTCAAGCTCACCAGACACTCCTTGGAAACACTATACAGGGTCACCACAGGTCGAAACCAACTTGATGGCACTTAACAACTATATATATATAGTTGTTAACAAGGAAATGGCTTACTGTTGTAGAGTTCCAGGTCCCCAGCAGAAAAAGAGAGAGAGCTTTTCCTGTATGTCTATCATATTGGGAGCAGGTCACACCCCCAAAGAAAAGAGCCTCTCAATTGACTCACTAGAGTTAATTATGTCTACTCATAGCCAAGGAGCTCTGGTAGTGTAGTAGTTACAAATTGGGCTGAGAACTGCAAGATCAGCAGTTCGAAACTACCAGCTGTTCCGTGGGAGAAAGATGAGGCTTTCTGCTCCTGTAAAGATTTACAGCCTCGGAAACCCTGTACAAGGTCGCTATGAGTCAGAACCGACTCCACGGCACACAGCCACCACCACCATAGCCAATCATCATAGAATTAACTATCAACTGTCTCATGACAGAGAATCCAAGCTCAGTCAAGCAGACAAAAAACCCTATTACAGTGGTAAAGTGGTAAAATGTCAGCTACTAACAAAAATAGCAGCAGTTCAAACCAGCCACTCCAGGAAAGAAAGATGTGGTCGTTTGATACCCTAAAGATTGTTCTTATTGTTGTTATCATGTGCCTTTGTTATCTGGTACAGGGTTTCTAAGACTGTAAATCTTTATATCAGCAGAGAGCCTCAACTTTTTTCCTCTGAGCAGCTGGTGGGTTTGAACTGTCAAACATGGTTAGCATCCCAGTGTTTATCCTACAGTGCCATCAGCACACCCTTGGAAATTCTATGGGGAAGATCAAATTCTACTCTGTCTAACAGGGAGCTAGGACTCAGGATCAACTCCATGACAACGGGTTTGGGTTTTTTGGGTTTATTCCTTCCACAGCTTCATTCCTCCTAAACTTTACAGAGGAGTCCTGGTGTGGCACTATAGGATAAACTCTGGACTGCTAACAACAAGGTGGGAATTCAAACCCACCAGCCGTCCTTGGAAGCCCTATATAGGGCTGCTATGAGTCAGAGCCTACTCGATGGCACGTAACAAATCCAACAAGTTTTATAGACGTGGTGCAAATTCACTTCTCAATTTTCTGAAGACAGGAATGTCTCAGAAGCTTTAGAAGGATGAGTATTGCTGTCTCTATTCTCACTCCTCCATTATAAGATACTTCCCATTTAAATTGATAGAGTGATTGTCCTTTTGTGGGATAACCTAAAGCCTTTGTTCCAAGGTTGTTTACCTTCTCAGGGACACCGATAACTTTCCTGAACAATGGCTCAGCTCCAGGGAGTTATCTTAGACCCGGGTCTAGTTCCAGAACAATCAACTCTAAGTTGTTTAAGAAAGCTGTGTACATTAAAATAGCCATAAATCACAGTAATGAATCCACCAGCACGAAAGAAAATTCATTACATGTCTGATACACAGGGCTATTACTTCAGGACTTGATGCATGCTCCCTTGACGGCATAAAATGCAAGACGAAACATGGTATTCACAAACTGCCCCGTAAACAGAAAACAGAGCACATCCGGGGGGGAGAATCCAAGCAACCCACCGACACGTCCATGTTTTATTATATAAAATTTCTCGGGGCCAACAGTTCAGCGAGGAGAATTTATAAACATATCATTTCAACTCTTGGAAAGATTTCAGCATAATTTGCTGGGGCCCCTTAAGTGAGGTGAAATGCATCTCTAACTCTCTACAGAGTCATAAAGAAAGGAGAAGTGACTGTTTGTATTTGCATAGGAATTCATAGCATCTGAAAAATGCTGCACTTTCTTAACTATATAGGTCCATCTTGAGACCATACAGAGATTGCAGGACATGATGTTCTGGGCCTTTCCAAAATGCAGGGGATGCTCTGAGCACGGGCTGGGATGGACAAGCACAGGCCTGCCAGGCAATCCAAGGTCAGTCGTCTTTCTGAAAACCTTTCACTTGGAAGTGAAAATGCTGATGCATTTAACCACAGTCCTCATTTGATTTCCATTTGCAAATGAACAGGAATGATTTCTTCCACTTACCCTTTGTGATTAACTGTTGGCAATCAACATTGTACAAACAAATGAGCCTGCCCCAGTTTTCAACTTTGTAAATCGGGCACTTCAAAACTGTGACACCTTAGGTTTCTGGGTCACGAGTGAACAAGCGCAGACAACTCTACAAGTACTTAACCTTGTGTTTTGATCTGGGATGATTCTTATAATGCATCTCTTCTCAATTTTTAGTTCTCTTTTGGGTTCTTTTAAATGGGTGGTCACTATGAAAAGCCACTGTTATGGATTGAATTGTGACACACAGACACTACATTCAAAAGCAAAGATATGTTGAAGTCCTAATACTGTGAACATGAGCTTGTTTGGAAATAGAGTCTTTGAAGATGGGTTAAGTTGAATTAACATGAGGTCATACTGGAGTGGAATGGGCTGTAATCCAATGAGAAAAGAGACACACAGAGTAGACCATGTGAAGATGGAGGCAGAGATGGAGTCTGCAGAAGCTGCAAACCAAGGAACACCCAGTGCTACCAGAAGTTCAAAAGACAAGGAACCATTGTCCCCTTAAGCTTTCTGTACTGCCTCAGCTTCCTGCACTGTAGGCAAGAAATTTCAGTCATTTCAATCCAACCTACTTTGTGGTAAGCATGGTGGCTCCTTATGATAAGCACTGGACTGCAAACTACAAGGTCCACCCTTCCAGCCCACCAGCAGCTCTGTGAGAGAAAGATGAGGTATTCTGCTTCTGTGAAGATTTGTTGTTGCTGTTAGGTGCTGCTGAGTGGGTTCCGACTCATAGTGACTCATTCTGCACAACAAAATGGAAACAATGCCAGCCCTGCACCAACCTCACAATCATTACACTAGAGACCATTGCTGCTATCACTGCGTCAATCCATCTCATTGGAGGTCTCTGCACTTTACCAAGTATGATGTCCTTCTCCAGGGACTGGTACTTCCTGATACTATGCCTGAAGTATGGGAGACGAAGTCTCACCATCCTGTCTTCTAAGGAACATTCTGGTTGTACTTCTTCCAACATAGATATGTTTGTTCTTCTGGCAGTCTATGGTACTTTTAATATTCTTCTCCAACACCGTAACTCAAATGCATCAATTCTTCTACGATCTTTCTTTTAAGCTTCAGAAACCCTTTACAGAGTCACTATGAGTTGGCACTTAAGAACAACAACTTTGTGATACTTTGTAAAGATAGTTCTAGGAGACCAATCGTCAGTCTTCTTAGCGAATTTGATGAAGGCTGCTGACAGACGGTCTGCTGTTAATCTATGAGCAAAGAAAGGGTGGAATTATTTCATCACATTTATTCTAGTTTCAAGACATCTCACAGAACGGATTGTTGCTAAGGATTAAAACATTTTATTTAGCTCTTTGGAAATGCTGATACCTCGCATGAACCCAGGAAAAGTTTCCGGAACTGTTTCTTTCTATGGTGAGCTCATGGTGGCTCTCTTTTCCTTTAAGACACCCTCAAAGATCAAGCAGTGGGATGGGGGTGCATTGACCTGCTCCTCAGAGTTAGATTTCTCAGCATCCATTGCTTCCTGGTGTGGCGCTGTCCTCGACTGCAAAGTCAGTTTGAACCTCAAGGTTGGCAGTTCAAGCTCATTAGTCGCTCCTCAGAAACCCTATACAGAGTTGCTGTGAGTCAGAACTGACTTGGTGGCACTTAAAAACATTTACTTCCTCAGGCCCAATTAGTGCTCTGGAAGAGGGCTCAGAAACTAAAGGACATTTGTCTATGAAAGAGAAAAATAAATCCATATCCCCCCCCAAAAAGGGCCTGATTACTTCACAAACTAAATAATTGTAACCTTCTGAAGAACATTAACAATGGTTGGGCTGGTATAAGCACTTCATCCCCACCTAGGTCTCCTGAGGGGCAAGGGGAGGCTTAGGATAGAAACATGATCAGTGAAGAGGGTTAGAGAAAGAAAATCATTTGATAATGAAAAATCTAAGACAAAATTTTTTTTTTTTTAAGGAATGGCAGGTTTTCTAGCCTTCACCCTTTCTTGATTTTCCTTTCTCTCTGCATGTTTCTTCTCAGGCTACCTTTGCCAGACTTCTAAATATGGGAATTCCTCAGGAATTGAGCGTACGTTCTCTTCTTACTCTAAACTATCTTTCTGTGTGACTAATGTGGTGCTGTAGAATAAGCCCTGGGCTGTTAACCACAAGGTTGATGGTTTAAACCTACGAGTCACTACTTGGAAACTCTCTATATAGGTTGCTATGAGTCTGAACTGACTTGACGGCACTTAACAACAGCAACAACAGATCTATTTTCATGGTTTAAATTGGTGTTCTGGTTGTTGTTGTTATTAAGTGCCATCAAGTCGGTTCTGACCCATAGCACGCTTGTTTAAAGTTTCTGAGGAGTGACTGGTTCAAACCAACTTTTCAGAAATATACCACAAATCATTTATCCATTTTGTTGTTGATGATTATTTGGGTCATGCCCAGTTTGGGATTATTACAAATTTTGCTACTCATTTGCTACCCATTTGCTAACATTCTTAATATCTTTATTATTATTATTAGATATTATCTACATCTTTACCCAAGACCTCTTTTTAGAGCTCTGGACTGAAATATTCCACTGTGTATTTGATGTGTCAAAGGTAATTCAAACTCAACATGTCAAAGCTGAACTCATCTATTCCTTACTCACAGATCTAGTCATTTTCTAGTTAAGTATCAGTAAATATCATACTATCGTCTATCTAGTTGCTGAAGCTAGACATAGGGAGTCACTCTGGGTCTTCCCTGATCCCAAGTCTACCCATCTGCATTACCATGATGTCTAGGGTCTTCCACCTACATACATATT
Source organism: Chrysochloris asiatica (assembly GCF_000296735.1). Classification (NCBI taxonomy): domain Eukaryota; kingdom Metazoa; phylum Chordata; class Mammalia; order Afrosoricida; family Chrysochloridae; genus Chrysochloris; species Chrysochloris asiatica. The sequence continues at coordinate 980,787 of NW_006408684.1, read as the reverse complement.
CCTGAATCTGGCTGTATTTGTGTCACCTTCTTTTTCGTATTCTCTCCAGAACAAGGGTTAAGGATGTTCTTCTGACATCTCAAAGTGATGTTCCTTATTGTAAGTCCTTTTAAAATTTATTTTGTTTGTCACTGAATTGTACATGTAGAAATTGTTGACTTGATGTATGCTTTGCTATATATATTTCACAATTGAAAAAAATCATTGGGTTGACAATATCAACAGTTGACAAGAATATGGTGCAACTGGAATGCTCACATATTGATAATGAGAATATAAATGGTCTCAACCAATTTGGAAATATGTTTAGCAGTATCTACCAAATCTGTGCATACTTATACCATTGGATCCGCTAATTTCATTCCTTGGTATGTACCCCAAACGAATGTTCAGAGTAGCAAATTTTGTAGTAACCTTAAATTGGGAAGGACCCAAACATTCATCAACAAAAAAATGAATAAATAATCTGTGGTATATTTATACAATGAAATACTATAGAGTAAGGAGAATGAGCAAACTATTGCTCTCCATAACAATATGGATTGATATCACAAACATATTTTTTTTTTTAAAGTTGTCTTTAAAAATGAGTTGTGCTCAGGGCGCTGTGATGCAGGGATTGAGGCATAATCTGAAGAAGGGAAATAATATTAAGACGCTTGACTGTCTTATGAATATTGGTTTCCCTTGCCTACTATTGTAGGCTAGACACTTGAGTGGGATAGAAAGGAATATC
>NW_006408684.1:973280-979001 GCF_000296735.1 Chrysochloris asiatica | reverse complement strand
TGAATAGTTTTCATCTTGTCTAGACAGGTCTGGTGAAAAGAGATGAGGATAAGATTCTTATGATTCAATAGTTAGTAATTATTATCATGACTAATTGCAACTGTCACAACTGTAAATGTAGAAGTTCTGTAACAAAAAAGGGGGAGTAGTTAATCTTTCAGTCCAAAAACAAAGGACCCTAGGACCATGAAGGGAGAAGGGCACGAGCAGAATGTGGGACCCTATCCAGAGAAGCAGTGGCACCAGAGATGGAGGCAAAGATGAGGACATGAACTCTGCTCACTGCGGGGGGGGGCGGGGGGGGGGGGGTCAATGAGGAGTATGTGATACCATGAGTTACCACAGTGTGTGACACTAACTTTAGTGATGTCATTGTTGATGAGTATATACCACAACTCATTTTTTTTTTTTTTAAGTTTTTATTGTTATATTTCACAACTCTTCCTGCTTCTGAATGTTATCCCTGGGTAAATGCTCCCCTTTTAATATCATATGGTTGATTGCTCTAAGTAGTGTGTATCTCACTGATATTATTGTTCACTTTATAGGCTTGTCTAGTTTTGGTGGGAAGTTGAACCACAGAGTTGAGTTCTGTTTCAGACTTGAAGGGTGACTAGGGCCACCCTCTCAGTAGTTCTATCGGTTTCTATCAGACTAGTGAGTCTGGTCTTTATATGATTTTGCATCTTGTTCAGTTTTCTTCCACTCTTTCTAAAATCTTCTATTGTGATCCTTTTCAGAGTGGCCAGTAGTGGTAGCTGAGCACCAACTAGTTCTTCTGGCTTCAGGGTCACAGAGTCTAAGGTTTGAAGTTTCCATGCATCTTTGTTTTCTTCAGTCTCTTATGCTCCAGACAGGGAGAGACTAACGGTTGTTCCGTAGATGACCACTCACAACTTTTTAATACTCCAGTTGCTACTCACCAAAGGAGGATGCAAAACATTGTCTTTGTGGACTGTGTTATGCCAGTTGACCTTCATGATCCCCAAGACTGTGGTCCTAATTCCAGTAACTCTTTCCCTCAAGATATTTGGCTATGGCTAAGAGGTTTCCATAACTTTGTCCCACTATGCTCTACTATATTCATAGATATATTTGCTGCATAGGTAAATATATATAGAGAAATAACCTCTGTCAAATCGATATATACTCATACTTGTAGGTAGTCCCATTTATAAGTAGTCCCTTTATCTTCCCACACCTATTAAACTTGCTTGTCCATCTATGTATCCACTAGTAGATTATTATTATTATTATTGTTATTGGAGATTAGAAGAATATGAAGTTGTATGGAGTTTTAGGATAAGCACTGGACTGCTAATTGCAAGGTGGCACTTCAAACCCACTAGCTGCTCCTCAGGAAACACATATGGGGTTGCTATGAGGCAAATCTGACTTGATGGCTCTAAACAATGACAGTAAAAACCTAGCTTGAATTAGTATTATTGTTGTTATTAAGTGCAGTTGAGTTGATTCCGACTCATAGCGACCCTGTACAGGGTTTCCAAGGCTGTAAATCTTTTCGGGAGCAGAAAGCCTCATCTTGCTCCCATGAAACAGTAGTTTCAAATTGCTGACCTTAAGGTTCGCAGCCCAATTCATAACCACTACACTACCAGAGCTCCTTGAATTAACATAGAGAAAAAGAAAAAAAGAAGGTGGGGAAAAAAAAAAAAAAGCCTAGCTTGACTTGATGAGACTTTGGTAGAATTAATAGATGTCAATGGCAAATCGCATGAGGTCTTTGAAGGAAATAAGGACAACTATAGAGAAAGTCTCCATCATTTTAGAGAAAACAAATAGCACTTGTAACAGAATGTTGCTAGAAATGTGGATGTTAAATGTACTTCTGGTGAAATTTTATAAAAAATTAAGAACTTGTGATTGGATAATTGTGGAGGGGTGATACATTTTAGGTAGGGCAAGGACCTTGTCTGAATAATGTTCAAATGTTTGGTAGAATTGTAAGAGATGAACTTGAATGTTCAGTTTAAGATATTTATTAGCAAAATCTTAAAGACGTATTTTTTTTCTCTTTACTGGTTATAGTAAAATGCAAGAGGAATGAGATGGATGTAAAAAGAACTGTGTAAAAATGAAAACAAAAAAGATTTGGAAAATTCTATTGTATAAACTAAGAGTATATATCCTAGAATTTTCACCAAGAATATGACTATGCAATCATTTGTTAAAGAAATTAAGCATGTGATTGATCCATAAAACTAATGGCCATAGCAGGAAACCCATCAATTTAGATTGAAGGGAATAGAGAAAGGACAAAGAATGCTGTCTGCCTTGTGGAATTCTATAAGCAAGAAACAGGTCAAAGTAGCAATATCTGTTGTCCTCCAAGAAAACAAAAGGGCCATCTTGGGAGCATTTTCGTGGATATCAGCACAACTATTAGAAGGAGCAATGAAAGAAGGACCTTTTCAGTTTCAATGGGTGGGGCTGTGATCTCCTGGGTCTCAAAGTGTGGGACCACAGTTTCCTAGGTTTCAAAGAATCAAATCTTCACCAAATCTGAACTATTTTCAAAACTTGAGAGCTAATATAATTTGTTCTGCTAGGTTTTGGACTTGCTTGGTGCCCATTATCCTTTCTTTCCCTCACTTTCTACTATTTATAATGGAAATTTCTGCCTTGAGTCTGTTCTGCTATTGTACTTTGGAAACAGATCATTTGTGTTCTAGATTTCACAGGTCCACAGATGAAGAGACAGTCTGCCCCAAGATGGAATACATCTAAAGTCTCATCCAGATTTGACTTAGATGTTTCAGAAAATGAAATTTTGGACTTGGGAGTTGATTTAAGATTATGGGGATGATGTGATGGAGTGAATGTATTCTGCATGTTGTAAGGACAAGAATTTGGGGGGACCAAAGGATAAAATGTTAGGGATTGAATTATGTCCTACAATAATATATTTTTATTATGTCTGTGGTTATAATGCCATTGGGAATGGGCTGTCTTTGTTACGTTAATGAGTCCAGGTGAGTATGGGATGTGTCTTGAGTCAATTGCTTTTGAAATAAACAAGATAAGTCAAAAAGTATTACTATAAAAAAGTATTACTATAAATGATAGAAACCTTAATTAAACAAAAATATCATAATGTGAAGCTATAGTTTTTCAACATTTCTTCCATCTAGGTCTATACACTTCTGAAAGTGGTGTTTCCATCTGTCTAACCCTTTCCTGCAGACTTTGGCACTCTGATTTGCGCTACTATAAAATGGCAGTTTTGAAATCCCTCAGGGACTCAAATTGTGTTCCATTTAAATGTTCTTTGAGTTTGGGGAACAAAAATAAGTCTGAAAGGGTAATATCAAGACTGGGTGAATAGGATAAGGTTTCCCAACAAAATTATCATTGTTGTTGTTGTAGGTGCTATTGAGTCAGTACCGACTCATAGCGACCCTATGTACAACAGAATGAAATACTGCCTGGTCCTGAGCCAACCTTACAATTGTTGCCACGCTTGAGCCCATTGTTGCTGCTACTCTGCCAATCCATCTTGTTGGGGATTTTCCTTTTTTTCTCTGACCCTCCACTCTACCAAACATGATATCCTTCTCCAGAGACTGCTCCCTCCTGACAATATGTCTAAAATATGATAGACAAAGTTTGGCCATCCTTGCCTCCAAGGAACACTGGCTGCACTTCTTCCAACACAGATCTGTTGGTTCTTTTGGAAGCCCATGGCACTTTCAATAGTCTCCTCTAATACCATAACTCAAAAGCATTAATTTTTCTACGGTCTTCCTTATTCACTGTCCAGCTTTCACATGCATATGAGGTTACTGAAAATACCATGGCTTGGGTCAGGCATACCTTAGTCCTCAAGCTGACATCTTTGCTCTTCAACACTTTAAAGAGGTCTTGTGCAGCAGCCTAACGCAATACGTCGTCTGATTTCTTGACTGCTACTTCCATGAGTGTTGATAGTTGATCCAAGAAGAATGAAGTCCTTGACAACTTAAATCTTTTCTCCATTGATAAGAATGTTGTTTATTGGTCTGTTGGTGAGGATTTTTGTTTTGTTTACATTGAGATGCAGTCCATACTGAAGGCTATGGTCTTTGATCTTCATCAGTAAATATTTTAAGTCCTCTTCACTTTCAGTAAGCAAGATTGTATTGTCTGCATATCGCAGCAGGTTGTTAATGAGTCTTCCTCTAGTCCTCATGCGCCCTTACTACACTTGAAGAATGATCAGGTGCAGTGTCAGAATTTGGGGGAATAAATCCTTGGCACAAATTTTCTGGCCTCTTGATCACCAATGAAATTTTCAATTTTCTTAAAACTTCTTCCTAATTGCCCCAATGTTTGCTCTGTGTCCTTTGAGAAAATCTGTCAAAATTGTTCCTTTGAACTCCCCAAAATAGGTGGTCATAACCTTCTGAGCTGACTTCTTTGCCTGGAATTTAACTGACCTAGCAGATCTTTGAAGTAATTTGTTTTGTTTTGTTTTCCTTTAAGAGTATTACTGAGACAACTTGCCTGCAGCCATCAGCCGGTCACAGAGATATATTTAATGATGTTTTGTTTAGAACCATAGCAGCAATACTTTTTGACTGACTCTTGTAAACTGGATTAGACAAGTAAGCAATGAAAAGTGATGGGGTAAGATAGATGACAATGCACATGGAGAACTCCACAAAACCAGGAAACAGAAACTGAACAGGCAAGGACCATCCTCTAAAGCTTACACAGAGAGAAATCCTTCTAAAGCCAGCACTCTGAATTTGGGCTTCTGGCCTTCTAAAGTGTAAGAAAGTGAATTTCTTTTATTAAAGCCATTCTCTGTGGTATCTCTGTTTTAGCAGTACTAGATAACTAAGAAGTTCTGGTAGCATAGCAGTTATTATGAATCAGGCTGCTAATCTCAAGGTCAACAGTTTGAACCTACTAGTCATTCCACAGGAGAAAGATGAAGAGTTCTGCTTCTGTAAAGATTTACAGTCTCAGAAATCCTGTACAGGATTGCTATGAGTTGGAACCAACTCCATTGTACATAACCACCACAACCAGATAACCAAGAAAAAATGAAGCAGACTCAGAGAAGTGAGCAGAAATGGAACATGCAGAGTTCAGATTTCATTCCTACAAAGACTGTGCTATCTTTCTTTACTTGATTAACACAAACTTTTTTTAACTTTTGATTGTGAGTTGAGTGAAAGTTACAGTCAAGATCATCAGTTTTATATTCAACAAATCATATGCTTTGCTTCATCTCAATGATTGTAGTCTCCTCCATACAACAACCACCTTGTGGCTAACAGAAACACTCTTGACAACTTTACTATCATTTTGCCAAATCCTATCTTCCCTTTTTTTTTTTTTTTTTTGTAAAGCTAACTCTAATTAGTTTTTATTATTGGCAACTAAGACTCTAACTCAGTCAAGCGGGACTGTGCACAATATGTTTAAGTCATGGTGAGTAGGGCAACATTTATGTAAGCAGTTGTAGGTGAACGATAAGTTTGGATATGCAAAAATGATATGAGGACAAGCAGACCAACTTGGAGTGGCTAGAAGAACAGAAGATACTTCTTGAAAGAAAGACCTACAAGAAAAATATAAAACAATATAGGTAGACCAACTGTTACTACAAGAACAAGCAACTTGCTTGCCCAGGAAACATCAAGGCAAGCGGTCAGGTCCCCTCAGTGCAAACCCCCTTCAAAGACTAAGACTCAGTGGGAATACACGCTGTGA
>NW_006408684.1:970101-972230 GCF_000296735.1 Chrysochloris asiatica | reverse complement strand
AAAAAAAAAAAATGATAGGGCAAGATCTGACCTCCTCTAACTACATGACGAGAGAAAGAGAGAATCACTATCATTGGCATCAGCCAATTCCTGTATAGCACTATAGGATAAGTTCTGGACTACTAAATATAAGGTAGGCTGTTCAAACCCACCAGATGCTCCTTGGACACCTTGTTCAGGGCCCCTATGAGTCAGAACTGACTTGACAACATGTAACAACAACAAGGCCAATTCCTGAGACAGTAGTCAAACATGTTTCTACCCTCTAACCTTTTTACCAGTTCTGACACCAATTATTACTGCAACTGCACTTTTTACTTCTTTACAGGGTTTGATAATTCATTGAAATGGTCACATGGAATTCACAGACAATATTTAAATTATGGATTTATTAAGGAAGTTAATAGACTACAATTCAGGATCAGAAATGCTCAGGATACAATTCTTCAGATTGGACAGCCTCTTCTCAGTCATGCCTGCAGGCATGCTTCTCTTTAGTCTTTGATTCCTTGACCTGGCTCCTGGCCTGGCCCCTTTCCTACTAGGACAAGTGTCACAAAGCTGTTTTATTTCTCCCAAAGTACTCATAAGAATGCTAGTTTACCAATAAGTCTTCTGCAAAAAGGCACTCAGCTTTCTCACTCCCTAGACTAGGAACCGTGACACAAGGTCTCCTGCCAGTCTCCTGGTCCTGCTGCTTCTGCTACATCTGCTTTGCTGCCACTACTTCTCCCTGACTTTCATGATCTCTGATGTCACAGCTCTGTCTCCTTAATCTAGGAGGTTCAGTGTAGGAATCTTGGGTCCAAAGAATGGATTCCACTCCTGGCTCTTCTTTCTTGATGGTAATGAGCTCTACCTTTCTGCTTCTGAGATGGTTCCTTTTAAACCTGGCAGAATGGCAAACTGACCAGTATCCTCATTAGGGTTCTACTGACCTCATATGCATGGCCCAACCCCTCAAGAGTGCCATGTGCCTAATTTGCATTATTAACAACCTATCCAATGCCATTGGTGGGCCATAAGCACCTTATAATTCATAACCCTTCCTAGCCATTTGGGGAACACTTGGCTCTGTACAATAAACATTGGACTGCTAACCACAAGCCACTGAAGAAAGACAGGGTTTTCTGCTCCTTAAAAGATCTACAGCTCTGAAAACCCCATACAGGATCACTATGAGTCCAAAGTGATTTAACGGTACTCAAGAACAACAACAACCCAATCATTTGGTGGGAATCACAAAGATGATGGCCAGAAGGGCCATATTAAGTAATTCACAGCAACACAGATCAGACTGTGGTGTGTTTACATTTGGCTGATCTAAAACCTTATTTCCCTGACCACTGAGAGATGCTGCATGCTCTGAACTGGGGAATGGCAAGTATAAAACTATGTCTTGGACAGTCTGGATGGGTAATATGGATGCAAAAGGGATATCAGAGGATAGGAGACAAGTTCATTAATTCAATAAATGTTTATTGAACTTTTCCTATATATGGAACAGACCATCAACTAGTCATATGCAAATTCAAACTGAAGCTGAAGAAAATGAAAACAAGTCCACGAGAGCCAGCATATGACCTTGAATATATCTCACCTGAATTTAGAGATCATCTGAAGAACAGACTTGATACATTAAACACTAAAGACTGAAGACCAGAAGAGTTGTGGGATAACATCAAGAACATCATACACGAAGAAAGCAAAAAGTCATTAAGAAGACAAGAAAGAAGGAAAAGGTCAAAATGGATGTCAGAAGAGACACTGAAACTTGCTCTCCACTGGAGAGATGCTAAAGCTAATGGAAGAAATGAGGAAGTCCAAGAGCTGAATGGAAAATTTCGAATATCAGCTCGAGAAGATAAAGCCAAATATTACAACAAAATGTGCAAAGATCTGGAATCAGAAAACCACAAAGGAAGAACACGCTCAGCATTTCTCAAGCTGGGGGAACTGAAGAAAAAAATTCAAGCCTCAACTTTCGTTATTGAAAGATTCTCTTGGCAAATTATTGAATGATACAGAAAGCATCAAGAGAAGATGGAAGGAATATACAGAGTCACTGTACCAAAAGGAAATGGTTGTTGTTCAGCTGTTTCAAGAGATAGCATATGATCAAGAGCCAA
>NW_006408684.1:958681-969575 GCF_000296735.1 Chrysochloris asiatica | reverse complement strand
GCAGTTGTTCGAACAGAACATGGAACACTGAATATTTTAAAAGTAAGAAAGTTGTGCGATAGGGTTGTAGTCTTTCAGCATACTTATTCAACCTGTATGCTGAGCAAATAACCCAAAAAGTTGGGTTCTATGAAGAAAAATGTGGCATCAGGATTGGAGGAAGACTCATTAACAACCTGCGATACGCACATATACAATCTTGCTTGCGAAAAGTTAAGAGGACTTTAAAAATTTACTGATAAAGATCAAAGAGCACAGCCTTCAGTATGGATTATGTCTCAATATACAGAAAACAGAAATCCTCACCACTGGACCAATAAACAACATTCTTATCAATGGAGAAAAGATTGAAGTTGTCAAGAACTTCATTCTTCTTGGATCAACTATCTACACTCACAGAAGCAACAGTTAAGAGATCAGACGATGTATTGCATTAGGCAAATCTGCTGCACAAGACCTTTTTAAAAGTGTTGAAGAGCAAAGATGTCAGCCTGAGGACTAAGGTGTTTCTGACCCAAGCCATGGTGTTTTCAATAACCTCCGATGCATGTGAAATCTGAACTGTGAATAAGGAAGACCATAGAAGAATTGATGCTTTTGAGTTATGGTGTTGGAGGAGAAAGTACCATGGGCTGCCAAAAGAACCAATAGGTCCGTTTTGGAAGAAGGGTAGCCAGAGTGCTTCATGCAGGCCTAGATGGCCAAACTTCGTCTCTCATACTTTGGATATATTGTCAGGAGGGACCAGTCACTGGAGAAGGCTATCATGTTTGGTAGGGTGGAGGGTCAGAGAACAAGAGGAAGGTCCCCAATGAGATGGATTGGCCAAGTGGCAGCATCAATGGACTCATGCGTGGCAGCTGCAGTGAGGTTGGCCCAGGATCGGGCAGTGTTTTGTTCTGCTGTGCATAGGGTTGCTATGAGTCAGTACTGACTCGATGGCACCTAACAACAACAGACAGTGCTCTTGGCTCTGGAAATATGTCAAAGGGCATAATAGACCAGGTGTCTGCCATCATAAATTTACATTCTAGTTTGGAAAGGCGTGTTATATATAAGTAAATAAAGGCATAAGAAAATTTCTGACAGTAAGAGCAGTATTAAGTAAATGAAGCAAGATGGTATGAAACATAACTGGGGAGTTGTGGGGTCTACTTTACAGGTAGTGAGTCAAGAACTGAATTAAGTTCGTGAAATGAACTTTTACCAAGGAAGGATCCATAGGACTCAGACCACTTCAATTAAATTCTACAAACAGTTTGGAAGCATATACCTGCACCAAATATTCATAGATTTTGTAACTCATATTTGTTGTTGTTTTTAAGTGCCGTAGAGTCGGTTGCAACTCATAGTGACCCTGTATAGGGTTTCCTAGGAGTGGCCGATGAGTTTGAACGGTTGACCTTGCAGTTCACACAGACTTTGAAGTCAAGTGCTTATCCTATAGTGCCATGAGGTCAGTAATTTTGTGCTTTGGTGGAAATAGGGGAGAATTAGTTGAATGGATTGGTTAGGTGGCACACACAACACTGGTGAATAAAAAAGTTACAGTATCATTGAAAGAAATAGAAATTTTGAAGGGGAATTAGTTTTGAGGGAAAGTGAATTCTTTCCAATTTATACTTACTGCTTTGGGGTTAATAATGGCACCCTCAAATGGAAATGTCCCGGTGACACAGAGGTCAAATCTGAAAAAGTCCATTTCAGAAGCATTCCCAGTTTCCTCCACGCCCACCTCTGTCTCCATGCCTAGGCATGGAATCTACCTCCTGGCTGAGTTGTAGTTTCACCTCTGCCCCACTGCCATTGCCTAAGGCATGGATGGGAAACAGCCAGCCTGAGGGCTGTATAAATCCTGAGAAATCATTTGGTCTGGCTCTGTCAAGGCAACCACAGTACCAGCCATCACATTAGGGGTGAGTTAATTAAATGTTTGACCAAATATAGCAGGCTAGTTTGGTTTCTCTTAAAATTTTTATTTAACTTTTTATTGTGAATTGAGTGAAGGTTGACAGACAGGATCATCAGCTTCACAATCAACAAATTATACTCTTTGTTTCATCTCAATGATTACAATCCCCTCCCTGCAACATTATTCTGCTTCTTCCCTGTGCTTTCCCTTTTACATCTAATATTTCAAAAATGAACAAGGCAAAAATATTTGATATATACATATAAAACAAAAAATATCTATTCATTTAAATGTCCCAAGGGCACATTCTGCAAACCAGCCTCCTGTCCACAGGCACATAGCCTTACTCAGTCCATGGGCCTAGAGCCCGCAGCTGCTCTATCTTTTCATGTCATCATCGCCTCTAACACCGTCTCTGCTGTTGCTGCCTTTCTACGTTGGGATCTCATGGTCTTCCTTTTTGATGGTCCTGAGACTGTCTATTCCTGAAATGAAAGATTAATTACTCCCCCCTTTTAGTTATACATCTTCTACAATTACAATTATGACAATCACAATTAATCCTGCTAACAGTTACTCACAATTAAATCATAAAATTCTATCAGCATCATCCCCCATTCCCTTTCATTAGGTCCATCTGAAGAAGAGGAAAACTAGTGGGGATTCTAGTTAACCCCCCTTGTTCTGAAACTAAGCGCACTCATGAAACTTTGTGAGACAGTCACTTCATGTTTTTTTAACCCTGATTTTGATAGCCAATCTCCAGATTGCCCGCCCCTATCAACCCAGTGCACTCAGGAAACAAATTTATTCCTTGATACAAAGAATCATTCCATTTTGGCTGGAATTTTGAGCAACTGCATCCATAAGCAAATGCCCAGTTCATCAACTTGTAGCAATTTACCCTTGCTTATATTATCAAGCATCTGTGTTGTCATCTGGTCGCGTTCTGGTCAATTAGCCAGTCAAGCTAGGTCAAATGGGTACTAGCTACAAGCTTGGGAGTTCATGCATGCCTCCCTGCACTTTAGACCAGTTGGCCAATTCTCTCTCAGCTCTAGCCCCCAATGACAAGGTCAGTGCCCATGGGCTCAGGAGTTTACACATCCCCCTAAACTTCAGACCAGCCAGAACTTTCTCTTCTCTCTCTCATCTTGAGGTCTTCAAATATCATTGGAACATGGGCAGACTCAGCCCGTGTCTCCATTGCTGCAGTTTGCCCACTTCCACTCACCAGTAGACCCAGGTGGTCACCAGTGAGTATATTAGAATGCTTGAGAGTTCCCTTTGAGTTTCAGTCTTAGAAGGGGGTTTTCCCTGATGGGCTGATTATTTTATTTTATTTTTTGCCTCAATGCCTCCATAGAAAACAGTTTGCTTAAAATTCAAACAAATAGTCTGCTTTCTTTCTGCAGGTCAGCAGGCTAGTTCTTAAGTAGATAATTTCGTATAGCTCGCAAATTATGTTATAAATTTTGGCAGAAAAAAAGGTTCCCCATCCTTGGCCTGCTTTTACCTGGATGCCCAATTTCAACCTTTGATTCCAATCTCCCTCACTGAGTGAGACACACAGTAAGTGCTTCATGAATGTTTTCTTGGAAGGAAATGGAATTGCATCTGAGATGTATAGAAAGTAGGACGTGTCAGGTGTTGAAATTAGGAGGAGGCAGCATTTTAATTTTTATTTTCAGACTGGAGAGGAAGAGGTTGATTGGTTAAAAAAATGGCAGCAGCATGTGGGAACCTGGAATATACTGATAACATGGTGCTTTGCTACCCATAATGTGGGGATGGTAGATTTGGAAAGATCATGGGACGCTTGGAGTATAAGGAAGACAACATTGGTAGTGTTTGCAGGGCCTAAAGTAGTACTAAGTGGCTGGCACCAAGCTCTGGGACTATCTTTTGGTTTAGGGCTCTCCTCATCCTTACCACCTCCTAATTAATTAACAATGATCTCATGACCCTTAAATAGTTAGGCAATTAACTTGGTGTCAGGCCAAGTCTTGCCAAGTGAGGTGTAGTATATAAGGGAAATTGAGGCTTAAGGATGGGAATTCACTTGTTCAAGGTCACACAGGTGATTAGTAATGGCTGATGATGGAGTCCTTTTTTGTTCATCGTCACACCTTTAAGATTCCAAACTTGAGGCCCTCAACTCCAAACAGCTCTGGGATCCCTAAATATTTCCACAACTAGGCTTACGCAGAATGGATCCCCTTCTTCCATCCTCGACACCCATTTCAGACAAGATTTAGTGAAGTCAAGTGAACCTTGCTTCAACCTTGTTCGCAGGTTCTAAGTGGTCGTTTCATTTAAGACATTTAACTAAAAGCCCTTTCCATAGAACCAACTCCTGCAGGCATGCTGCCAGCAATTAATGAAAGATGATAAAATAATAAAAGAAGTAATACATTAACTATATTATCCTTGCACATTTGGGCAGTCCTTTTCATTATATCCTCTTTATGGACATCCTCCAGCAACATTTGAAGAGCTACTTTATTGCTGTTCTGTGACTGTTTAGGTTTCCAGACATTAACAGGCTGCTTAAATGCTAATGCTCTCTTTTGCTCTTCCATCTTCCCTGGTTGGCTCTGATGTAAATGCTCAGTAGGGGTACATTACAGCCATACCTTTTTCTCTCTTTGCTGAGAGAATGAGCTGAACGGGAACTTGAAATGACATATTTCAGTTTTTGGACACTCAAACTCTGAAAGAAATTGGTTTGCTAATTAAGAGAAATGATGCAATTGGCCTCCATCTCTAATTTGCTTAAGGAACAATTTGGTCTGGAAGCAAAGCATTTCCCCCAAGTCACAGTCCTGTGTGGGCATGACTGAGATCTTTTATACCTTAAGCAGCAAAACCTGGAGCAGATACCTGTTCTTTCCTGCTTGCTCTAAGGGTGCTTAGACACAGAGGCCACGTTCTTGGCAGCCCAGACTTCCAGGATTTCTGCTAGGCTCTGGACTGCTAATTACAACGTCAGTGGCTCAAACCCACAAACTGCTCCTTAGAAACTCTATTCAGAGTTGTTTTGAGTTGGAACTGACCAGATGACACTTAACAATAACAACGCTAATATTTTTTGTGTTAGCCCACCTGGGCCTGACCTTCATTCACACCTTTCACCAGAGCTTGTACAGAGTGCAAATGGTTAACATGCTTGGCTGCAAACCAAAAAGTTGTAAGTTTGAGTCCATTCAGAAATGCTTTGGAAGAAATCCTGGTGATCTACTTTTTAAGAACCAGTCACTGAAAATCTATGTAGCACAATTCTATTCTGATACACATGGGATCACCACGAAGCAGAACGTACACGACAGCAATTGGAATAAAAACTAAACAAACAACTGGAAGTACAGCAATATACTTTTGCCTGGATTTACTCACAGAACTCTGATTTCAGAAGAAAAAAATTTTTGCCCGACTAAAACTTGAGCTATTTAAAGATTTTCTTGTATCTGTGCAGGCCATCTGACACGTTCTGACCAAAGAACTGCAAGCAGAAATGTGTCTAGAGTTTGTGGGAAAGGTGGCGTGCCTAATACAGGAACCACTTCCTCTCTTTTTTCTATTCGTCTTCTGGTCTGGAACAATGTGGATGAGACTCCTGGTCACATACTAAATGTATATAGCAATCACCTGGTCACCACCAGGTAATAAGAAAGAGGATGGAAGCACCTATCCAGTGAGGCTGGAACAGAAAGACACAAAGGACTCACCTCTCTGGCTGTGTTTTAGGAAGTTGCATCTCCTGTCTCTTGGATCACCCCTTATTCCAGGTGTTTAAGCCACTGTTGGGTAGGATTTCTGTTGCTAGCAACTGGTGGCATTCCTCACAGACACCAGAGTCTGTCATGGAGAGAGTTGACCTGAAAGGGCAATGATCACTTTATAAACTGAGATAAGATTGAGTATTAATTGCCAGGGGCAACTCTAGGTCAGTCTTTTCTCTGTACAGCTTTTTCCAGCCTCTAAACTTGGCTCTCATGGCCTTCTTAATTCCACTTATCCAAATCACTTAAGGTCCTGAGCTTGCCTGGTAGGAGCTTTCTAACTTCTTATGTTCCTAACCTTGACTTTTGCTGGGAGCCTCTGCTTCTTTCCCAGTACCTCATTCCTGGGTTTCCTACCTTATCCTTGACATCCAGTTCTGTGATTGACTGGAAAGTACTAGTCCTCTATGTCTGCCTTCCTCAGAAAGTGGTTTGTCAAAATGCAGAGCTTGTAGATGATGCAGACAGAGAGAAAAAGAAAAAAGACCCCAGAAAGTTGCTTGGGTGTTTTCTGCCCAGAACTGCACACATCTGACAGGCAGAATATATTCTGCAACCTTCTTGTGTCTTTCTTCCATCCCTAAATTCTCAATCTACAAACTATGCTGTATTTTCTGAGATAATCAAGAGTAATGAAAGAGCATTAAAACCAGTGCCCTAGAAAGAATGAGCATTGTTGAAATCTGATGACTGTGGATTCATCTGAGAATCTCACATATATGTTGTAAGGATGGAAGAAAGCATCTCTTCACTGTAGCAAACATTTAAAAATTCTTTTTGGTAATTTTATTGTTTAGCTTTTCTTTACTAAGAAATTAATTTTCCCCTACAGTGGAGTTCTGGTAGCGTAGTGGTTACGAATCGGGCTGCGAACCGGAAAGTCAGCAGTTCGACACTACCAGCTGCTCCGCGGGAGAGAGATGAGGCGATCTGCTCCCGTAAAGATTTACAGCCTCAGAAACCCTATTCAGGGTCGCTATGGGTCGAAACCGACTCGACGGCACTTAACAACAACAACAGTGGAGTTACTGATCTCTTTGCTTAATTGTACTTCATCATGTTTTTGGAAGCTGAATGCCGTTCTGGTTGTTGTTCTACATTTAATGCTTTCTGGGTAAAGGATTTCCTGAGTTTAGCTTCTTTCTGCTTATTCCTGAGGAACATGGTCCCAGTCTAGAGAGGCTCCTGTAATAGACTTTCAGAAGCCTCTTGGGCTTCTATTCATCCTGACAAAGAATAGAAGTGAGTCTTGCAATCAAGGAAAGATAGAAGATCCTTTCTAGTTCACTAGTATTTCCCTGTTCCTTCCTCTTTTGCATGCTCTTCTGGAATGTATTCTGCTGTTTGCTAAGAATGCCTGGTGCTTCCTTGCTTTCTGAACTTATCTCTTGGCCTTGACCCCTTGCTTGAAACTAAGCTGATTTCTTAGTCTTTTTCCTCTGTGGCTTGCCTTAGGCCAACTTTCTATTTCACACTCCACTGGAGACAGCATCCTCTTGGCTAGATAGTTAGAATGTTGTTGTCCTTACCTTGGACTAGGCCCTGAACCCAATAAACACCATTAGAGCTGTTCAAAGGTGGAATCAACACTTGGATTCTTTGAGCCCCTTGTTGCTAGAACAAATGTTGAAGACTAGGTGGTTTTAAGTGTCAACTTGCCTAGCCCAGTCATTTAATTAAACACTATCTAGACATTGCTGTGTATTTTGTAGATGTGGCTAACATCTACAATCAGTCAGCCTGAACTAAAGAAGATTACCCTTGACAATAGGGAGGGGGTCTTTATCAATCAGCTGGTGGACTTATGAGTCAAAACTGAGATTTCCTTGGAAATGAATTCACCTGGAAATACAATTGCTTGGGTCAGAATCACTATAGAAGATTAAAGATGGAGTAGGAGAAAAATGTAGAACACAGTTCAAAATTATAAAAAACAACACAGACTTCCTGCTATGACAGAGTCTGGTGGGATCCCCAAGACTATGGCCCTTAAATACCCTTTGAGCCTGGGACTGAATACACTCCAGAAGATCACCTATCAGCAAAACAATAGACGGGCCTAGAGAGTGAACAGCAACAGCTGTAAGGAACATGCTTCTCAGAACTATCCACCATACAAGACCATAAGGACTATCATTGACCCAAAAACAAAGCTCTGAAGGTGGGAAGGGATAGGGAAGATGGGCAAATGGAAATGGGAAACCCAGGGAGGAAGTGGGGGGGAGAGTGCTGTTATATTGAGGGGCTTGTCACTAATGTCATGAAACAAAATGTGTATAAATTGTAGAATGGGAAACTGGTTCTGTAAGGTTACACCCAAGCCACAATGAAATGCTAAAAATAAATAAATAAGTAAATAAATGAAAAGACTAAATATCAATTCCTGCTGCAGTTTCCAGTCTAATATCTGCCTATGGTATTTGGACTTCACAGTCCCCACAATTGAGTGAGTCAGTTCCTTAAATTGATTCTCTGGTGTGGCACTGTAGGATAAGCAGTGGACTGCTAACTACAAGGTTGGTGGTTCAAACCCACCACTCACTCCTTGGAAATCCAGTGTTGTTAAAATGCCAACAAGTAGGCTCCAACTCATCCTGACCGTACATAGGGTTTCTGAGGAGTGGCTGGTGAGCTTGAACCACTGACTATATGGTTCAAATCAACCTTGCAATCCACGCATTAACCCACAGCACCACACCAGCACTCCCTATACAGGGGTCACTATAAATTGGAACAGATTTGATGTTACTTAACAACAACAACATGTAAATGGCATATAGATATAAACGTAGGTGCAGCTATATCTCCTTTTGGTTCTCTTTCTCTAGGGAACCCTGACAAATCAAGGGCTTTGAATGCTATGGAAAACTCAGCTTCAATATTCTTGGCAAAAAGGAATTTATATATATTTTTAAGTACTAGTTAAGAGTCTCAAATTTGCCTAAAGACTAAAAGGGGCAAACATACATAAGTCAATGAAAAGAAAAGGTCTTAAGTTTCATAATGCTTACTCAATTGTTGAGTGAAATGGATTTGCTCATAGATAAAACAATGTGACATATAATTCCTACATTCATATTTTGTGATTGCTTATTCTTACATACCTTTATTATTATTATTCTTTTCATTTTGAGCTTGGAAGAAACCTTCATAACCTTTCGAACTAGAGATTTTATATTATTCGCTATGGAAATCAAAAAGCTTTGCCAGATTGGATCTGGAATGTCAATTAATTGTCAGTTCTTCACATTGAGTAATTGATTAATTGGCACAATGTTAATCTCTAAATCAGTGGTAATAAATTGCTTGGTTTTTAATCTTGACCTTCATAGTGCTAAAACTCTTCAAATTGCCACTGTTCCTGCAAGAGAATGACTGATGAAGCTACATTCCTCCCATAATTTTCGTTGCTCCTAAAATTTCTACCTCATTGAGAATCACAGGCGTGTCTGGAAGCCAACTCTGAGACCGAGCACTGGGGCTCATGCCCATCCATCAGGTGGAAATTGATGGGAACCTGGGGCCCTGCCCTGGCAGGGACAGGAGCGCCTTTCAGCTGATGATTTTCTTTTTTTTTCTTTTTTTGCCAACCTAATCACTTTAATATCACATAGGATTAATTTAATAGATGCCCTATTTACCACAAAATTTATAGCTAAAGCTCTGGGAAGGTGTTCTTTTCTTTTAAGAGGCAAAACACAGGGTAAATGGTAACTATGTCTTCTGCTGTTTGTATTAATAAATTCCACATCTGATTTCTGAGGAGCAGCTGATGGGTTTGAACTGTCAACCTTGTGGTTAGCAGTCTAGTGCTTATTCTACAGTGTCATACCAGAACTGCTCTCTAATCATTGCTTAGTGTTATTAAATGCTGTCAAGTTGGTTCGGATTCATAGGAAATCTTTATAGGATTTCTGAGGAGCGGCTGCTAAATTTGAACTGATAACCTTGTGGTTTAAACCAACCTTGCAGTCCAGTGCTTATCTTACAGTGCCACACCAGGACTCTTCCCCTAAACATAAGCTTGTATTTTTGTCATATGCAGGAAAGACTCAGGGTAAGATTGAGGGGGCTAACAACCACTACTACAAATATGCTTCAGGGCTATTCTCTCATCTCTTTCAACCCTTCATTCCTCCTTCTTGCCCCCACCCTTGTCTCTTTCCTGATAAGGTACCCTAGATAGCTGAGGTGTGAATGATATCACCTTTCAGAGGTATTTGTGAGGTAACAAGTTCTCCTGAAGAACCCCAAAGCCCATGGTGACAGTTCTCCTAGGCCGCTCTAGCTCCTCTCATGTCTTTGTACTAGAATGTCATCTTCTGCAGGCAGAGGCTCTTTTTTGTTCTTCTTTCCATTCCCCAGGACCAACTGAATGAAGATTAAGTCTCTTCTTAAATGAGGTTATTCAGCTGATCCTTGGAAACCCTATACAGGGTCGCTATGGGTCGGAATCGACTCGATGGCACTTAACAACAACAACAATTCAGCCACGGTGTTACCATATACTTATGAAATTAGATTAAATAAAGCATCTCAAGCATAATTATATTGGCAGAGCCAATATAAAATTGTGGCTGATGAACATTTTCAAATACACATATTTTCTGTAAACTTCAGTGGTCTCCTAAAATATTGAGCATGTTTATAAGGTTTAAAGAAATGATTATTAAGTTAAAGTGATACTTTGTAGAACCACTGATTTAGGAGAAGACAGCATATGGCAACAGCAGCTAAGGCCTAGTGATAGCTGCTGTTAAGATAAAAAAAAAAATAAAAAAAAAAACCAAACCTATGGGGGCTAGTCTACTCTTTTAACATTTGGAATCACCAGGAGTGAGTTGGAACCATTCTATGACAGCTAACTACTGTGCTATCAGGTGCCTATTAATGTAGTGAGATCTAAGACCAATATTTAGAAATGATTTTTTCTCATTTGTATTTGAGTTGTTGTTGTTGTTATTAGGTGCCATTGAGTTAGGACCGACTCATAGTGACCTTATGCACAGCAGAACAAAACATTGCCTGATCCTGGGCCAACCTCACTATTGTTGCCACACTTGAGTCCATCGATGCTGCCACTTGGCCAATCCATCTCATTGGGAGTCTTCCTCTTTTTCTCTGACCACCCCGACACCTTACCAAACATGATATCCTTCTCCAACTACAGTTCCCTCCTGACAATATGTCCAAAGTATGA
>NW_006408684.1:952683-954976 GCF_000296735.1 Chrysochloris asiatica | reverse complement strand
GTGTGCTGAAGACCTGGGGGGCATGGGGGAAGGATTGCATGGAGGGGATTGTAACCATGGCAATGAGACGATATACGATAGAATGAATGTAAAATCAATGTTCTCCCATGTAAACTGTCACATAATTTACAAGAAAACATTTAAAAAAATTAAAGATAAAAAAACAAAACAAAAAAACAAAATCATCAACTTAAAAATTAGCCCACAAACAAGTTCTGGTTTGGCACTGCAAAGTTGGTTTGAACTAAAGGTTGGTGATTGAATGTCACCAGCTGCTCCTCAGAAACCCTATACAGGGTAACTATGAGTCAGAACTAACTCCACGACACTTAACAACAACAACGGGATAGCTGGAACTGCGATTGCTTTGACAGTGTCAAAACAAATGATTTCACAGGCCTTATGTGGCCCATGGGCCAGACATTCCCCATACCTCAACTAGAGCCTTCAATATGGATTTCACATCAATATAAAGAAAACAAAAATATTCACAATTGGATCAATAAATAACATGAAAATGAAGAAAAGGCTGACATTGTCAAAGACTTCATTTTGCTCGGTTGCATAATCAACACTCATTTAAGAAGAAGCCAGGAAATCAAACGACATAGTGCATTAGGCAAATCTGCTGCCCAAGATCTCTTTAAAGTATTCAAGAGCAAAGATATCACTTTGAGGCCTATAGTGTGCATGACTCAAGCCATGGTATTTTCAAATGCTTCATATATGTGTGCAAGTTGGACAGTGAATAAGGCAGGCTATAGACAAACCCATGCATCTGAATTAAGAGTATCATAGACAGTCAGAAGAACAAATGTTTCTTGGAGGAAGTACACCCAGAATGCTCCTTAGAAGCCAGGATGGCAAGACCTCATCTCTCATACTTCAGACATGTTATCAGGACAGACCAGTCCCTGGAGAAGGGCATCTTGCTTGGTAAAAGGGAGAGTTGGCAAAAAAGGGAAAGGTCCTCAAAGAGATGGATTCACACAGTGGCAGTGGCAATGGATTCAAATTTAACAACAATTGTGAGGATGGTGCAGGACTGGATAGTGTTTCATTCTGTCATGCATGTGATCCTTATGAGTCGGCACCAACTTCAAGGCACCTGACAAAACAATTGACTCTGTATTTCCCGTTTTTCTACATGGACAGTTGCTGTTACGAGCTATTGAGTTGTTTCTGACTCATAGCAACCCTGTATAGGATTTCCAAAGCTATAAATCTTTATGGGAGCAGAAAGCCTCATCTTTCTCCTGTGGAGGGACTGGTTAGGTTTGAACTACCCTCCTTGTGGTTCATAGTCCAGTTATTATCCTACAGCACTGTCATGGGAAATTAGTGAGATGTTTATATATATGTTGTTAAGTGCTGTGGAGTCGATTCCGACTCATAGCAATCCCATATAGGTTTTCTGAGGCTTTATATCCTCTATGGGAGCAGAAATGTCTCATTTTTCTCCTGCTGAGCAGCTGAATGGCTCAAACTGCAGGCCTTATGGTTCACAGTCCAGTGCTTATTGTATGGTGCCATGCACTCCCATATACACACACATTACATATAAAACCACTTAACATTGCGGTATGAGTATTCTGGAACACTTAATTGTGCTCATGAGGGATCTGTACATGAACCAAGAGGCAATTGTTCAAACAGAACATGGGGGGACACTGGATGGTTGAAAATTGAGAAAGGTGTGTGGCAGGGTTGTATTCTTTCACCATACTTATTCAACCTGTATGCTGAGCAAATAATGAGAGAAGCTGGGTTCTATGAAGATAAACGTGGCATCAGGATTGGAGGAAGATTCATTAACAACCTGCGATATGCCGATGATACAACCTTGCTTGCTGAAAGTGCAGAGGACAAAATATTTACTGATGAAGATCAAAGACCACAGCCTTCTATATGGATTGCATCTCAATGCAAAGAAAACAAAAATCCTCACCACTAGACCAATAAACAACATTTTTATCAATGGAGAAAAGATTGAAATTGTCAAGGACTTCATCCGTCTTGGATCAATTATCAACACTCACGGAAGCAGTAGCCAAGAAACCAACCGATTTATGGCATTAGGCAAATCTGCTTCACAAGACCTTTTTTTAAACTGTTGAAAACCAACGATGTCAGCTTGAGGACTAACATGCACCTGACCCAAGCCATGGTATTTTCAATAACCTCATATGCATATGAAAGTTGGACAGTGAATAAGGAAGACTGTTGAAGAATTGATGCCCTTGAGTTATGGTGTTGGAGAAGAATATTGAAAGTGCCATGGGCTGCCTATAGA
>NW_006408684.1:941873-952583 GCF_000296735.1 Chrysochloris asiatica | reverse complement strand
TGAAAGAATACAACCTTTTCGTATACCTTTCTTAATTTTAAACCATTCAGTGTTCTCATGTTCTGTTTGAACAACTGTATTTGAGTAGTTATAGGATATTACTGAAGGAATGTTGTCTGGATATCTAAAAACATAAGTTTTCACTGCTGTTGAGGCAGTTACTGTCTGTCTGACTTGAACAAACCACTTTAACCTTCCTATGGGTTTTCCACTAAAATGGGAATAATAATATTTACCTAATAAGGTAGCTTTGAAAATTGTTGTTGTTGTTGTTAAGTGACATTGAGTCAGTTCTGACCCATAGCGACCCTGTACAGGGTTTACAAGGAGCAGCTGGTGAGCTTGAACTGCTGACATTGCAGTTCAAACAGCTTTGCTGTCTGGTGCATTAACCCTGCTACAGTGCCACACGAGGACTCCATTAGAATGTGCAAAAATGTTTAGAAACTAGCACCATAGTAAAATATTAATACCGTTGTTATTTATGTTTCTAGGAGTTCTGGTGGAATTCATAGAAAAGCACTGGACTGCTATCTGCAAGGTTGGCTGTTCAAACCCACCTACCACTCCTCGCTATTGGTGGGAACCGACTTGATAGCACCTAATAACAATAGCAACATCAGAATCCAAAGGAACCTGGGTAGTGCAAGGAGTTTGCCGTAGACTGCTAACCTAAAGGTTGGTAGTTCAGACCTACCTGCTAGTTCCATGGAAGAAAAGCCCTATTGATCAGCTTCTGTAAGTATTGTTGTTGTTGTTGTTAAGTGCCGTTAAGACAGTTCCAACCCATAGCGACTCTGTATAGGGTTTCCAAGGAGCAGCTGGTGAGCTTGAACTGCTGACCTGAAAATTTTTTGGAAAAATTCTATTCCAAAATAGATCGCCATGAGTTTGGGACAACTTTAGGGCAGCAATAACAACCTGGAATTCCAAAAAGTAGAGCCATGAGGCCTGGGAACCCCCTGATACCAGCTGACCTGGAGGTGTCAGTATGATGATGTGAACTTGGTCAGCTTACAGAAAACACCCCAAACCTGTTGCTGTCTAGCGGATTCCAGCTCATGATGGCTCCATATGTTACAGAGTGGAATGGTTCCCTATGGTTTTCTTGTCTGTAATCTTTATGGCAGCAGATGGTCAGGGGTTTGCTCCATATCATTACTAGGAAAGTTTGAACTATCAACCTTTAGGATGTTGTATGGTGCTTTCAAGTCAGCTCCAGCTCATACTGACCCTGTGCACAACAGAATAAAACACTTCCTAGTCCTGCACCATCCTTACAGTTGTTTTGTTTGAGTCCATTGTTGCGACCACTATTTCAATCCATTTCATTGGGATTCTCTTTTTTTGGTGACCCTTGACTTTTGATGTCCCTTTTCAGGGACAGGTCCCTCCTAATAATATATCCAAAGCACGTGAGACAAAGTCTCCTCATCCCCGCTTCTAAGGAACACTTTGGCTGTGCCTCTTCCTAAGCAGATTTGTTCTTGTGGCTTTTATTAGTTTTGACTAATAGTGATCCTGTATAAGGTTTCCAAGGAGCATCTGGTGGGTTTGAACCTCCGACCTGGTGGTTAGCAGTCCACTGCGTATCCTACAGCATACCATTTAAAATGCATCAATTCTTCTCCTAGTCTTCTTTATTAATTGTCCAGCTTTTCATATGCTTATGAGGCGATTGAAAATATCATGGCTTGGGTCAAGTGCACCTTAGTCTTCAAAGTGACATATTTGCTCTCTAGCATTTTAAAGAGATCTTGTGCAGCAGATTTATCCAATGTAAAGTGTGGGTTGATTACCTGGCTGAGCTTCCATGTGCCTTGATTGTGGATCCAAGTAAAATGAAATCCTTGACAACTTCAATCTTTTCTCTGGGCTATCGTGATGTTGTTTATTAGTCCAGTTGTAAGGATTTTTGCTTTCCTTACACTGAGTTGTAATCCATACAGAAGGCTGTATTCTTTGATCTTCATCAATAAATGCTTCAAGTCCTATTCTTTTTCTTCAAGTAAGGTTGTGTCACCTGGATATCAATGAGTTTTCCTCCAATCCAGATGTCATGTTTTTTCTTTATATAGTCCAACTTCTTGGATTATTTGCTTAGCATGCAGATTGAACACGTTTAATGAAAGGATTCAACCCCGATACACAGTATCTCCTTGTTCTGTTCGAACGACTGCTTCTTGGTGTATGCACAGTTTACGCACGAACACAGTTATGTATTCTGGAATTCCTATTCTTCGCAATGTTATTCATGGTTTGTTAAAATCTACAGAGTAGAATGCCTTTGCATGGTCAATAAAGCACAAATAAACATCTCTCTGGTATTCTCTGCTTTCAGTCAAGGCCCACCTGACGTCAGCACTGGTATCCACCGTTCAGTGTCCTTTTCTGAACTTACCTTGAATTTCTGACAGTTCCCTGTCAATGTGTTGCTGCAATCATCTTTTAATTATCCTCAACAAAATTATACATGTGTGGGATAGTAATGATACTGATCAATAATTTCTGGATTCTGTTGAGGAATGAGCATAAATATAGATCTTTGGAATGAGCATAAATATAGATCTCTTCCAATTGGTTGGCTGGGGAGGTATCTTTCAAATTTCTTGGCATGAAGTGCTTCTAGTGTTGAATCAGTTTGTAGAAACATTTCAGTTGGTATTCTGTCAGTTCCTAGTCTTTTTCACCAATGCCTTCATTGCAGCTTGGACTTATTCCTTCAGTATCATTGGCTCTTAATCATATACTACTTCCTGAAATGGTTGAACATAGACCAGTTATTATTATTATTGTTTAAAAAGCTTTTATTCTGAATTGAGTGATAATTTACATGGGAGAACATCAGTTTTGCACTCATCCTATCGTATTTCATTTCATTGTAATGATTATAATCCCCTCCATGCATCATCATTCAACAGTATTTGCTTCTAGTCCCTCTGTTTTTGTTTTGTTTTGTTTTGTTTTTTGATGTACACAAAAACTTTCAGGGATATATAGTTGTTTAAATAATCAATGGGCACATTCTGCAAACTTGCCTCCTGCTTGCTAGCACACAGCCTTTCTCTTTCCATGAGTCTAGAGACCTCAGCTGCTCACTATCACCATGCCATCACCTCTGCCTCCATCTCTGGTTTTGCTGCTTCTCTGGACAGGGTCCCACATTCCACTCATGCTCTTCTCTTTTGATGGTTCTAGGGTCTTCTGTTCCTGGAATGTTGAATTATCTACTCCCCCCTTTATGTTACAGAACCTCTACCTTTACAATTGTGACCATCGCAATTAGTCATGATAACAATCATTCACTATTGAATCATAAGAATCTTATCTCCATATCCTTTCACCAGATCCATCTAGACTAGATGAAAACTATTCAGTGGGGATTCTACCTTCCCCCACACACTCTGAAACTAAACTCCCTCTTGAAAACTTGTGAGCTAACCACTTTGTGCCTTTATAGCCCCCCCTCCCCCCATTTTAGCTAATGTCCAAGTTGTCCATCCCTATCAATCCTGTATACAGCAGAGATAGGTATGATCCTTTATGTGAAGACTCCTTTCCTCTCAGTTGGTATTTTGAGCTACTACATCCATTAGTATAGGTCAAGTTCCTCAAACTGTAGCAATTTACATTTGTTTCCTTTATCAAATTTCTTTATCTTCCTCTAGTCGACTTCTGATCATCAAGTTATCGGAGCTAGGTTGAATGGGTACTATCTGCAAGTTTGGGTGTTCTTGTGCATCTCCTCTCACTTCATATCATCTGGACACTTCACTCTCAGTTCTAGCCCTCTGGGGCTAGGTACTTGTCCATAGGCCTCGGAGTCCCCAGGTCTCACCACACGTCAGACCAGCCAGCTGTTCCTCTTTTCTCTCTCATCTGCAGGTCAGTGGGAGTATGTGGAATGTTTGACCAATTATTTTTGCGTATTCCTTCCATATCCATTTGATACTTCTGGCATTGTTCAATACTTTGCTCATTGTTATTGTTGCTAGGTGCCATTGAGTCATTGTTTTTTACTAACCTTTGACTTTACTAAGTATGATGTCCTTCTTCAGGGACTGTTCCTTCCTAGTAACATGTCCGAAGAACAAGAACTAAAGTCTGGCCATCCTTTCTACAAAGGATTATTATTGCTATAACTTCTACCAAGACAGATTTGTTTGTTTTACTGGCAGTGTATGGTATTTTCAATATTCTTCACCAACACCATAATTCAAATGTATCTATTCTTCTACAGACTTCCTTATTCATTGTTCAACGTTCCCATGGATGTGAGGTGATTGAAAATATCATGGCTTGAGTCAGGTAAACCTGAGTCTTCAAAGTGACATCTGTGTTTTTAAACACTTTAAAGAGGTCTTGTGCAGCCAATTTGCCTAATGCAGTATGTCATTTGATTTCTTGACTGCTGCTTTCATGAACATTGATTGTGAATCCAATCAAAATGAAGTCTCTGATAATTTCAATCTTTTCTCCATTTATCATGATGTTATTTACTGATCCACTTGTGAGGATTTTCATTTTATTTACATTGAGGTGCCATCCATACTGAAGGTTATATTCTTTGATCTTCATCCATAAATATTTCAAGTCCTCTTTGCTACCAGCAAGCAATCTTGTATCATCTGCATATCCACGTTCTTCTTCATATAATACAGCTTCTTGGATTATTTGCTCAGCATACAGATTGAATGTTGTTGTTAAGTGCCGTTGAGTCGATTTTGACCCATTGCAGCCTTGTATAGGGTTTCCAAGGAGCATCTGGTGAGCTTGAACCACCGACCTTTCAGTTCAAACGACTTTGCAGTCTAACACATTAGCCCACAGTGCCACACCAAGGACTCCACAGATTGAATAAGTATTGGGAAAATATGCAACCCTGACACATGTTTCCTGATTTAAACCATTCAGTATCCCCTTGTTCTGTTCTAGTAGTCACCTCCTGGTTCCTCATGAGCACAATTATGTATTCTAGATTTGCCATTCTTGGTAATGCTATCCATAGTTTGTTATGATTCACACAGTTGAATGTCTTTGCATAGTCAATAAAGCACAAGTAAACATATTTCTTGTGTTCTCTGCTTTCAGTCAAGATCCAGCTGAAGTCAGCAATGATATCCCTTGTTTCATGTCCTCTTCTGAATCCGCCTTAAATTTCTGGCAGCTCCCTGTGGATACACTGCTACAACAATTTAAAAATTATTTTCAGCAAAATTTTACTCGCATATAATAAATGATATTGTTCAATGATTTTTATTTCCTGTTGGATCACCTTCCTTTGGAATGGACACAGAAATGGATCTCTTCCAATTGGTTGCCCAGGTAGCTGTCTTCCAAATTTCTTGGCATAGATGACTGAGCATGTTGACTACTGTATCAATTTGTTGAAACATTTCAGTTTGTGTTCTGCCAATTCTTGGTGCCATGTTTTTTGATAATGCCTCCAGTGTAGTTTGGACTTCTTTCTTCAATACCGTTGGCTCTTGATCATATGCTACCTCTTAAAATGGTTCACATCAACCAGTTCTTTTTGGTATAGTCACTTTGTATATTCCTTCCACCTTCTTTTGCTGCTTTCTGTGTCATTCAATATTTTACTCATGTAGTTGTTGTTGTTGTTAAGTGCCATTGAGTCAGTTCCAAACCATGGCAACTGCATAGGGTTTCCAAGGAACAGCTGGTGAACTTAAACTACTTACCTTGCAATTCAAATTGACTTTGCCTTCCAACCTGTTAACTCACAGTGCTGTACCAGGACTCTATTTCAGTCATAGCATCCTTCAGTATTGCAAGCTGAGGCTTAATTTTATGTTCAGTTCTTTCAGCTTGAGGAATGCTGAGTGTATTTATCCCTTTTGGTTTTCTGATTCTAGGTTTTTGTACATTTCATTATAATACTTTACGTTGTCTTCTCTAGCTGCCCTTTGAAACCTTCAGTTCAGCTTTTTTATTTTCGTTGTTTTTTCCCAGTCACTTTAGCTTCACTATGCTCAAGAGCAAGTTTCAGAGTCTTTTCTGACATCCTTTTGTCTTTACTTTCTTTGCTGTATTTTTTATGACTTATTGCTTTTTGCATGTAAGATGCCCTTGATGCCATACCACAACTTGTCTGGTGTTCAGTCATTAGTGTTTAATATGTCACATCTGCTCTTGAGATGGTCTCTAAATTCAGGTGAGCATAAAAATATGCTCAAGGTCTTATTTTGGCTCTTGTGGATTTGTTAAATTTTCTTCAACTTCAGCCTGATCCTT
This sequence comes from Chrysochloris asiatica, assembly GCF_000296735.1. Lineage (NCBI taxonomy): Eukaryota > Metazoa > Chordata > Mammalia > Afrosoricida > Chrysochloridae > Chrysochloris > Chrysochloris asiatica. The sequence goes on along the minus strand of NW_006408684.1, from coordinate 946,328 downwards.
CAGGTTGTTGTTGCTGTTAAGAGTCATTTAGTCAATTGTGACACATAGTATAGGGTGTTTAAGAAGCAGAGGGTAGGTTTGAGCCATCAAGTTTGAAATTAGCAGTCCAGTGTTTATCCTACAGCACCACACCAGGACCCCAACCTTTAGGTCACTGCTGTTAAGTTACATTGAGTCGGTTCTTACTCATAGCAACCCCTGTAGAGTATTTTCATGGAATGACTGGTGGGTTTGAACCACCGGCCTGTGGTTAGTAGTCCAGTACTTACCCTAGAGCACCACACCTGGACTATGCTAGTAGAGCATAAATCATTTGTGCCAGTTCACACATAATGTAATTTATTACCAGACTGTTTAAATGCCTTTTTTTACTCCTGATCATAATAGGTCTTGCCTTACACTCATGTTTTTTTAATCAGATTAAGGAGTGAAAGTTCATCTGACATTAGGGACCAGGCAGGTAATGTAGAAGTGAAGTGGGCTGGTTTGAAGGTAGTGGGGGAAAGGGAGGAAGAGGTTAAGGTGGACCTACAATGTGTAGGTCCTGCACACAGCACTTACATTGATTTTTTTTTTTCACAAAAAATACTCTTCAGGATACACAATATGTGCAGTAGTGTGGCCAAAAATGTTTAGCCTGAATCTAATCATAAGGAAACAATTGCTCAGTACAGAATGGGGTATATGGCAAAATAACTGACCTGGACTTCCCCAACAATTCTGTGTTATGATATACAATCAAAAATAGTAAGGGGTTATTCTAAACAAAAAGGGATTACACAGATTGATAACCAAACGTAATGTGTGAACCAAAGTCCTGGATTTTTTGAGTGTTTGGTTAAATGTGTGTAACATAAAACTTACCATTTGAATTCTTTTTAGTAGGAGCCCCTGGTAGCACAAAGAGTTAAGTGCTTGACTAATAGCTGCAAATTTGACCAGGCACTCAGCTTCTGCAAGGAAAACCCTGTGGGGCAGTTCTGCTCTACACAGAGCATCACCATGCATCAGAATGGACTCATCCGCAACTAACAACAGCAACAACTGTAACCTTTTTTTCTTTTTCTTTTGTTGTGAAGTTGGTGAAAGTTTTCAATTCAACAATTTATACACATTATGTTTCAAGTGTATAAATTAATGATCTTAATTACATTCACAATATTGGGAAACCATCACAACTATCCGCTTCCAAAACTTTTAAAGCATTTCAAACAGAAACTCTATACCCATGAATCATTAACGCCCAATGACCTCTTCCCACAGCCTTTGTAACTGCTAATACATTTTTGTTTTTGTGCATTTTCCTATTCTAGGTATTTCATATAAATAGGATTATATAATATTTATATATTTCACTTAACATAATGTTTTCTAGGTTCATTTATGGCATAACCTGTGTTAGAACTTTATTCTTTTTTATCCTGGTGTGACGCTGCTATAGGATAAGCACTGGACTGCAAGTCATAAGGTCATTGGTTCAAACCCTCTAGCTGCTCCTTGGAAGCCCTGTACAGGGTCTCTATGAATTGAAACTTACTCTATGGTACTTAAGAACAACAACAACACTCCACTGAGTCAGAATCAAGTGTTCAGAAACTAACAGTGTATTCCATTGTATGGATATATTACATTTTAGTTGTTCATTCGTTAATGGATTGCTAGTAGGTAGTTTTCTCCATTTGAATATTTTGAATAATGGTGCAATGAACGTTACTACTTTCAATTATTTAGGGTGTATGGAGTCCTAGTGTGGTACTATAGGCTAAGCACTAAACTGTTAACTGAAATGTCAACAGTTCAAGCCAACCAGCCACTCTTTGGAAAACCTATACAGGGTTGCTATGAGTCAGAATTGACTCCATGGCACTTAACAACAACATCTAGGAGTGGAAATGCTGGGTCATATTTGGTAATTATGGTAATTCTATGATTAACTTTTTTAGGAATTACCAATCTTCAATAGTAACTGTAGTATTTTGTATTTCAACACTCATGCACAAAGTTTCCAATTTCTCTACATGTTCACCTACATCTGTTATTTTCCATTGAAAAATTTAATAAGGGATGAAGTGGTACCTCATTTTGGTTTTGATTTGCATGTCTCTAATTATTAATGATGTTGAACATCTTTTCATGTATTAAGTAGTCATTTGTATATCTTCTTCAGAAAAATATTTATTCAGGTCCTTTGCCTTTATTTTTTAAGATAGTCTTTTTCTTGATGATGGTTATAAATAAAAGTCAATTTTAAATGATGTTTGGAAGACAACATTTGTATATGAACTGTATATTCTATGATATTCTATGATATGGAGTTCTGGCATGGCACTGTAAGATAAAGCACTGGACCACAAGGTCAGTTTGAACCAAAAGGTCAACAGTTCAAACCTACTAGCCACTCCTCAGAAACCCTATTTAGAGTTGCTATGAGTAGGAACCAACTTGATGGCATTTAACAACAATAACATTCCATACAATTATTATTAATTTCCCGTAGTGTGCTAATAGTATTAGGGTTATATAGGAGACAATTCTTATTTTTAGGAGATGTAGGTTGAAGTGTTTAAGATAGTCATGATGTCTGCAAATTTGGTTTAGCCAAAAATCTTTGTATAAGAAAGAAAGCATAAGGGGCAAAATGTTAGCAATATTGAATCTAATGAATTTGTAAATATTCATTGTATTTTTTAAAGAGTTTTTCTGCAGATCTGAATATTTTATAAAATAAATATTGGGGAAATAAAATATTGCAGTTCAAAGAAAATACATTTATGACTAGGATTTGGCCTACCTGTTGCCTATAATAAAATATGAAATTAGAAGTACCTTTAAGTTTATTTTCAAATTTTCTTCCTGAATCTTTTAGGCTACCATCACTTCTTTTAAAAATGTATGTTTGAGAATAAGTATAGAAATAGTATCTATAATTTGCTCTAGACTTGTGCTTTCTTTTTTAGATTCCCAGAGCCACCTTTAGTTATTAGGATAAACAATTTGTAAGACACGAATAGTTTTTTAAGTGATGGGATTGACTTAATCGGGGTAATGGCAGGCTGTAGGTATAAATAAGAAAGAATTCTTGTATCCCATAATTTATCAGCAGTCTACAGCATAGCATAGACACTACTTGGTATTCTGCTGCATCCTATTGGCCTACTTTATTGACTTTGACTGCCAAAGTAAATTTGATTCGTCCCTAAGCCTGGATACTTGTTTCTGTCTGTAACTTGCAGGTGTTGGATACTGTGTGGGGTCAGGGATGGCTTTTGTATTTGAACTTTGGGTGGATTACAGATCCACAGCCCAGTCTGGGGCCTCCTGGGCTTTCACCATCACAGAGGTGTTCTTTTGTGGTCCAGTATGAAGCAAGCTTGAACCATGTCCTTTTCAGGTTGATTTCCTTGGTGTCTTGGAGTCATTTCACTCTTACCTTTCCCCCTCACCCCCAGAATGAAGGCACAGCTCAAAGAATGTTATCAGTGTCACTGAAATATACATGTAGAAAATTGAATTGGTATATTTTTTGCTGTGTAATCTCAACAATAACAAAAATAAAATAAATTATTATTACATACATACACACACACACACGGTTCAAACCCATAAGTAGAACTGCCAGAAATTCAAGCTGCATTCAAAAGAGGACATGGAATGAGGGATATCATTGCTGATATCAGATGAATTGTGGCTGAAAGCAGAAAGTACCAGGAAGATGTTTCCTTGTACTTTACTGACTATTCAAAGGTTTTCAACTGTTGTGGATCGTGGCAAACTGGAGAACATAGTCAAAAATGAGTATTCCAGAACACTTAATTATGCTCATGAGGAACCTGTACATAGACCAAAAGGCACACATTAGAACGGATCAAGAAGATAGTGCGTGGTTTAAAATCAAGAAAGTGTGTGCTAAGTTGTACCCTTTCACAACACTTGTTCAGTCTGTGGTGATGTAGGATAAACACTGGACTGATAACCATAGGTCATTGGTTCAAACACACCAGTTACTCCTTGGAAACCCTCTACAGGGTCACTATGAGTTGGAGCTGGCTCAACAGCACAGAAAAACAACAACTACTACAATTCAACCTATATGCTAAACAAATAATCTGAGAAGCAGGATTATGTGAAGAAAAAGTGTGCCATCAGAATTGGAGGAAGACTCATTAGCAACCTGCAATATGTAGATGATACAAAATTGTTTGCTGGAAGAGAAGAAGTCTTAAATACTGATGAAGATCAATGACTAAAGCAGGGGTGGGGAAACCATATTCTGCCAAATTTTATAACATCATACAAAATCATCAACTTCCCAATTAAAAAGTGGGCACAGGACATGAACAGACACTTCACCAAGGAAGAGATCCGGGCAGCCAACAAACATATGAAGAAATGTTCATGATCACTAGCCATTAGAGAGATGCAAGTCAAAACAACAATGAGATATCATCTCACACC
>NW_006408684.1:925903-937218 GCF_000296735.1 Chrysochloris asiatica | reverse complement strand
ATGGATTGGCCAAGTGGCAGCATCAGTGGGCTCAAGTGTGGCAACAATAGTGAGGTTGGCCCAGGATCAGGCAGTGTTTCATTCTGCTGTGCATAAGGTAACTATGAGTCAGCACTGACTCGATGGCACGTAACTACAACAACATTGAGGTGACTACGTGTGTTTTAGAGTAGGACAATTCCATAGGAGTTTTTAAGGCTATAATCTTTCCGCTATAGATTATCAGGTTTTTCTTTTGAGGCACCTTTAAGTAGATTCGAACAACTAACCTTTAGTTTAGTAGCCTACTGCTTAATCATCTGCACCATGGGGGACCTATACATACAAATACATGCTCATATTCAAACCTATCTTTGAAAACCCTATACAGGCACTTAACAACAACAACATATAAAAGCAATGCACTGTGTTGACTAAATTTGCACTTTCAAATTTCCAGAATAAGAACAGTGAACATTTATGAGGCTTTGTCAATATTTAAATTTTATTTTCTCAGTTTCCTCCCTTATCCCAAACCAACTTTTCATCATCATAGAAAATGCCCAGCACGTGAATCCCATTCTACTTGTGCTTGGCGTATTTAACTACAAGCCCTCTTTCCAAACCAAAATGTAGATAGTGGAAAGAATGCAGCCACTTCTTGAACTGAAAACTTACAGTGAATGAATGAGCTTGAGCAAACAAAGGATGACACTCTAGGCATTTGCTAATGGCCCATGTTCATCCTTGCTAGAAAATTACTAGCATTTATTTCATATCCCACCACCATAGCAACCTTTCTAAGTTTTGAGAGAAAAAAAATAGGAGATTAAAGTCTAGAGCCACAGCTTGTAGCCCTGACCTCCTGAAAGGGAGGTTTCCCAAACTAAATCACATGGAGGAGAGTGACAGGCTTTTGCAATCAGGGCACCAATGACAATATTTACACCCTCATTTGCCAAGTTTAGCCCTGTGAGTGGAGGACAGATGGCTCGCCTGGCCTCGGAGGTGTAGCAGTGACCTCACAGAAGGTTCCATTTTTTCCCACTGACACTACGAGGCTGCTTAACACAAGGCAGGAGGGGGAATGTAAGGTTGACAGGCAATGTTTCTTTTCAGAATGTGGAGGGCTTTTAATTCTCCATTCTGCCTGTTTTCTAGCTGGATAATTGAATTCCCCCCCACTGGAACCCACTTCTGGACTTGAAACCATTGTACTTGGGTAGGGTGGGGACGTTTCCATAGGGACCTGTGAAAAGAAGCAAGGGGAAAGACAAATTACACGTTTGTTTGAAAGGGAAAGGACTACAGATCAATATTCGGGGAGGGGGGTAAGGAGAAGGAGGGGAGCAAAGGTTGGAGACAAGAATGAGAGACAGATAAGGAATCCTCTTGCCATACGAATGGGACAGGAAGCATTGAAAAAATAAATTCCACGTTTTACACCTAAACATATAAAGCTGTCAGTTTTCATTAAGGATGAGGTAAATGAAATCTAGATGGTGCCAAATAATTAATGACTTTTAATAACCCTAATAAATTAGGATTTCATCAAAACCATGTTGCCTATTATTGACTATTGTTAGCAAGCTCAGGGAGCTGTTAAGGAAGTCTACCACCTGTGTAAAACTGGATACGGCTGACATGCTTCCCGGGCACATCAATTATAATTAAAGAGTAATAAGAATGCCAAAATGGACTTCTTTAGCACTTTGATACAGAGGCCCTTGCATTTAAAATTAAATCCATTAATTGTAACTACTGGACTTTTGTGATCCTGCAGGTAGTGCACAAATTCATTGCTTTGGCAATCACACAGATCTTTGTTAATTAAGGATCTTGATTTATTTCATTGAGGCAAGGCTGTGTAAGTTTGCCCAAAATCAGACTGATAAAGGGTCATTAGATCATTTTGTTTGAGACAGTTTAGAAACTGATAATGAAATATGTCTCTAGAATCTGGACCAGAATGTATTGCACTAATGGTTTAAAAGAGTTATGCGAGTGCAACTGCATCCCTCAAAGAAAGAGGCATGGTTTCCTCTTGCCTGTGCTGTGGAAATTTATTTTAAAATAAAAGTTTTTTAATGGCATTTGGCATTTTTTTCCAACTGTTTCAAGTGGCAGCCATTTTGATTCATCAGTTTTGACATTGGCACAGAGAAATCTAGTGGGAGAGATGAAAGAACTGGCTTCCCACCAACCCATATGAGTTTGTTAAGACAAGAAAGACTTGGGCTTAAATCAAAGACTCAAGCAGGGCTGTCACAATCTGGCAGACACTTGGGGCAGATTAGAAGAAGGTGCCCTCTCTTGATGGGTGCATCTCAAATTAGCTGGATTTGGGCACTCACTCCCCTCTTGATTGGGTAGGGCTGGTATGCAGTGCAAGCACTCATGGGGAGAATGGGGCAACAAGCCTTCTCTACTGTTCTTGCTCATTCATTTCATGCCTCTTGAGACCACAGACCAGGGTCACCTAACTTGGGCCAGGTGATGAGGGCTAAAGGTTAGGTAGGTGCCTAAGGGCTTTGGACTTAATTCTAAGAACATCAACAAAGTATTTTAAGTACGGAAGTGAATTGTCATATACGGAGTTGGGGGAAAAAATTGGTGATTTGGAATAGTCAAGAGTCAAATGGCAAGAATAGCCTATCAGAGAAGAAGCAGGGCTATCGAGGGCTGTAGCAGTGGACAGAGAAAAGGCAGGTAGGTCTAAGGCAGCATTGACAGCCTGGGCAACTGAATGGATGATGCAGGTTTAGGATGGTGGAATAGAAGAGAATAACAGCTGAAGAGAAGAGTCTAGGGACGTTCACAGGTTTGTAGCTTAGGTACCTTGGTAATGGTATGATAAACTAAGAGGTGACTCTAAGAAAAGGAACAAGGCTGTCAGAAGCTGGAATTCAAATGGGTTGATTTTGAGATGCCTGAGATACTTTAACAGGCAGTTTGGACAGTTGGGTCTGGAGCTCAGAAAGATGTCTGATCTGTATATGTAATGTGGACCACCCAGTCTAAAGATACTAAAGGGGACACCATAGAATATAGCATTTACCATGGAGAACACAAAGAACCAGTATATTACTAGGTTATATAATGGATCATAGGCTGCTGAGGACTCAGAGGACAGAAGCCCAGAGAGGGGAAGGAGAAAAAACAGCAACACAGGACATCAAGCAGGGGAGGGCATTCCTGAATCATAAGGGGAGAGTTCCAAGGAGGTGGGATCACCAGAGTGAAAGAAGACTGAGACCAGAGAATAGTCTCATGGAGGGCAGACACTCTGTGTCTCACCGTTCTTGTCCACACAGCAGTTTCTTGCAACTGTCTAATAGGAGCTCAAGAAATGCTTCATGATTGAAAAGAGCTCAGTAACAAATAAGAACTCATTAAATGTAGTCCTGGTGTGGCGCTGTGGGTTAATGCACTGGACTGCAAAGTCAGTTTGAACTGCAAGATTGACAGTTCAAGCTCACCAGCTGCTCCTCAGAAACCCTATACAGGATCTCTATGATTTGGAATCACTTGATAGCATGTAACAACAACAACAATAGTCCCTAAATGGAGTCCTGGTGTGGCGCTGTAGGTTAATGCGCTGGACTGCAAGGTCTGTTTGAGCTGCAAGGTTGGTGGTTCAAACTCACCAGCTGCTCCTCAGAAACCCTATACAGGGTCACTATGGGTTGGAACCAACTTGACAGCACTTAACTACAACAATTCCCTAAAATAGCATTCCATGGTTTTCCCTCTTTAATTAAATAGGTAGAGGATAGATGTTGTTAGGTGTCACTGAGTAAGTTCCGACTCATAGCAACCCTATGCACAACAGAACAAAGCACTGCCCAATCTTGTGCCAGCCTCATAATTGTTGTTTTGTTTGAGTCCATTGATGCTGTTACTGTGTCAATCATTCTCCTTGAGAGTCTTCCTCTTTTTCACTAACCCTCCACTTTACCAAGCGTAAGAAGTCTTACCATCCTGGCTTCTAAGGAGAATTCTGACTGGACTTCCTTCAACACAGATTAGTTTGTTTTTCTGGCAGTCTATGGTACTTTTAGTAATCTTTTCCAACATCATAATTCATACTCAATGGTTCTTCTAAGATCTTCCTGATTCTATTGTTCAACTTTCACTTGCATATGAGGCAATTGCAAATATCATGAGTTGGGTCAGGTAGGTGCACCTTCATCCTCAAAGTGATATCTTTGCTCTTCAACATTTCAAAGAGGTCTTGTGAAGCAGGTTTCCCTAATGTGATACATCATTTGCTTTCTTGACTATTGCTTCTGTGAGTATTGATTGTGCATCCAAGCAAAATGAAGTCTTTGATAACTCCAATTTATCTCCATTTATCAAGATGTTATTTATTGGTCCAGTTTAAGGATATTCATTTTCTTTGCAACCCATACTGAACTATATATATATATAAATGTTTTATTGTGAATTATGTGATAGTTTACATAGGAGAACATTAGATTTACTTCATCCTATCATCTGTAGTTTCATTGCCATGGTTGCAATCCCATCCATGCATCATCAACCAACCAAAGGGTATACCCTGCAAGCCTGCCCCATGGCTGTCAGCACACAACGGCTATATTTTTTTATCTTCATCAGTAAGTATTTCAAGTCCTCTTCAATTCTAGCAAGTAAGGCTGTGTCATCTGCATATTGCAAGTTGTTAATGAGTCTTCCTCCAATCCTGATACCACATTCATCTTCATATAATCTAGTTTCTCAGATTATTTGCTTAACATACAGATTGAATAAGTATGGTGAAAAGATACAACCCTAGTGCACAACTTACCTGATTTTTAAACCATTCAATATCCCCTTGTTCTGTTGTAATAACTGCCTCTTTGTTTCTGTACAGGTTCTTCATGAGTACAATTAAGTGTTCTGGGATACCGTTCTTCACAATGTTTTCTATAGTTTGTTATTATTGACACAGTAGAAACCTTTGCTTAGTCAATAAAGTATAAATTAACATCTTTCTGGTATTCTCTGCTTTCAGCCAAGGTCTATTTGACATCAGCAATGATACTACTCCTCATTCTATGTCCTATTCTGTTGAGTACTGTTGTGGCACTGTAAGATAAGCACTGGACTGATAACTGCAAGGTCATTCATTTAAACCAACAAATCACTCCTTGGAAATCCTATGCAGAGTTGATATGAATCAGAACCAACTCAATGGCACTTAACAACAACAACATTATCCTTTTCTGAATCTGGCTTGAATTTCTGACAGCAATCTCCTGTTGATGTACTGTTGCAATTATTGTTAAATTATCTTCAGCAAACTTTTATTAGCATGTAGCATTAATGATATTGTTCAATGATTTCTGCATTTTGTTGCATCACTCTCTTTGGAATGGGCACAAATAAGGATCTCTTTCAACTGATTGGCCAGGTAACTGTCCTCCAAATTTCTTGATATAGATGATTGAGTGACTCCAGTGCTGGCTCCAGTCAATAATTTGACTCAATTTGTCAAATTATTCTATTTGTATTCAGCTTCAGCCTGAACTTGTAAGCAAGTGATTGATGGTGCGTTCCACAGTCTACCCTTGGTCTTGTTTTAGCTGATAATATTGCATTTCTCCATGGTCTCTTCCCACAGATGTAGCCTATTTGATTCCTGACTGTTCCATCTGGTGAGGTCCAAGTGTATAGGTGACATTTGTGTTTTGAAAAAAATAAATAATAATAACAGTATTTGCAATGAATAAGTCATGGGTCTTGGAACATTCTATCATGCAATCTCTAGCACCAAGATTATGTTTTCCAACTACCAATCCTTCCTCATTATTTCCAACTTTCCCATTCTAATGACCAGTAATTATCACTGCATCTTGATCGCATGTTTTATCAGTTTCAGACTGAAGAAGTTGGGATTCTTCAAGGTCATCATCATTGGATTTAGCAGTTGGTGCATATATTTGAATTATAGTTGTATTAACTGGTCTTCCCTACAGTAGACATGTGGATATTATCCTATCACAGACTATACTGTGCTTCAAGATAGATCTTGAAATGTTCCTTTTGATGATAAATATGATGATACTCCTCTTCAACTTGTCATTCCTGGCATATTAAACCACATAAGCGTCTCATTCAAAATGGTCAGTACCAGTGCATTTTAGATCAGTCTTTAGGCATTCCATTTTATTTTTGGCACCTTCCAATTTTCTAAAATTCCTAGTTTGTACATTCCATGTTGCAATTATTACTGGATGTTTGCAGCTGTCTCTTCTCATTTTGAGTTGTATCCTATCAGCAAATGAAGGTTCTGAAAACTTTGTTCCATTAATGTCATTAAGGTCAATTCTATTTTGATTAGGCAGTTCTTCCCCAGTCATATTTTGAAGGCATTTCACCTGAGGGATTCATTGAAGGGCTCATCTTCCTGGACGATATCAGACAATGTTCCACTGTCATTCATAAGGTTTTCAGTGGTTAACCTTTCAGAGTCCTGCTGTGGTGCTGTAGGAAAAGCACTGGACTGCTAATTGCAACATTAGTTGTTCAAACTCACTACTGCTCCTCATAAACAGGGTCACTATGGGTTGGAATGGACTTGACAGCGCTTGACAACAGTCTTCGTCTAGAAGCTGTACTGAAATCTGTCCACTGTGGGTGACCCTGTTGGTATAGAAAATACAAAGGGCATTGCTTCCAGTATTACAGCAACACACAAGTCATATTCACTGGTCTTCCTTGTAGACCTATGGATATTATCTATTACTGATAGTATTTGTACTTCAGGATACACAGTGTTCTTTTTGATGATGCAATTCCTCTTCAATTTGTCATTTCTAACATAGGAAACTAGATGATTACCCTGTTTAGAATGGCCAATACCAGTTCGTTTTAGCTCACTAATGCCTAGGGTTTTATCTATGTGGCATTATCTATGTGGTGGAATACGTTGATTGCTTTTCTAATACTGAACCATCCTTACATACCTGGTATGAATATCATTTGATCATAATGTGTTATTATTTTGATAAGTTGTTTGAGTCTATTACCTAGGGGTATATATGCCTTCTTGCCTTTATGGTTTCTGCTGAGAATTCAATACTTAGTCTTATTTTTGCCTCTTTCTAGGTGATATTTTCTTTTTCTTAAATGTCTATCTGAATTCTTTCTTTGTTTTTGGTTGTGGAAAATCTGATTACATATCTAGGTGACTTTCTTTTAAGGCCTATTCTGTATGGGATTTGATGATCTTCTTGGATGGAACCCTTCTCGTTTTTAATGATATTAAAAAAATTTTCTACTAATAGATCTTTCACATTTTTTTTTTCTTCTTCTTTTGTTCTGAAATTACATGTAAAATATTCCTCTTGAAAATGTCCCACATAAATCTTAGGCTGTCTTCATTCTTTTTTCTGACTGTTCCTCAAATGAATTAGTAGTATCAGGGGATTTGTCCTGTATTTCGCTGATTCATTCATTATTCCATTGATTCAGTTTTACTTCTATGTCCTTCCTTGGAGTTATTTATTTTTGATATTTTATTGTTAATCTTTTGAATATCTCGTTGTTTTTATATAGTTTCTAATTGTTTATTTATTTTGTCATTTTGTTCTTGTATTGTTTTCCTGAGTTCTTTTAGGGTTTTGCCTATGTTTCTTTTGGGCTTTAAAAGCACAAAGTGGCTAACTTCATGAGTGTGGTTAGTTTCAGAATGAGACAGGTAAGATAGAATCCCCACTGAATAATTTTCCTCTTTTCCAGATGGATCTGGTGAAAGGGAATGGGGGATGATAATAATAGGATTTTATGATTGAATTGTGAGTAATTGTTAGCAGGATTAATTGTGATGGTCACACTGCAATTATAGAAGATGTGTAACTAAAAGGGGAGAGTAGTTAATCTTTCACTGAAGGAACAGAGGATCCCAGGACCATTATGAAAGATGAGCCTGAGAGGAACATAAGATCCTACCTAGGGAATGGCAATGGCAGAGATGGTGGCAGAGATGATGGTATGGAGAGATAGAGAAGCTATGGACTCTAGGCCCATGGACTGAGAAAGGCTGTGTGCCTGTGAGCAGGAGGCAGGCATGCAAAATATGCCCTTTGGACATTTAAATGAATATATAGTTTTCATTTTGCATGTGTACATTAAGTATTTTTTCTTGCTGATTTGTGAAAAATAAGATGTAAATGGGAAGCCACAGGGAAGGAACAGGATCACTGTTGTTGTTGCAGGGAAGGGGTTGTAATCATTGAGATAAAGCAAAACATATGATTGGTTGAGGGTAAAGCTGGTGATCTTGTCTGTTAACCTTCACTCAATTCACAATAAAAAAGAAAGTATTGCTACTAGGGTTCCAATTCATACTTGAATGGTTTTATTCCCAACAAAACATGTGTCTTATTTATCTAGTGTAGTATAGCAGAAATACCAAAGTGGATTCCATTAATAAACAAAAATATATTCTTTCACACTTTACAAGGCAAGAAGTCCAAATTCAGAAAGTTGGCTCTAGTGTATAGCCTTCTTTTTTGTTGGCTCTGAAGGAAGGTCTTTTTCTCATTCCAGTGTCTGTAAGTCCAATATTCCTTGGAGATCTTCATATTTCTTGGCATCAAAATTTTCCTTGTATTTAGGAGCTTCATACTGCAAGACCCAGGACAAAAAGACACACTTAATTCCTGGCTCTTCTTTCTTGTTGGTAATAGGTCCCGTCTTAACTCTGCCTTACTGCTTGAATTCTTTTGTATCTCAAACGAGACTGACTCAAGATAAAGTCTGATCCTGTAGATTGAATCCAGTCTCATTAGTATCATGAAGTGAAGATTTACAACATCTAGGATAATGAAATCAGATCAGTGCTGATCACATCAGACCACAACATGGAAGTGATTGTATTATATTAGATCTTATCATAGGGGATGACTGCCTCTTAACTGCTGAAATGCTGACAATCCTGGCCCAGTGAAGTTGACACAAAAACTTATCTATCACGTGCTAAAAAACTGCTCATCAAAATAGTGGCTTTGAAAGTGTTCTGCTGAGACAGCTACATCAAAAGCCGAGAGATCATCTCAGGTTATGGTGCCTGTTTTTCAGGACCTCAAAGGGATAATCTTGATAAAAAATTATTGAAGGCTACAGGGTGATCACCAGGATTATTAGGAAGAAGTTTTTTTAAAAAACTGAATATTGCACTGGTAAGAAAAAGTTCAGAAAAGTTGTATCCAAGAAGTGTTTCCCAAATGGCATGGCACTTTCTCAGAAGGTTGGAAATAGAAATAATGTATGACCCAGCAATCCCTCTACTTGGTATGTAGCCTCAAGAAATAAGAGCTGTGACAGCCATGTTTATTGCAACACTATTCACAATAGCAAAAAGATGGAGACAGCCTAAATGCCCATCAACAGAAGAATGGTTACACAAACTTTGGTACATACACACAATGGAATACTGCTCAACATTATAGAACAGTGGTGAATCTGCAATACACCACAACATGTATGAACGTTATGCTGAGTGAAATTAGTCAATCACAAAAGGACAAATAATGTATGAGATTACAGTTATAAAAAGTTAAGAAAAGATTTTCTTGCTAAATGAAACATTCTATGATGATTACCCCAGGGGGAGGGGAGGGTTATTCATGGGCTAGAGGATAGACACATGTTAACATGGGTGACAGAGCAGGAGATAGACAACAAGAGGAAGATTGGCCGTGGAAAACTGAAGGTAGCTGGAAACACAGAGAGAATGGTAAGGGGTAAAGGAGACAGAGGTAAATACTGTTAACTGATAATACATGGAAGGGATTGCATTCATTTAATGAAGCAAGGTATATGATTTGCTGAATGTAAAGCTGATGATCTGCTCTGTAAACCTCCACTAAATTCACAATAAAAAGTTTTTTAAAAAAAAGAACATTTTTCCATCACAACAATGTGCCTGTCCATTCTTCAAGAGTAGTAAGTGCTGACTTAGGAGAATTTCATTGGGAAATCTTACCCCCACCCACCCTACAGCCCTGATCATGTCCCTTCAGGCTTCTTTTTGTTCTTTAAACTAAAAGATTTTTGTAAAGGAACAAGATTTGAGTCCCATGAGAATTCCAAAACTGCCATTTTGACATGGTGTAAGTCAAAAAGAACAGAATTCTTCAGGGAAGGGTCAGAGAGCTGGAAGCACTGTATAGACCTAGATGGAGGAAATGGCAAGAAACGTAGCTTCACATTGTGATATTTCTGTTTAATAAAGCTTTCTATGATTTTGCAGTAATATTCTTTCATTAACTGCAGGGAAGTTAATTATTTATTATGGTCAGTCTAGCCAAATTTCTCTATTTTGTGACATATTGTAAATCCTAGTGTCTATGACTGTGATTTAGGAGCCCTGGTAGCATAGTGGTTATGAGTCAGGCTTATCTCAAGGTTACCAGTTCGAAACCACTAGTGGTTTTGTGGGAGTAAGATGAGGCCTTCTGCTTCAGTAAAGATTTATAGCCTCAGAAACCCTATGCCGGAGTTGGAACCAACTCCATGGCACATCACCTCTGCCACCACCATGCCTGTAACTATGGACCCATTTTGAAGTGAGTTACTAAGGAGTAAAGATTAAGGTGAGGGTAAGAAGAGAAGATTACAGTAGAACTAAAGTTTAAGGGTGGCCCCACTATAGTAGAGGGTGTGACTCAAGTCACTGCCCATTGTTTCCCTTGGGGCATGGTCCGACTCCAATTTTTAAGACAGCTTTGGAAAAGCTTACTCTCTTGCCTTGGATCTTCCATCTGGCCTTCAGTTCGTGGGACCTTGGGTCCATCACCTAACCTGATTCACCAGCCTCATGCATCAACATCCTGTTGTCTAACCTGCTGATTTAGATTCCTCAGCTCTTGAGACTATGTAGGTGAGAAGATTCTTTCAGATTGATCTCACAGATTTGGGATTTACCAGCCTCTACCATTGTGTAAGCCATTTCTTTGGACAACTGTGAGTTTTGTGACACGTTGCAGTGTGTTGCAGGAGCGTGGAACTTGAAAGAAGGGAGAGTTGTGACTGATAAAGGACTGTGGAGGTACACAGAGTGAACAGGGATGGGCAACTTGGACATTGGCTGCCCAGAATGCAGGGGGCTACAGAGGCAAGAAATGACTGCCTTACAAGCTTTCAAGAGGGAGTCTAGACTCAGAAGGCGTGGAGCAAGGTGGAATCTCCACTGAGTAGTATCCATTCTGTCTAGGTGGGGCTGATAAAAGGAGATGCGGATAGGTCTCTTGTGATACAATGATGAATAATTGTTATGAGGACTGATTGTGAGGGTTGGAAATGTAAAAGTAGACGGTTTGTATCAG
>NW_006408684.1:924267-925468 GCF_000296735.1 Chrysochloris asiatica | reverse complement strand
AAATGAAACAGACACAGATGAAAAATTAGAACCCTGAACTTCAGAAGAATGGTTAGAGAAGCGGATTGAATGCTCCCTAGAAAAGCTGAGCAGCCATTGGGGAGAGAGGGAGACTGACTGAAGAAATGACTGGCCATACACAGCACAACCGTCTGGTGAGTAGCTTTGGCAACAGAAGGCTTGGCACAGCAGATTCACACAGACAACACAAAAGATGTGATTCCTTCTTTTTCTGCACGCTCCCCTGGTGACTAGAGGGGAGTGCTGAGTCAGGGTCAGCTGTGTTGCTTTGGTGCCTGGATTCAGGTGGACTCAGCTCCAGACCTACAGAACCGATGAAGCCACCAGACCAGCATTTAACCAGTCACCCTGCCCCCCAGCTGCCTCGTAGCCCTTACAGACACTGAAAAAAAGCTCCATCAAGGGCCTCTATGATCTCTCTCAGTTTCTGACTGAGAAACTTGAACATAGACAACATCAAGGGCAATAGAAACTCTGTTTAGGCCAAGAAAATCTGGTGCCACATCCCTCTCATACTCCTCACATCTTGAGTTCCTTAGCTTGCAGAAGCCCCCTGATTTTTCTTCTCTCTGAGGACAATAGCTGTACTGTTTTTTCCTCTGGTTTGGCTTTTTTTGTATCATTGTTTTTGTTTATTTATTCTTTCTCCTCCTTCTACCTCTCTTTCCATTCCCTTGAATTTAATCCTTTCTAACTCTTTTTTTTTCATCTTTTCTTCTGTTTCTCATTTCCCTTATTCTTTATTTCCCCCCTTTAATCTTTCTTTACTACTCTCTCTCTCTTTCCCTTTCATCTTCTCTCTCCCTGATTTTTCTAAGTATTTGTCTTTCTTTCCTATCTTATTTTTGTCTTCTGTAGGGACATTTTCTTGTCCTTCTAGTCTCTTTTTTAGATATTCTTAAGTGTTTTATTTTCTCTCTTATTTTCCTTTGCTATAGCTCCATTTCTCTGTCCCTCTTTTGTTTTTGTAATCATTATATTCTTTTTTTCTGGTTTCTGCCTCTTTCCATTTAAAGTTTCTCTTTACATTGTTGTTTCCTTGTATGTTTATTCTGTTTTGTTTTCTTGTGTATGTGTGTAGGGAAGGAATTTTCTCTTTCACACCCAATAGGAGATAGCAACTGTTCTCTTACAGTGCAGTCACACTGTAACATTAGTAGCTCCAACCACTGTGCAAGAA
>NW_006408684.1:907066-922068 GCF_000296735.1 Chrysochloris asiatica | reverse complement strand
GTCTATTGATAATTACAATAAATGTAAATAGATTCAATATACCAGTCAAGAGAAAGAGAGAGCAAAATGCATAAGAATACAGGATCCTTCAATATGCTGTCTACAAGAGACACATCAAAAAGATAGCTTAAATGCCCATCAACAGAAGAGTGGTTAAACAAGCTTTGGGACATACACACAATGGAACATTGTGCAGTGTTGAAGAATAATGATGAATCTGTGAAACACCTCACAACATGGATGAACCTGGAGGACCTTATGCTGAGTGAAATTAGTCCATCACAAAAGTTCAAATATTGGTAAGAGTTAAAAAAAAAGTTTTTCTTAATAAAAGAAACACATCTATTATGGTTATGGATGGAAGGGGATGGACAATTATTCATGGGCTAGAAGGAAGGCACATGTTAACATGGGTGACAGGGCAAGCAATATACGAGAGGGAGGTTGGCAGAGGAAAGATGAAGGTAGGGAGGAATGCAATAGTTAAAAGTGAATAGAGGTAAATGCTGTTAACTGATGGTGCATGGAGGGGATTGCAATCTTTGTAATGAAGCAAAGTATATGATTCGTTGAATGTAAAACTGATGATCTGCTCTGTAAACTTTCACTCAATCCACAATATAAAGTTTAAAAAAGAAAGAAAGAAAAGTTATTAATGGGCTTTTTCCTTGAAATTTTTGAAGCCCCTTGTACATAAAGTTGTTAAGCATCAATTAACAACAACAACCAAAAAATTTGCTGCTACTACAACTTTTAAAGAGTTAGTGCAAACAAAGCAAAGGAAAATAGCTTGTAAAAGAAGGAAAACAGGGATGTCATAGACTGAATTGCGTCCCCCAAAATATGGGTCATCTTGGCTGGGTCATGATTTTCAGTGGTTTGGTAGTTATATCATGATGTAATGTGACACTTGTGTGATGATTCCCCATGATTTGCTGATGTGATAAACCAGTAAGAAGATTAAGGATGAGAGTTTCCCAGGGGTGTGATTTGCAACATTTTTGTCTTACAAAAATAAAAGGAGAGAGAAGTAAACTTGTATTTCTATTCTGTTGTTAAGTGCCATAGAGTCAGTTCTGACTCATAGTGATGCTAGATAGGGTTTCCAAGGCTTCTAAAATCTTTGGAGGAGCAGAAAGCTTCATCTTTCTCCTGTAGAGTGTGTTTTGTGGCCTCAAACACATAACCTTATGGTTTGCAGTCCAGTGCTTATCTTATGGAGCCATCACACTGCTCTGTTTTAGCAGCACTGAGTCCTAAAATGGTTGATAATCTCAATATGCTCATCTCCTCATCTCTTAGAGCAGAGGGTAGAAAGATTGTTATGCTGATAAATCAAATAATAAAGGTAAACATGCAAGTACATATAAAAAAGTATGAAGTGCATGACAAAAGTTATTTAATCAGGAATCCAGTGGGGGAAGGAAATGGAAATATGTTAATTTTATCATTATTTGATAGATAGCTAGATAACTGCCTTCACGTCAAGTTAGACACATAGTGAGTGACCTGAGCAAGTCTGTCATTGCTGCTATTTGCCAGTTCATCCCACCCAGGCTTGCCCTTGCCCTTGCCCTTGCTGTCTCTCAACTTCACCAAACATGATGTCCTCCTCTAGCAATCAATCTTGATGATGCACCCAAAGCAAATGATTCACACAATGTTCAGTTGTGATCCATGATGCTTACACTGGCTGCTTTGGGGGAGAAAAATCAGTAAGATTTTCTTCCTAGTCTTTTTAAGTCTGGAAGCTCTGCTGAGACCTGTCCATTATGGGTGACCCCTACTGATATTTGAAATACCAGTGACTTAATTTCTAGCATCACAGCAACATGCAAGCCACTTCCATATGAAAAATTTACAGGTGGACAGTGGATTATTCAATAGAGAGCTGTCAAATGATTTTTATCTGATGAGTATTGAGGAGAAAGGGAGGCATGTGGGGATTCTGTGCTTTCTGCATAATTTAACTATTACCCTAAAATCGCTCTAAAAAATAGATGTTTAAACAAACAACAAACCCAATAATTCCATACTTAATAATTTAACCTCCATATAAAAATGAATATTTACAAAATGATATATAAATAAGGATACTCATTGCAGCATTGTTTGTAAGAGGAAAAAATTGTTCATCAATCAGGACTGCTTAAGTAAACTATGGTGAAGTTATGAAGTGAAATAGTTCTCTAAGTGCTGGTAAATAGCCATCGCCAAGAATCACTGAGTTTAAAAACCAAGCGTATATGTTGTGTTAAAAACAAAACCCAAAGGGGCTGTCAGAATTCCTTTTAGGTTTGCCATCAAGACCATTCTTTCATGACTATCACCTCTTAAAAAGTTCTCTAGAAAGGCCATGCTATAAGGCTCCAGGAATTGACAAAATACAAATTGAAATGTTTCAGCAAACTGATGCAACCCTGGAGGTGCTCACTCATCTCTGTCAAGGAATTTGGAAGGCAGCTACCCTTTGGTTGGAAGAGATCCATACTTGTGTCCATTTCAAAAGGTGACTTAATGGGATATGGAAATCATTGAATAATATCATTAATATATGCAAGAAAAATTTTGCAGAAGATAATTCAAAAAAGTGTTACAGCAGTATATCAACAGGGAGCTGCCAGAAATTCAAGAAAAGGCTATAGAATGAGAGCTATCATTGTTGACACCAGATAGGTCTTGGCTAAAAGCAGAGAAAATCAGAAAGCAGTTTACTTGTGTTTTAATGACTATGTGAAAGCTTTCCACTGTGTGGTTCATAATGAACTATGGGTAACATTGCAAAGAATGGGAAATTCCACAACATATTACTATGCTCAAGCAGAACCTGTACATAGGCAATGAAGAAGTTGTTAGAACAAAACAAAGGGATGCTGAATGGTTCAGATTCAGGGAAGGTATGTGCTAGAGTTGGATCCTTTCACCATAAGCATTTACTCTGAACACTGAGCAAATAATCTGAGGAGCTGGATTATATGAAGAACATGGCAACAAGATTGGACACAAATGCATGAATAACCTGTGATATGTTGATGATACAACCTTGCTCACTGAAAGCTAAGAGGACGAAATACTTACTGATGATGATCAGAGACTATAGACTTCAGCATGGATTGCACCTTAATGTAAAAAAAAAAAAAATCTCATAACTAGACCAATAAACAAAATTATGACAAAGAAAAGACCAAAGCTGTCAAAGACTTCATTTAATTTGTATCAACAGTCAACATTCATACTCATGAAAGTGCTTTTGTTGTTGTTAAGTGCTACCAAGTCAGTTCTAACTCATAGTGACTTTGTATAAGTTTTCTGAGGAGCCTTGCAGTTCAAACTGACCTTGTGGTTTTGTATTTATCCTACTGTGAAACCAAGAAACCAAATGACATATTGTACTGAGCAAAGCAGCTAGTTGCACAAGACCTCTTCAAAGCAAAGATGTCACTTTGAGGACTAAGGTGTGCCTTACCAAGCCATGATATTTTTAATCGCCTCATACACATGGATCATATATAAGGAAGATGGAAGAAGAATTGATGTCTCTGAACTGTAGTCTTGGTGAAGAATATTGCAAGTACCATGAACTACCAGAAGAATAAACACATTTGTCTCCGCAGAAGTACAGCCAGAACGTTCCTTACAAGTCAGGATGATGAGACTTCATCTTACATACTTTCGACATGTTCTCAGGAAGGACCGACCAGTCCCTAGAGAAAGACATTATGCAGGGTCAGCAAAAAAGAGGGAGACCCTCCGTTAGATGGATTGACACAGTGTTTGCAACAATGGGCTCAAACATAACAATTGTGAGGGTAGTGTAGGACCCGGGCAGTGTTTCGTTCTGTTGTACATAGGGTTGCTATGAGTCAGAGCTAACTAACAATAAAAACAACATACTTTTAAAGTTTCCTCTCACTATACTGAAACAAACAAAATAATCTGAAGCTGGTACTTTCTTATAAGTCCAAGAGTTAAAACTGACTTTAATCTTGAACATTTATTTCTTTTTTATGTCTTCTTTTTCTTTTTAGACTTTGAATTCCTGACAATGATGTGGAGTTTTGCAAAACTAGGCTTTGAGCCCTGTCAGATACAATAGATGTACTGCTATTGTGAGCAGGATGGCCGTCACAATGTGTATGATTAATTGGTGACAGCATACAGCTCATTTTATGAAAATACCACACTTACTAGGCTGCACTACTCCTGATTTAGATAATACGAAAAAATCTGAAATATGTGCAGTTTCTATAACAAAACACTGTTCACATTGGTAAATGGTAGGTGTGAACAAATCCCTAACAACATGTGAATAAGAAATAAGATGAGACTTGTTTTCGCAGCAGAATCCACTACACATGTAGGGAAAAGAAATGTACCAGAGAACAAGGACATATTGGAATGTGCCAGGGATGGCCATTTCTAGAGCAAAAAAAAAAAATCATATGGGCCTGTTTCTTTGGTTTGTGAATTGTTTGTCTAGAAGCAGAGAATTCTGACAGCGGTCTTAAAGCTAAAACTGTGAATAGTACTAGTAACTATAAAGATGAGGTTTGTCTTGATTTCATTTCTTCTTACAAGCTGAGTATGTTTTATGGGCTTTTGTGAAAGGAATGATTTATGCTCCAAGACTCCTGGAAAAGCTCACGGCTTTTAAAAATAATTTCTGAAAATGTATTTCTTTTTAGGGTCAGTGACATTATCATGTAGCTCATAAGACTTAGACTTTGCCAATACTAGGGCTTGATATGTTTTCCTCTTCCTTCAAAATTCATTTATTCCTTCAACAACTTTAAAAAATAAAAAAGGCACTCTTTGTGCCTTTTACATATTTTTACCCCCACTCCTAGCATTTATCTTAGAACCTTGTGTGTGGCTATTGTTTCTGTTGTTAAGTGCTATTGAGTTGGTTCTAACGCATAGGGTTTCTGAGGAGCAGCTGGTGGGTTTGAACTGCCAACCTTGAGGTTTGCAGTCCAGTGCATACCCTGCAGTGCCACACCAGGAGTTCTTATGTGTAGGTGTTGTTGTTAAGTGCTGTCAAGTCGGTTCGGAGATGCATAGCAGCCCAGCCTTGTATAGGATTTCTGTGGAGCGTTTAGTGAGTTTGAACCACTGCCCTTGTGATTCAAACCAACCTTGCAGTCCAGTGCTTATCCTACAGTGCCACACCAGGACTTCTTATATTTTAGTTTGTTGATTGAATTTCAGTTAGCCTGCAAGTTTTTGGAAAAGTGGTGTTGTTGTCCCCTAATAGAGGTTTCATGGTCTTTTAATGGCATTTGTTGGCCAGTATTTCATCCCTTCATCAGAAATCAAGATTTCTGATCATCTCTGGAAGACAGTTGAGCCTTGATTTCACTTTGTTACACTTCTCTTTCAAATAATCCTTCCTCCCTAGCAGCAGACTAAAAATATTAAGAGTCTTTAGATAAGATTATCATCAATCCAGAGTTCTGGTATGGTGCTGTGGGATAAGGAACTGGACCACAAGGTCATTCTGAGCCTCAAGGGCAGTGGTTCAAACTCACCAGCCACTCCTTGAAAACCCTTCACTGGGTCTCTATGAGTTGGAACTGACTCAACAGCACTTAACACAACAATCAGCAATCTAGTGTCATTGGCCAACCCAATGCTAGGAGGGGTGCAGAGAAAGTAAGGGAAAAAAGAAAACAGGAAATGAGCAGGTAAAAATACTAGATTCTCCTAAGGCATTTGCTTCAGTTACTGGAATGTAACAGTCTGTCCCTCCTTGATGCTGAAAGATAATTGTGAATTTGAGGCTAAGAAGGAAGGAATGAAGAAGAGCACTTGTTAGATAGGGGAGGTTGCAGTCTGTATGACAATGAAATCTTATGATGTTATGGAGGAGGAAGGGCAGAGTAAATGAAAAATCTCCCATTTCTACAGATCCCGTCTCTCATACTCATACTCTCCTAACCCCTCAAATAACTTGACTTTTGACCCATCTTTAGAAAATTTGCTCTTACTCAGGAGAAGAAAGGTTAGAAGCTTTTTAAGTGCAGATCAACTCTTGTCACTACTCTGCTTACAATCCTCCAGTGGGTTCCTCTTGGAAGCAAACTTAGGTTCAAGTCTTAGCCACAACCTCCCAGGGCTGGTCCCTACCCGTCCCAACACTTAATCTCTTCCATTCTGAGTTCAGCCTTCACAAAGCTAGCTCTTCTTGCATACCGCCCATAGGCCAAGTCCATTTTGCCTCAGAACTTTCCCTTCACTGTGCCTTTGGTCCTAAATTCTCTTTTTGAAAATCTCCTTCCTTCCCATTATTTAAGTCTCAACTCAAAGAAGCTTTCTTTGATCATCTTTCTAATGCATTTCCCTCCCTATCTCATACACCAGCCATAATCACATAACTTTTATTTTCTTCGTAGCTTTATTTTCTTTACCATACTCACTTATTTACTGCTGATCTGTCCCCTCTAGATGAGGAAAAGATCTGATGATTGATGTTGATAAGTGCCATCGAGTCAGTTCTGACCCATAGCAACCCTGTACAGGGTTTCTGAGGCTGTAAATCTTTACCAGAGTAGAAAGCCTCATCTTTCTCCCATAGAGCGGCTGGTAGTTTCGAACTGCTGACCTTAAGGTTTGCAGCCCAATTCGTAACCACTACACTACCAGAGCTCCTTATGATTGTTGTTAAGAGCTGTTAAGTCACTGAATAGGGTTTCCAAGGAGTTGGTTTGAACCACCAACCTTGAGGTTAACAGTATAGTGCTTATTCTGTAGTGCTAAACTACTACTCTGGTAGCGTAGTGGTTACGAATCGGGCTGCGAACCTTAAGGTCAGCGGTTCGAAACTACCAGCTGCACCGCGGGAGAAAGATGAGGCTTTCTACTCCCGTAAAGATTTACACCCTCGGAAACCCTATACAGGGTCGCTATGGGTCGGAACCGACTCAATGGCACATAACAACAACAACAAACTACTACTCTAGGGTAAAGATTACAAATTTATAGGGCAGTTACTGGAGCCACAACTGGCTAACACAATCCATTTGGAGAAAGGTCATTAATGCTAACCTTGGACTGCAATTTGCTTTAGGTTAATCAGAATTTAACGCCTACCCCAGGGCTACTATAGGAATAAAGAAGTTCCTAAAGTTCCTCCAAGAATCGGCACAACTTGAGATAACTATAACAAGGAAAGACCTCAAACCTCCAGCTCATTCCCCAAATTCCTATAAATTCTCTTGTCTCCCTTCTTAGAAAGGTAGTTTTTGGAGGACATGCAGTACCTCTGCCTCCTGTATATCTGATATACATGAAACTGTGCTCACTTTACTGTGGAATTCTGGTGTGGTCGGTGTGAGTCACAAGATTGGCGATTCAAACTCACCAGTCCCTCCTTGGAAACCTTATACTGGGACACCATGGCTCAGAGCCAACCTGATGGCACTTAACAAAAACAACAATGCTTTTACGGTTCTCCTGTCAGAGTAACTGGCCCTTTTTTTGAGGCAGGCAGCATTGTCACCATTTCGTAGCATCACTCCTCTATTCTATAGGGTCGCTATGAGATGGATTTGACCCTATGGCAGTAGGTTTGGTTTTGTAAAGTGTCCCTTTAGAATGAAATTTCCATGACACCAAGAATATAGGTTTTTTTATTCTTTGCTTAGTCTAAGCATGCAGGGGCAGTCAGTGGTGGTTCGGTGATAGGATTCTCACCTTCCATGCTGGAGTTTAAGGAGTTCTGGTAGCATAGTGGTTATGAATTGGGCTGCTACTTCAAGGTCAGCAGTTCTAAACTACCAGCCATTCTGGAGGAGAAAGCCTCAGCTTTCTCCTCTTCTAAAGATTTACAGACTCAGAAACCATGTACAGGGTCGCCATGAGTCAGAACCAAATCCACAGCACATAACCACCACCACCATGCTGGAGATTTGGATTCAACCTGCCCATTGCACTTCATGTGCACCAGTTTGTCAGTGGATACTTACATGCTGCTAAGATGCTGAATAGGTTTCAATGGAAACTTCTAAGACAGACTAGAAAGGAAGGTCTGACTACTTCTGAAAATCAGCCAATGAAAACCCCCCACAACAGTCACAAGAGTCAACCCCCAACCAAACGGGCAAGGCACAGGGGATGGCAGCATTTCATCCCATTTTCATGGGGTCACCACAAGTGGAGGCCAACTCAAAGGCAGCTAAAAGTATGTTGGAAAGGGCTTGCACAAGGTGAGGGCTCAAGAAACATTCCTTAATCGAGTATGTGAGGAAGAGTGAGCCAGTGGTTCAAAAGATCAGAGTAAAGGGCTGAGAGTAAGGGAGTATTGGAGAATTGAAGACACAGAACAGACATACACCCTCAGTTTTCATCTCATTGCTTATGCAGTTGTGGGCAGCTTAAAAACATCACAATACAACTTTAAAATCAAAGACAATAAATGTGAATAAAATTCAGTTTGCCGCTTTAGGTAAATTGTTCATGTGCAGTATTTATCTGGCTGTAAATTAGCAATCATAAAGGATAGAAAGCCAACGAAAGGAGAACTGATTTATATTGAACTGCAACTCGTGGACTGTCAGAAAATAAAAGGACTCCTTTACACCTAAAGTTTACTTACGATTATTTTGTCTTATTGTTGACTTCCCCTTCATCTGTTAATGTGTCTCCCCTCTAGTTACGGAATTACCCTCCAGTCCTCTCCAACTTCTAGGAACTATCAAAGAATGTTTCTATTCATGTGCAGGCATTTGTCGACTTTTAAAATTATGGTCCTCGTACAATATGTTTCCTTTTATGGTTGACTTATTTCACTCAGCATAGCATCCTCCTGGTTCATCCATGTTCTGAGGTGCTTTGCAGATTCATTGTTATTGTTTAACACAGTGAAGTATTCCTTTGTATATATGTATCATAGTTGGTTTGTCCATTCTACCACTGATGATCATTTAGATTATTTCCAGATTTTTGCTATTGGGAAGGGTGTATATATATCTGTTTGTGACTTTTATTTCTCTGGGATACATACCATATATTGGAATTTCTGGATTATATGTTATTTCTATTTCCAACTTTTTAAGGAAGTGCCATACTGTTTTCCACAGTAATTACATCATATGCGATCCCATCAACAGTGTATGAGGGTTCAAGTCTCCATATCCTCACTAGCATTTATTGTTTTCTGATCTTTTGAGCTTTGCTATTAATACTGAAAGGAGCTCTGGTAGCGTAGTAGTTACGAATTGGGCTGCAAACTGCAAGTCCAGCAGTTTGAAACTACCAGCTCTTCCGTGGGAGAAAGATGAGGCTTTCTGCTCCTGTAAAGATTTATAGCCTCGGAAATCCTGTACAGGGTCACCATGAGTTGAAACTGACTCTACAGCACATAACAACATTAATACTGAAGTGAGACAATATCTCTTTGTTATTTTGATTTGCATCTCTCTATGACTAATGATATTGTCATATTGTCAGGAGGGAACAGTCACTAGAGAAGGATGTCATGCTGGGCAAGATGGAAGGTCAGAGAAAGACCCCCAACGAGATGGATCAGCCAGGTGGCATCATTGATAGCATCAAGTGTGGCAGTGGTAGTGAGGTCCAGGATTGGACATTGTTTCGTTCTGCTGTGCATGGGGTCGCTATGAGTCAGTTCTGACTCGATGGCACCTGACAACAACAACAACAACATGACTAATGATTGTGAGCATTTCTTCATGCTTGCTCAATGAATGTCTTCTTTGGTGAAGCAGCTGTTCATGTCTTCTGTCCATGTTTTACTTGGGTTGTCTTTTTTTGTTGTTGAGGTATTGAAACATTCTGTACATTCTAGAGATTAGATTATGTTGTTGCAAAAAATTTTTTTCCAAATTTTTGTTGTTGTTAGTAGGTGCTGTCAACTTGGCCTCTACTCGTATTGACCCTGCATACAACAGAATGAAATCCTGTCTAGTCCTGCTCAGTCTCCATAGTTGTTGTTATATCCATTGGTATATCCTTTGTTCCTGTGACTGTGTCAGTCCATCTCACTGGGAGGTCACTGACTCTACTTTACCAAGCATGATGTCCTTCTCCAGGGACTGGTCCTTCCTGAGAACATGTCCACCTTTCATGTGATGAAGCCTCTCCATCCTCACTTCTAAGGGATATTATGACTGTCCTCCTACCAAGACATATTTGTTTGTTCTTCTGGTAGTCCATGGTACTTTCAGTATTCTTCACCAACACTATAATTCAAATGCATCAATTCTTTTACATGCCTCAGAAAGGTGGCTCATGCTGCTTGCTCTGAGAAAATCCAATTACTCAGAGAATGGGTTATGGTAAAGCAAGCAAGGTTTAATGTGTGTGTGTGTTTGACTGATAGCAACCCTGTACAGGGTTTCCAAGGCTGTAAATCTTTACAGGAGCAGAATGCCTCATCTTTCTCCCACGGAACAGCTGGGAGTTTCAAACTGCTGACCTTGAGGTTCTCAGCTGGATTCGCAATCACTAGGCTACCAGAGCTTGTTGGATATATAAGAGCCACAGGGACTGTGTGTTCTCCAAAGACTGCCTCCCAGAGGAGGAAGGGAAAATAGGATTTATTTTTTTATTTGAACATGGGTGGGGGCCTGAGACTTTTCATTGTTCTGTTTATCTCAAGTTGCACTGATCCCTCAGGGAAACTTCAGGAACTTCTTTATTTCTGTATTAGCCCTTGGGGTGGGTGTTAAATACTGATTAACCTAAAGAAAAGTACAGACTTGCTCTGTACTTTTCTTTAGATGAAACAAGATGTGTCATCTGCATATCACTGGTTGTTAATGAGACTTCCTCCCAACCTGATGCTGCATTCTACATAATATAATCCAGACTCCACATAATACAACCAAGGTTAGCACTAATGACCTCTCTCCTTACAAGATGTAGTCTCTTTAGCCAGCTGGGTCTTCATTCTTCCTAATTCTTTGTCCAACTTTCACATGCATATGTTGTTTTTGTTGTTGTTAAGTGCTATTGGGTTGGTTCTGGCCCATAGTGAACCAGTATGGGGTTTCCAAGGAGTGGCTGGTGAGTTTAAACTGCTGACTTTATGGTTCAAATCAACCTCTTTGTCAAGTGCTTAACCTACAGCATCACACTAGGATTTCAATGCATATGAAGTGATTGAAAATACCATGGCTTGAATCAGGAACACCTTAGTCATCAAAGTGGGATCTTAACTTTTTAACACTTTAAAGAGGGCTTTTGCAGCAGATTTGCTTACACAATGTCATTTGATTTGATGACAATTGCTTCCATGAGCATTGATTGTAGAGCCAAGTAAAATGAAATAATTGACAACTTCAATCTTCTCCTCACTTATCATAATGTTGTTTACTGGTCCAGTTGTAAGGAGTTATAATTATTGAGTTATAATTCAAACTGAATGTAGTAGTCTTTGATCTTCATCAGCAAGGGTTTCAAGTCCTATTTGTTTTTAGCAAACAAGATGTGTCATCTGCGTATCACTGGTTGTTAATGAGTCTTCCTCCCAACCTGATGCTACATTCTACATAATATAATCCAGGTTCTCAGATTATTTGGTCAGCAAATAGTAAGTATAAATAAGTATGGTTAAAGAATACAACTCTGTTGCACATCTTTACTGATTTTAAACTACACAGTATTCTCTAGTTTTTTCCCAACACTGCCTCTTGTTCTACATTTAGGCTGAACAATGAATAAAGAAGATCATGGAAGAATTGCATTTGAGTTATGGTGTTGGAGAAGAATATTAAAAGTGCCATAGACTGCCAGAAGAACAAAGAAATCTGTGTTGGAAGAAGTACAGCCAGAATGCTCCTTGGAAACCAGGATGGCAAGACTTCCTCTCTCATACTTGTAACATATTATTAGGAGGGACCAGACCCTGGAGAAGGACATCATGATTGGTAAAGTGGAGGATCATCAAAAAGAGGGAGACCTCCCAACGAGATGAATTGGCACACTGGCAACAGGAATGAGCTTACACGTGGCAAAGATTGTGAGAGTGGCACAGGACCAGGCAGTGTTTTGTTTTGCTGTACATGGCGTCGCTATGAGTCAGAATGGATTTGATGGCACCTAAGGAGCTCTGTTAGTGTAGTGGTTATGAATCGGGCTGTGAACCTCAGGGTCAACTGTTCGAAACTACCAGCTGTTCCGTGAGAGAAAGATGAGGCTTTCTGCTTCTGTAAAGATTTACAGCCTCAGAAAACCTGTACAGGGTCGCTATGAGTTGGAACCAAAACTGGCTCCATGGCACATAATGACAACAACAATACTCAAGGTCATAGTTTGACTCTTATGGACTTTAATTTTTCAGCTTCAAACTGCATTTACATACAAGCAATTGATGGTTTTGTTTTGGCCCCGGCCTTGTTTTGGCTGATGAACCCAGTCTGTAGGCTCTCTTTTTAGTCTTTTGGTGAAATCTTTGGATGCACTTGTAGAATCCACTCGAGTCCAGCAATAGTCATTTAAACAAGTGAACTCATGAAGTTATTTTTCTAATCAAAGGCTTGTGATTATTTTCTCCATTAATGTGCTGGTAAGTCTGTATTGCTTTGAAGCAAGAAAAGTTATAACTCACCTCCCTCCCCTCCTGCCCCCTCCCATCCCAAGACTGAAACTCAAAGGGAACACACAAGCAGACGTGTAAGCTTACTGGTGACCAAGTTGGTCTATTGGTCAGTGGGAGTGGGGGAAAGGCAGCAATGAAGATATGGGCTGAGTTCCATAGACTCTCCTAGGCCTGAAGATGAGAGAAAAGAGGAAGGGCTGGTTGGTCTGAAGTGTGGTGAGACCTGGGGACTTCTGAGCCCATAGACAAGGACATAGCCACGGAGGGCTAGAGCTGAGTGTGAAGCATCAGCTGATATGAAATGAGAGGAGATGCACAAGAATGCCCAAACTTGTAGATAGTACCCATTCAACCTAGTTTCCATGGATTGATGATCAGAACTGACTAAGGAAGATAAAGAAATCTGATAAAGGAAACAAGTGTAAATTGCTACAATTTGATGAACTTGACCTATGCTTATGGATGCAGTAGCTCAAAATACTAACTGAGAGGGAAGGAGTCTTCACATCAAGGATCAAACCTATCCCCTCTGTACACAAGGTTGATAGGGATGGGCAACTTAGACATTGGTTACCTAAAATGGGGGAAGGGGGCTATAAAGTCATGAAGTGGCTGGCTTACAAGTTTTCAAGAGGGAGTTTAGTTTTAGAGTGTGTGGGGAAAGGAAGACTCCCCACTTAATAGTTTTCATCTTGTCTAGATGGGTCTGGTAAAAGGAGAAGGGGATAAGATTCTTATGATTCAATAGTGAGTAATTGTTATCATGACTAATTGAAAATGTCACAACTGTAAAGGTAGAAGTTTTGAAACATAAAGGGGGAATAGATAATTCAACATTTTAGGAACAGAGGACCCTAGGACCATCAAGGGAAAAGAGCATGAGCGGAATGTGGGACCCTATCCAGAGAAGCAGCAACATCAGAGACAGAAGCAGAGATTATGACATGGAGAGATAGAGCAGCTGAGAACTCTAGACTCATGGAAAGAGAAAGGCTGTGTTCTGGTGGCGACGACGTAGTCTTGTAGAATTTGCCCTTTGGTTGTTTAAATGGTTATATATTCCAGAGTGCTTTTTTGTACATCAAAACCAAAAAGCAAAACAAAATGAAACAAAAAAAAAACCCAGAAGAATAGAAGCAAATACTGTTGAAAGATGATGCATGGAGGGGGTTATAATCATTACAATGAAATGAAATACGACAGGATGAGTACAAAACCGATGTTCTCCCATGTAAACTATCATTCAAGTCACAATAAAATCTTTTTTAAAAAAAGAAAGGGTATAACCATCTTGACACTGGTAGCAAACAGTAAATTTCTGTAGAATGAAGTCTGTTTTTTAGTTTTAGTTTCTGGAATAAATTCAGCTTTTCAGGAAGCATTAAGTCAGTTGTCACTCAGGGCACTTAAAATGATTCCATCCAATAGGAGATCCAAAACACAGGGAGGCAAAGGGAATTTCCAGAAAAGTAGCTATGCAATGCCAGAGACTAAAGGAAGAGGCCTTAGGGCTTCAGAAGGGTGAAAGCAGGAATATGTAGACTGTCGAACAGGTGTGATTATATAAACAGAGCATTAAATTCATTGAAAGACATTTTACATATCTGTTGGAGGTGAGGAAAAGTGTCAAAGCCTCAAAGAAAAAGACGGACATAGAAAAGTATAAGTTATTAATTTCAGAAAAGCAATAACAAAATGGAAATAGAATCATAGCCTGATTTATCATGTCATTTAATATTTAAATAGAAATTAAATGAAATTACAAATTCAATTCTTTAGTTGAATTAGCCAAATTTTAAGTGTTCCTAGCCACATGTGTCTAGTAACTACCATATTGGAAAACTCAAGACAGAACATTTCTATCATCACCAAAAATTCTACTGGACAACACTAACATAGAACTTAGCTCAGCATTAAAAAATATACATAGTCATAATAAGGAAAGTGCTAAGTATGGATTTAATATAATACTGTGATGTATCTATATTAGAAAGACAAATACAAAAGAATATTGCATAACTAGAAACAATCAACAGGACAAGACGCTAGTTCTTTGAAAGAATTAACAAAATCGACAGACCATTGGCAAACCTAACAAAAGAAAAGAGGGAGAAGACACAAATAATACACATTAGAAACCACATGGGTGATGTCACAATGGAACCAAAGTAAATTAAAAGGATAATAACAGAACACTATGAAGAGTAGTACTCCAACAAATTTGAAAACTTAGAAGAGATGGATTCATTTTTAGGTAAACACAACCTACCTAAACTTACACACAGTGAAGTAGAAAACCTGAACAGACCCATAACAAAAGAAGAAATTGATCAGGTCATTAAAAGACTCCCAACCAAAAAAGGTCCAGGCCCAGACGGCTTCACTGGTGAATTCTACCAAACATTCAGGGAGGAGCTGTCACCAATTCTACTCAAATTATTCC
>NW_006408684.1:891400-904486 GCF_000296735.1 Chrysochloris asiatica | reverse complement strand
TTGATTTTCCTTGTATTATAATATAAAATAGACACTGGAGGGGGAGAGAAAGGAATAGTCAGAAACATCACCATAGAAAGCTTGTAAGTCCGTCTTCTGCCTATAATTGATTGGAACACCTAAAATGGGGCTACAACGTGCCCAGTGAAGGAGGCTTCCTGCGGAGACTCTACAATACATAAGACTATAGGTAGAAGCCTGAACCATATCCAGATCTCCAGAGATGGGAAATTTTCACTTGAAAGGATGAGCAGACCAGCTTGGAATGGCTAGAAGAATAGAGGAAACTGCTTGAAAGAAAGACCTACAGGAAGAATACAAAATAACAGAGGCAGATGGTCTGTTACTACAAGAACAAACAAGTTGCTTGCCCAGGAAACATCAAAGCAAGTGATCGGGTTCCCTCAGTGCAAACCCCCTTCCTAGACTAAGACTCAATGGGAGTACACGCTCTGATTGGTGACCATGCTCGTCACCGATTAGGGGAATTGAGGGAAAAAAAACAATGAAGTGGCGAGCTAAGCCTGACAATATGGAGAGTGAAGCGTTCAGCTGATAAAAAGAGAGGGCATATGCACAAGAACACCCACACTTGCAGATAATACCCACTTGACCTGGCTTCAATGAACAGATGATCAGAGCTCAACCAGAAGAAGAAAGAAGAGGAAAAAAAGAGTAATCTAATGCAATTTGATGGACATGACCTACACCTATGAGAGCAGTAGGTCAAAAGAGGGAACAAATTCTTACAGCAAGACTCATTCCCACCCCCTCCACACACAGAATAGAGAGGGATGGGCAACTTGGACATCGGCTACCCAAAATTGGGGGGGGTAGGGCTACAAAGGCAAGAAGTGACAGGCTTACAAGCTTTCAAGAGGGAGCCTAGAGACAGGGGGCCTGGAGGAAGGCAGAATCTCCAGTGAGTAGCATCCAATCTGCCTAGGTGGAGTTGATGAAATGAAATGCAGATGATTCTCTTGTGATACAATAGTGAATAATTGTTATCAGTGGAAATGTAAAGGTAGACATTTTATCACAAAGAAGGAAGTGATTAACTTTTCAGTCTAGGAGCAGAGGTCTCTGGAACCATCAACAGAGAAGAGCCGAGAGCGGGACCCTACCCAGAGAAAGAGTGATGCCTGAGATGGAGGCAGAGACAATGAAGTGGAGCGATGGAGCAGCTGGGGGCTTTAGATCCAGAGAGGGAGAGGGCCTGTGTGCTGAAGACTGGGGGGGAGGGTAGTGTAGGGGACAGTCTTGATGGGTATACCCTTTGGTTGTGTGATGATGCATGGAGGGAATTGTAACCATGGCAATGATACGATGTACGATAGAATGAATGTAAAACTAATGTTCTCCCATGTAAACTATCATATAATTCACAATAAAACACTAAAAAAAAAGGAATATTGCATAACTAAAAAATATTGCAATATCGAAAGCAAATCTTGATGATCTACTTTGGAAAATCCTGTGGATAACAGTGGTCCAATCTGCAACTAATCGTGTTGATGGTGCAGGACAGGCAGCATTTTGTTCCACTGTGCATGGGGCTATGATGATCTAAGGAAGCTAATAGCAACAACATCGTATCATTATATAGTAAAACATAGAGTGCTCAAGATTGATACAGCAAGAACTAGGTGCATAAGCATATTATATAGAAACAAGGAGGGAAATAATCCGAGGAAACAGTTACAGAATTGAAAGTGGTTGTTCCTCAAGACTAGAGTAGGGTGGGGAGACTTTGGAAACAATGTCAACATATTAGCTTGATAAAAATTAAAAATGATCTTTTAAAAGCACACTATAACCCATACTCCATTGTTTAATTTTCTGTTTATAGATATTTGTATAGGTCGTAGAAGTCTAATGCTATGGAATATCTCTGGGGTAGGATGAGGAGTCCCTGGGGGTGTAAATGATTAATGAGCTTAGCTGCTAGCTGAAAAGTTGGGAGTTCAAGTCTATCCAGAAGTGCCTTGGATGAATGAAGGTTTAGAAGTCTCATTCTGAGAAATCAGTCACTAAAAACCTTATAGAGCACAGTTCTCCTTTGACACAAATAGGGTCTCCATGAGTTGGAATTCACTCAGTGGTAACTGGTTTAAATTAAGGTGAAGAGTCAATCAAACTTTAGTATCCTATATTTCCCTCATAAATTTTACCTTAGATTACCAAATAATTGATAAGGGGAAATTTTTCTTTATAAAAGTATCAAGGAAGAATGGTTTAGAATATATGAAACAGTATATCTCCATTTAGCAAATCTTACTGAGGCATAAAAGAGCCCTGGTGGCACAACTATTAAGCACTCTGCTGCTAATGGAAAGGTTGGCTGTTTGAACCCACCCAGTGTCTTCACAGAAGAAAGACCTGGCAATCTATTTCCGTAAAGACTACTGTCAAGAAAACCCTATGGGGCAGTTCTTCTCTGTCACAAGGGACGGCTACGAGTCAGAATCTACTCAACAACACCCAATAACTGAAGGACCAGTGACTATATCACAAGACAATCAGATGATGAATCATCTACTTGTAACTTGTTTGAACATAATGATGGTATAGCTATGGTCCGGGGCGGAGGGTGAGGGGGGTGCGGCGTGCGGGGAAGGGAATCAAAAGTCTTTACTTTTAGAGATACATCTTAAAATATTTATGGATGAATTGATATCATATTTGGGATTTTTGTTCCAAAGCAAGGCAATCTGGAGCTGGGAAAAAAGATGGGGAGAAAGTGGGTTAGGAGTAGAGATGGTTCTGATTGGATATTGATCGAAGCCAAGTATTTGATGCATGAGTGTTTATTATATGCATTTCTCCAATAAGCAGTTTAAAATAAATCATTGATGTTACATGGGCAGAATACAACAGGAATGCACTGCCACTAATTGCATATCACCAGTGAAGACTAGAAACCTGAGGATTTAGGATGGTTGGCAGCCAGGCCAGGAGCCCAAGGGCTTTGAGTAGCAGCAGTGATGCTAGGAGAGAAAATGTAGAGGAAGAGAGGAGCAATGACAAAGGTGACAGGCTGCAATATTTGGTGGTGTTATTGTTGTTGTTGTTGTTAAGTGCCATTGAGTAGGTTTCAACTCACGATGACCCTATATAGGGATTTCAGGGAGCAGCTGATAAGTTTGAACTGCCAGCCTTATGGTTAGCAATCCAGTGCAGATCCTACACCACCACACCAGGACTCCAATACTGCAATACTGGAGGTATTCTGCGATGTGTTCTCCCACTTTTGAAATACAAGGGAAATGCTCTCTTGAAAGGATAATAACAAGGCATTGTGATGTTAGTATAAAGAATGGGAGCTGGAAATTGCATCTACCTTAGTAATTTTCTTTACTTGTTTGAGTTCAAATTTTCTAATCTGTAAAATGAGGGGGTTGGATAAGATCCATGACTATCAATCTTTGTTCTAGTTAATATTGATTTATTTATTTAATATCTGTATGTCAGTCTTTGCATCTCAAAAATACATAAAATATCTTAAAGTAATCACATTTTCCCAAGAAAAATATCATCATAAACCTACTTACCAAATTTAATTTGAAAGATGAGCCACAGATGGATTAAAGAGGCTTGTTTTCCAGTGTGATACTTGACAATTGATTGTATGTTTATGGCTTGGTTTCCAGTTGATTATTTTATTGTGTGTGTGTGTGTGTGTGTGTGTGTGTGAAAGCTACCATAAAACCCAGATTCCAGGTTATGATTAGGTTGTCATTTGAAATTTTCAGGTTAAATATATTTACAAAACCAATGACAATTTCCAGTGTCAAGAGGAAAATATGCATATAAGTGAAGCCTTATATTATTTGTCACTGAGCCATCAATCTTAAAATCATTTTCTGAGATGCTGTCACGAGTGGAGAAGCCACTTAATCAACCTTTATTTTCTAGATGATCATAGTTTTTTGTTTCCTTTCTTATCCTGTTGTTGTTATTCTTAAGTACCACTAAGTTGATTCCAACTCATTGGGTTTCCAAGGAGAGGCCGGTAAGTTTGAACCTCCAACCTTGCTGTTAGCAAGTTCTTATTCTACAGTGCTTATTCTACAGTGCCACAGCAGGACCCCTTTTTATTGTAGGAGAGAAGAAAAATTGCCTATAATTTTAGGTTTAATTCATTCTTGTTAGCAAGGGAGTATGAAGTATGTGAGACCGGTAAAGCTAAATCATAACTAATAGGTAAAGCTAAAGGAAAGTAAAAATCAAAAATCAAAACAAAAGCTTGATTTCAACTCAGCTTAATTGTTCTATAAGTACTTTGCTTGGGCACAGCAGCTGTGTGGTATGGAGTCTTAGCATATCTTTGTAAATTATATAATTAAGTACAGTCTTCTGAAGTCCGGATTTCATAAAGTTTACCATGTTAATCATGTTCTTCAATACATGCTTGCTAAGATTATGAGACTTCCTCAATAGACTGGCTTGTGCTTCTAGGTATGGCTGGCATCTGTCTTTCTCCCAACTCAATATTATCTTCCTACAGAATCAAAGCCTCTTTTCAAATTTACAATCCCTGACAGGGAGAGGGAATATTCTGTAAGCAAGGTATGATATGGTAAGACCATGTGAAACTGTTCACTACAGATCAGTAGCACTACTTGTCTGTTAGTTTGTTGTACTGTGGAGGCTTGTATATTATTGTGATGTTGGATGCTATGCCACCAGTATTTTAAATACTCACCCATAACGGATAGGTTTTAGCAGAGCTTCCAGACTAAGACAGACTAGGAAGAAAAAGAGACAGACCATGTCTGAATGGCTATGAATTGTAGCTGAACATTGTCAGATATGGTGCCAGAGGATGAGTCCCTCAGATTGACAGCCACTCAAAATATGACTGGGGAAGAGCTGCCATTTCAAAATAGAGTTGACCTTACTGACATGAATGGAGCTAAGCTTTCAGGACCTTCATTGCTGATGTGGCACAAATCAAAATGAGAAGAAACAGCTGCAAATATCCATAAATAATGGGAACCCAGAATGTATGAAATGTGAAGCTAGGAAAATTGGAAGTTTTCAAAAATGAAATGGAATGCATATAGATTGACATCCTAGGCATTAGTGAGTTGACGTAGATTGGTACTGACCATTTTGAATTAGACAATCATATGGTTTACTATGCCAGAAAAAAACAAATTGAAAAGGAATGGAATTACATTCATTGTCAAAAAGAGCATTTCAAAATATATCTTGAAGTACCATTCTGTCTGTGACAGGATAATATTCATACACCTACAAATGAGACAAGTCAATACCACAATTATTCAAATTCATGAACCAACCATCACTAAAGTCATTGATGATAAGACTGAGGAATTCTACCAACTTCTTCAGTCTAAAATCGATCAGACATACAATAAAGATGCATTGATAACTATTGGTAATTAGAATGTGCAAGTTGGAAACAAAGACTAAGGACTTGTAGTTAATAAATGTTCCCCTGGTGAAAGAATTGGTGCTGGAGATCATATGATAGAATTTTGCAAGACCAAGGATTTATTCACTGCAAATACCTTTTTCATAAAAGACAACTATACATGTGGACCTCATCAGATGGAATACACAGGATTCAAAATGACTATATCTGTGGAAAAAGATGGAGAAGACCAATAGCATTAACCAAAACAAGGCCAGGGTCCAACTGTGGAACTTACCATCAATTGCTCATATGCATGTTTAGGTTAAAGTTGAAGAGAATTATAACAAGTCCACAAGAGTCAAAATATAACATTGAGTGTATACCACGTGACTTTAGAGACCATCTCAAGAACAGATTTGATGCATTAGACACTAATGACCAGAAGAATTTTGGGATGACATAACATCATACAGGAAGAAAGCAAAAGGTCATTAAAAAGACCAAAAAAAAAAAAAAGACCAAACTACAGTGAGAAGACTCTGAAACTTACTCTTGAGTATTGAGAATGAGGAAATCATTGAATAATATCATTAATATTACATACAAGAAAATTTTTGCTGAAGGTAATTTAAAAAGGATTGCAGCAGTACATGACAGGGAGCTGCATTTATTAGAGGAGGTGGAATGAGGGATACCACTGCTGATGACAGATTGATCTTGGTTGAAAGCAGAGAACACTAGAAAGGTGGTCGATTGTGTGGATCATAACAAACTATGGATAACATTGAGAAGAATGGGACTTCCAGAACACTTAGTTGTGCTCTGATTTTCCTCTTTTTCAGTTTTGATGTGCAGGGCTGTTCTTTTTCTTTAAGGTTACCCTGTTATTTATTAATTTTTTTCTCTGCTTTAAGCAGTTTATTTTATCTTGAAATTTCAAACTCCTCACCATTTGAAAGTTCTATGTCTACACTATTCCCTCTTTCTGCTTTGTAGTTGACTTCATTATACATTGATATTTCTGGTTCCCAATTTTTAACCTTGTAAATTTGTTTTACTTTAAATCCTTCTATATCTAGATTGAGTTCTGGGTGGTGTTATCATGTATGGTAATCTTAGGTTATTGTCTGCTGTTGTTGGTTTTCAGTCCAACTAACTCCCTTTAGCATTTTTTTGTAGAGTTAGCCTGGTCATTACAAATTCCTTTAATTTCTGTTTATCAGAAAAAGTCCTGGTATTATCGTATTTAAGGGACCGCTTTGCTGTATATATGATTCTTGGTTGGCAATCATTTTCTTTCAGAGTTTTGTATATGTCATCCCATTGCATTCTTGCCTGCATGGGTTCTGCTATGAAATCAGAGCTTAGTCTTATTTGTTCTCCTTTGAGGGTAACTTTTTTTCTCCAGAGCTGTTCTCAGAACTCTTTACTTGTCTTTAATTTTGGAAAGTTTGATAGTGATATGTCTTGGTGATTTTCTTTTAGGGTTTGTTCAGTTTCTTGTATGCTTGCTTCTAACAACCCTTTTGACAGTTTTCTTTGTGCTTATCTCTTCCTGTCCTAGAATTCTGATCACACATAAGTTGTTCCTCTTCATGGTGGCCTACATAATTCTTAGGCTTTCTTTGGACTTTTAAAATTCTTTTTTCTGATTGTTCTTTTAGCATACTAGTGCTGAGAGATTTATCTTCAAGCTCACTAATTCAGGCCTCAATTGCTTTGCATCTACTCCTTTGCCCTTCCAATGTATTGTCTATTTCTGAGATCTTAGTATTAATCTTCTTGATTTCTAACTGTAGGTTTGGTAATGTTTCAAAATTTGCATTTATTTTGTCTGTTTGTTCTTGTAGTGTTTTCCTGAATTTATTGTCTTCTCCTTGCTTTCCTGTGTGTGTCTATGGAGCCTCTGAAAGTACTTAATTATCATTCTTTTGAATTATTTTTCAGTTAGTCATTACCTTTTCTAACTCTGAATCATTTTCTGGCTTTTCATCTTGGTCATTTGTTTGAGCAATTCTCTCTTGTTTATTTGTGTAAGCTATAATTGTTTGCTGTCTCTGGGGTATTGTGGATTGTTGTATTTGTAAAAACAAACAGTGCAGTTGGACCCAGAGGGGAAAATCTCTGAGGGTTTTGCAATACAAGGAGATCACAAGGTGGTTGTGAAAGGGATATGACTTCAGAGTTCCGGGCCTTAAATGTAGTTTTTTTGTCCCTCGGTGTTATCTATGTTCAGCACTTAATCTTGAAGTAGTTCATGGGGGTCCATGATGAAACTGGTTTCAGTGTTTGTTAGGACTGCTGGGAAATTTGGGGTGGTGTGACTGGTTAAGTGCTGACCTGGTGGCTCTGTGGGTTTTGTAGGTCTAGAACTGAGCCCACCTGAATTCAGACATCAAAGCAGTACACCAAAGCAGCATAGCTGGCCCCCATGTCACGGTAGCATGGCTCCTAACTCCTGGAGAACAGGGTCTGTGCTGGGGTGGATGAGGATGGGAGGTGGCCACACTTCTGGTCACAGTGGAGCATAGGGGAAAAGAAGAAATCACCTTTTCCATCACCCACACAAATCTGCTTTGCCAAGTCTCCCTCCACTGCCAAAGCTGATCATTAAAGGGTCAAGCCACGTCTGGTCAGCTGTTCACCAGTCTCCTCTCGTCATCCCTGCTCAGCCTCTCTTCCCAGCAAGCTCTCTATCCACCTCTCTAACTTTTCTTCTGAAGTTCGGGGTGCCAGAATTTTCATCTGTGTCTGTCTGGACTGCAAAGTTAGTTTGAGCCACAAGGTTGGTGGTTCAAGCTCACCAGCAGCATCTCTGAAACCCTATACAGGGTCGCTATGGGTTGGAACCAACTTGACGGCACTTAACAACAACAACAATCTTTATTGTAGAGGGTCTGTGTAGTGCATCTGCCTAGTCTGCAGTCTTGCTGGAAGTCCTTGTATTTGTATTTAATTGATGGTTGTATGTTAATGTGTTCTTAGGTTCTCACCAACTGTCTCCTGTGGGTATAGTTAGAAAGTAGAAACGGGTATACCATTCTTATTTGATGTTCATCCACTTCAGTTTAGGGTGAGTTTGGCTAGTTTGGCTGCTGTCTATCCTTGATCAGGTGATATTGTTGTTGTTGTTAAGTGTCATCAAGTCGGTACCAACTCACAGTGACTCTATGCACAACAGAACGAAACACTGCCCAATCCTGGGCCAACCTCACAATTGTTGCCATGCTTGATTGAGCCCATTGATGCTGCCACTTTGTCAATCTATCTCACTGGGGGTCTTGGAACTGGTATTAGCTCTTGACCAGTGGGTAGAGCTGCAGAAGGTATGGTTTTCCCTCTGTGGGCACGATTGCTGTCTCTTGTCAGGTGGAAAAGAGAAAACCCCTCCCCACCCCCACACAAGAAAAAACAAAACAGAATTAACAAACAAGAAACCAACAATGAAAAGAGAAAATAATAAAGAGAAAAAAGAAATAAAAACAAGCAGCCATCATAAAAAAAAGACTATAAAGACAGAAGAGAAACAGGAAAATGGAGTTTTAGAAGAGAAAAATATAAGAGAAAATAAAAGGAAGAAATTTTAAAAACACATAAGAATAAATAAAAAGAGAAGAGTCTCGAAGACCAGAAGAACTAGACAGCGCCCATGTACCACTATTAACTGTTTTGAAAGAGATCACATTAGAGGGTCTTGGATAGAGTAGAATAAAACGTGGAACAAAACTCAAAATGATCTTTTTTAAAAAGACCAGGTTTGCTGGTAGAACCTGAGACTACGGCCCTTGCCTATACTTCAGGTCTAGAAAGGAACTGACCCCTTATGGTCCAATTTCAGCAAAGCAGTAGATAGCTGAATAGTGGAGGACACCAGGACTAGTAACGGATGCTCACCATGGAATGGACAGTCATTCAAAATCAAAAGGACCACATTATCCTAAGGACAAAGTTGAAAAGGGATGGGAACATGGGTGGAATGCAAAGAGGAACCACAGGGAGGAAGTGGGATAACTGTTGCTGCAGGGTGGGGATTGCAATCTTTGAGATGAAACAAAGTGTACTATTTGTTGAATGCAAAACTGATGATCTTGTCTGTAAGCCTTCACACATTTGATAACAATAAGTAAAGAGCAAAAAACAGTCCAGGTCTTGGACCTGGAGAGGAGAAAACTCAAGGGGGCTCCTGTCAGTCTAGTTGCTCACAATGTTGGTCATGGGAGGGATATAACAGCAGAGTTCTTGTTCCTAGATGGAGTTCCTATGGTCTAGGTGCTATCTACATTCAGGGCACTCAATCCAGAAGCAGTTTGTGGAGGTTGTTGATGACGCTGGTTTCAGTGTCTGTTAGGACCACAGGGAAGCTGGGTCCTCAGCTGAACATGTTCTTCCCTTTTGGTTTTCTAAATCCAGGTCTTTACACATTTTGTAATAATATTTTACTTTGACTTTTAGAGCTGACTTTTGAATTTTCTTTTCAGCGCTTGTATCTCCTCACTTTTTCCATTTGCTTTAGCATCGCTACGCTGGAGAGCAAGTTTCAGAGTCTCTTCTGACATCCATTTTGGTCTTTTCCGTCTCTCTTGTCTCCTCAATTACCTTTTGCTTTCTTCCTGTATGATGTTCTTGATGTCATCCCATAACTCTTCTTGTCTTCGGTTTTTAGTGTCTAAGGCATCAGCATGCATATGGATGATTGAAAATCCTATGGTTTGAGTCACACACTCCTTAATTCTCAAGGTGACCTCTATGCTTTTTTTCCCCAACAGTTCATAAATATATAGATTTATTGCTTAAATATGTCTGCAATCAATGGATTGTTATTGTTGCTGCTACTAGATGCTATTGAGTCAGTTTCAACTCATAGCGACCCCATGTACAATAGAACAAAACACTGCCCCATGCTGGGTCATCCTCACAATTGTTAGCTTGAGCCCACTGCTATTGCCACTATGTCAATTCATCTCATTGGGTGTCTTCCTTTTTTATTTTTCCTCCCTACTGGAAAATAGTTTTTATTGAGATCCCACCAGCTACCCACATTAAGCTCCTTTTCCTTTGCAATTCGGTCTTTCTTAAGTGATCCCATGAATGCCTGCTTTTCCTCCACCACCTGGAAGCGGCCATGGCCAAACTTGGAGGTGGTGCTGGTGAATTTGAGGTCAGTCTTCTCCAGTGCCTGTTTGGTATGTACTAGCAAGGACTTGCACAGAGTGAGCACTAGCTTCTTGGTCCCCACCAAGCAGCCTTTCAGGCTGACAAAGTTGTTGGTCACTTTACCATAGTGGACAAAACTACGCAGAGCGTTGATGCTCTTGTCAGACCAATTATAATCAGTGGAGGCATTGTTTTTGATCAGTTTGCCATCCTTGATAAGGTTGTTGTTGTTAAGTGCCGTTGAGTCGACTCCTACCCATTGGGACCCTGTATAGATTTTCCAAGGAGCAGCTGGTGAGCTTGAACAGCCAACCTTGCAGTTCAAATGGCTTTGCAGTCTGGCACATTAACCCACAGCACCATACCAGTAGCCCTGGCCAATCCTGTAGATCTTGCTGATCTCAGTGTGGAGATGGTTGCCCTTCTGCCCACCATGTGCCACAGAGAAGGCCACGTGGGCAGGATGCCCGATACAGGCAACTTTCTTTGCGCAGGTCTCAGTGGGTCTTGCGAGGTAGCTTCTTGGTGTGCCAGCGGCTGGTGACCCCATTGTAGCCCTTGCCCTTGGTTACCCCGATGACGTCAATCATCTCATCCTGCCTGAACACCAGGTTCATAGGCACCTGCTGTTCCAGCTTCTCCCAGTCCCAGTCCAGCTTCTCAGCCACTGTGCCCTGTTCACCTGGATCTCCATCAGGTGGGCCTCTGTCACAGGGGAAGCAGGTGCTTCTGGGTGTGGGCGATGATGCTCATGACCTGGCAGTACTTCTTCATGCTGCTGAAGTCTTTCTCCACCCGCTTCTTGCCATCATCATCCTGCGACTTCTTTCAGTACTTGGTGAATGCCTTCTTCAATTTATGCCAGTTCTTGTAGAAGCGTCTTTTACATTCATCACTAATGTGCTCAGTAAAGACAGTCTTGAAGGTCCGGAGACCTCGAGGCATTTCCAGGTAGCCCACAATGCTGACACCACCATGGGAAGTGTCTCCCATGGTCACAGCCTCCACCACTTCCTTCTTATTCACCTTGGTCCTTTACCTGTCGACCTCACGAACGATGTGGGTCATGCTGGCCTTATAGTCCAGGAAGGCGTCATCCTTGGGGAAGCTCTGCACCTTCCTGCGGTGCCGGCTGCTACACTTCGGAGGCTGGAAGCCCAGGGAACCGTGCCTGGGAGCAGAGAATTTCCTGTGAGCCATTTCATCCTCGAAACATGCCGGCAGAGCGTGTGTCTTCTTCTTTTGTGCTGATCCTCCACTCCATTAAACATGATGTCCCTCTCCAGGGACTGGTCAAATGTCCAAACTATAACAGGCAAAGTCTCGCCTTCCTTGCTTGTAAGGACCATTCTGACTGTTCTTTTTCAAGACAGATTTGTTTTGTTCTTCTGGCAGTCCATGGTATTTTCAACATTCTTTTTCAACACCATAACCCAAATGCATCAATATCTTCTGTGGT
Organism: Chrysochloris asiatica; assembly: GCF_000296735.1. NCBI lineage: Eukaryota > Metazoa > Chordata > Mammalia > Afrosoricida > Chrysochloridae > Chrysochloris > Chrysochloris asiatica. Next base: position 892,490 of record NW_006408684.1, on the reverse strand, counting down.
TTTCCTTATTCATCGTCCAACTTTCACATGCATATGAGGTATCTGAAAATACCATAGTCCTCAAAAATGCATATAAAGCAACTGAAAATACCATAGTTCTCAAGTATACCTTAGTTCTCAAAGCAACATCTTTGCTTTTGCTCACTTTAAAGAGGTCTTTTGTAGCACACTTGCATAATGCAATATGTCATTTGATTTTTTGCCTGCTGCTTCCATGAGTGCTGATTGTGGATCTAAGCAAATAAAACAAAACAAAAACTGATCAGTGGATGGCTGCAGATAAGTTTCTCAGTGGTACACTTGTCTTACACTTGTTATGATGCTTTAAAAAAATGGGTCCAATCAAACAGGGCCCCCTTAAACCAGTGAAATATAAAGCAGAATGGTCAGCTCAAAAGGTTATGGTAACTATTAACTGTTTTTTTCATATTGAATTTTATCTTTTAAAAAAACTTTTTATTATGAATTGAGTGAAGATTTACAGCACAGATAATCAGTTTTACGTTCAGTAAATCGTGTACATTGCTTCAATGCAATGACTACAATCCCTCTATGTAGAACAGTTAACAGTATTTACCTCTATTCACTTCAACTGCTGCATATCTCCCTGTGTCTCCTGCTGCCTTCATCTTTCTTCTGCTAACCTCCCTCTTGTTACATATTGCCTGCCCTGTCACCTATGATAACTGTGTCTTTCCTCTGGTGGTGCTGGTTATGTGCTGTGGAGTCGGTTCTGACTCATAGCGACCCTGCACTGTAAATCCAAGGCTGTAGATCTTTACGGGAGCAGAAAGCCTCATCTTTCTCCTGCGAAATAGCTGGTCTTTCCTCTAGCCTATGAATAATTTTCCCTTCCAACCCCACTCCCCACAACCATCATAGATTGATTCTTTTATCAAGAAAAACTTTTCTTAACTTTTTACAACATTGATCTCAGACAATATTTGTCATTTTGTGATTGATTAATTTCACTTTGGATTCAGAAGAGGCTGTGGAATGAGGGATATCATTGCTGATGTCCGATGGATCTTGGCTGAAAGCAGAGAATATCAGAAAGATGTTTACCTGTGCTTTATTGACTACACAAAGG
>NW_006408684.1:888455-890580 GCF_000296735.1 Chrysochloris asiatica | reverse complement strand
GGACCAGTCACTGGAGAAGGCTATCATGTTTGGCAAGGTGGAGGGTCAGAGAGAAAAAGGAAGACCCCCAGCAAGATGGATTGGGAAAGTAGCAGCATCAATGGACTCATGTGTGGAAACAGTAGTGAAGTTGGCCCAGGACTGGGCAGTGTTTCATTCTGCTGTGCATGAGGTTGCTGTGAGTCAGCATCGACTCAATGGCACCTAACAACATCAACAATTTCATTCAGCCTTTTATAATGTTCTCCAGGTTCATCCCTGTTGTGAGGTGTTTTGCAGATTCATGGTTATTCTTCAACATTGCATAATATTCCATTGTGTGTATGGTTATTCTTCAACCAAAGTTTGTGTAACCATTTTTCTACTGATGGGCAATTAAGCTGTCTCGATCTTTTTGATGTGTCTCTTCTAGGCAGCATTGAAGGATACCCTGCTTTATTATCCATTTTGTTCTTTCTGTCTCCTGGTGTATTTAATCCATTTATATGAAGTAATTATCGGCACTGTGGGTTAATGCGCCAGACTGCAAAGCCGTTTAAAACTGCAAGGTTGGTGGTTCAAGCTCACCAGCTGCTCCTCGGAAACCCTATACAGGGTCGCTATGGGTCAGAACTGACTCGATGGCACTTAACAACAACAGCAATTATCAATAGGTGTGAATGGATTGCTGTCATTTTTTTTGTGTTTGTGTGTGTGGGGGGGGTGCTGCAGGTTTCTTTGTTCCACATAATTTTCTGCATTGAATTCACTTAGTTAGTGGGTTTTCTCTCCATTACTTCTAAAGTGCATTCTGGCTGTACTTCATCCAAGACAGATTTGTTCATTATTCTGGCAGTCCAGGGCATATTCAATATTCTTTGCCAGTGCCATCATTCAGCGCATTAATTCTTCTTTGATCTTCCTAATTCATTGTTCAACTTTCACATGCATACGAGATGTTTGAGTCAGAAACACCTTATTCCTCAATGTGACCTTTATGCTTTTTAATACTTCAAAGAGGTCTTCTTCAGCAGTTTTGCCAAAGGCAATACTTCAGTTATTTCTTAATGGTTGCTTCCATGGGTGTTTATTATGGATCCAAGTAAAATGAAATTCTTTACAACTTTAATCTTTTCTCCATTTACCATGATGTTGCTTATTGGTCCAGTTGTGAGGATGTTTATTTTCATCATTTTGAGGTGTAATGTATATTGAAAGCTATATTCTTGAAACTTCACCAGTAAGTTCTTCAAGTTCCCTTCACTTTCAGCAAATAAAGTTGTGTCATCTACATATCATAGGTTGTTAAGGAGCTTCCTTCAATCCTGATTCCATATTCTTTTTCTTAAATCTAGTTTCCCAGAGTATTTGCTCAGCGTACAGATTGAATGAATATGGTGAAGGATACAACCCTGACACTCACCTTTCCTGATTTTAAACCATGCAGTGTCTTCTTGTTCTGTTTGAACAACTGCCTCTTAGTCTATGTACACGTTCTGCATGAGCACAGTCAAATGTTGTGGAATTTCCATTCCTTTCAATGTTATTCATACTTTGTTGTGATCCACACACAAATGGCTTTGCATAGTCAATAAAACACAAGTAAACATCTTTGTGTTATTCTTCACTTCCAGCTAAGATCCATCAGCCATTAGCAAAGATATCTCTAGTTCCACGTTGTCTTTTGAATTCAGAGTAAATTTCTGGCAGTTCCCTGTTAATGTATTGCTGCAATCATTTTTTAAATCATCTTCAGCAAAAACTTAGCTCAATGTAATAGTAATGATATTGTTTGATAATTTCCACATTCTGTTGGATCATCTTTTTTTGGAGTGGGTATACATATGAATGTTTTCCAGTTGGTTGTCTAATTAACTGTTCCAAGCATCTTGGCATAGATGAGTGAGCACTTCTAGAATTGAATCCATTTGCTGAAATATTTCAGTTGGTATTCAATTTCTGGAGGCTTGTTTTTCACAAGTGCAGTTTGGTTCTTTTTGAAACAGTGACTCTGTGTAGCCCTACCACCTTCTTCTTTTTTTTTAATGTTTTATTGTGAATTATATGATAGTTTACATGGGAGAACTTTAGTTTTACATTCATTCCATCTTATATCATCTCACTGCCATGGTTCCAATCCCCTCCA
>NW_006408684.1:872725-887310 GCF_000296735.1 Chrysochloris asiatica | reverse complement strand
AAAATACCATGGCTTGGATCAGGTGCACCTTAGTCCTTAAGCTGACATCTTTGCTCTTCAACACTTTAAAAAGGTCTTGTGCAGAAGATTTGCCTAATGCAATACGTCATTTGATTTCTTGGTCTGTTCCTCAGCTTGTCCCTAGCCTTATTCTGTTTGATGCTAGTGAATCTCTGTGTAATCTCATTTCACAGATGTAGTCCGTTTGATTCCTATGGATCTTCCATTCAGGGATGTCCACACGTATAGTTACTATTTATGTTATTTTAAAATAGGCATTTGCAAGTTGTTGGTCTTACAAAATTTTGTCATGGAATCTCTGGCATAATTTCCATCACCGAGGCCATATTTTCCAAATATCAATCCTTTTTTGCCCTACTTTTGCAATCCAATCACAAGTAATTAGCAATGCATCTTGATTGTATATATGATTAATTTCAGACAGCAGAAGTTGATAGGAATTTTCAATTTGTTCCGCTTTAGCATTAGTAGCTGCTTTGTAAATTTGAGTCATAATCATATTAACTGGTCTTCCTTATGGGTGTATGGATATTATCCTATCACTAACAGTATGTACTTTAGGACAGATCTTAAAATGTTCTTTTTAACAACGCATGAGATGCCATTCCTCTTCAATTGTCATTTCTGGCCTATGATTGTCTAATTCAAAATGGCCAACAACAGTCCAATTTAACTCACTAATGCTTAGGATATTACAATTTTTCTAGATTCATACTTTGTGCATTCGAATTCTGGTTATTACTAGATGTTTGTAGCTGTTACTTCTCATTTTGAGTCATGCTCCATCAGCAAATGATGTGGTTAGCAGCTCAGCTTGTAATCCACTACACTACCAGCACTCCTTTTAGCAGCCTGAGAGCCTGAGAGAAAATATTCATGTTAGCAAAGCTTCTTTTCCATCTTGTGCTCGAAAATCCTAGAGGACACCAGCTATGAAATGATAAAGTTTCAAAATTCTAGAATCGGAAAATCTTCTAAGGGGAGAAGCTGTGCTCAAAATGTGGCATATCTTTTAATTTTGTGAGATGGAAAGACAAGGTTGGGGACAGAGGATGAGAAGATGAGGCAGCAAAAACCATTCCACACAAGACACACTTAGTTTTGTTTGTTTGAGGTTTTTTTTGTTTTTTGTTTTTTGTTTTTTTTTGAGGGATACTCTATGCCAGCTATTTTATCAGTCTTTTTGAAATAACTTATTCTGATTAAATGAAACTAAAGATATACAACAGCTAAATATGATGCTTGAACCTCAATCAGATTCTGAACTAGGAAAAAATGCCGGGAACTCTGGTAGTGTAGTGGTTATGAATCGGGCTGCGAACCTTAAGGTCAGAAGTTCGAAACTATCAGCTGTTCCATGGGAGAAAGATGAGGCTTTATGCTCCTGTAAAGATTTACAGCCTCAGAAACCCTGTACAGGGTTGCTATGAGTCAGAACCACCTCCACGGCACATAACAACAACAACACAAAGAATATTATTAGTATAATTGGAAAAATTTGAACATGGATAAGATAAATATTGTTGTTGTTAAGTGCTGTTGAGTCAGTTCTGACTCATAGCCACCCTATATAGGGACTCCAAGAAGCAACTGGTGGGTTTGAACCACCGACCTTGTAGTTTGCAGTCCATTGCTTATCCTATAGTGCCATACTAGGTACTTATAGTCCAAGATAAATATGTTGTTGTTGTTAAGTGTCGTCAAGTTGCTTCTGACCTATAGCAACCTGTATAGGGTTTCTGAGGAGCACCTGGAGAGCTTGAACCGCCAATCTTGCAATTCAAATGCTTTGCAGTCTGTCTCATTAACCCATAGCACCACACCAGTACTGATGTAAAATTTCCTGATTCTGAGCATTGAATTTTGTAAGAGAATGTCCTTTTTATTAGGACATACATGCTATATTACTTAGTCATAAAAGAGCAAAATGGCACTTAACCATAACACCAACAGGAGGGGAAAAATATTTGCGCTTTTCTCCCAAATGGTTTGAAAATAATTACAAAGAATAGAAAATATTAGTGACTGGTGAATCTGGAGGAATGGTAGGGCATAGTGGTTAAAGCACTTGACTACTAACTGAAAACTTTCTTGGTTCGAACCTACCAAGCACTCCGCAGGAGATATATGTGGCAGTGTGCTCTCATAAATATACACATTTGGAACCCTATGGGGCAGCACAACTCTATCTTACAGGTGCACTATAAATTGAAATCAGCTATGGCAGTGGCTTTAGTATTGCTTGGAAGAACAGTATATAGGCATTCTTGAATTAGTCCTTTGATTTCTGAAGTTATTTCACTTAACTTTAGAAAGCTAAAACAATTTCAAGCCATTACCTCTAGATATGTGTGTGTTTATAGGATATGTAAGTCTATGAATGTGTGCATATTTATATGTTTCCAAGAGTGTCTTATAAATAGTAACAAAACATTTACTAGAAAAAAGAAAAGTCCTGTTTAATGTTAAGTCACTTTCTTATGAGTTAGATGAGCCCAAAGCTGAAATTAGTTTTTTAAAAAGTAGATTTGGGGGGAGAAAAAAAGTAGATTTGAGCATTGAAGGAACTGGAGGATGAGAAGATCACAGAACTAAGGTGGCAATCAGAAGAAATAAGTTGTATGGCAGAATGACCAGTATAGGAAAAATGGTTCTTATTTTATAGCTTAATTTTCTTACTGTGAAACAGGCTTAATAACACCTACTTCATGAATTAAGGAGCTCTGGTAGCGTAGTGGTTATGAATCGGGCTGCAAACCGCAAGGTCAGCAGTTTGAAACTACCAGCTGTTCTGTGGAAGAAAGAGGAGGCTTTCTGCTCCCGTAAAGATTTACAGCCTTGAAAACCCTGTACAGGGTCACTATGAGTCGGTTCCGACTCCACGGCACATAACCACCACCACTTCATGAATTATAGAGATTAAATGAGAAAGTGTAAGTGAGTGTATTTTGTAAGCTGTAAAGCTATATTAAAATGTTAACGGTTGTTTTAATTCAGTGTTTTAGAATTCAGAACCAAACTGGTAGTAAAAGGGATCAATCCAAGGTGGTAATCATGTCTCCTGATGCTTTCCAGTGTACAGGAATGACAAACACCAGAAATGGGCAAAGCTGCCTCTCAAAGTAAGGGAAGAAAATAGAGTTAGAGACAGAGATGTTTCATTTTAAAATTGGGTAACAAATTATTATAAAATTGGGTAAAAAAATACATTAGAACTTGATATTTTGTTATTTTTAACTTTTTGTATGTCTAAAACATTTAATCATAAAAATGTTAAAGTCAATCCTTCTTGCTTTTCAATGAATTTATAATAATTTGGCACTTGGTAGGGAGAACCTATGATGGAACCCGTTACTATAAGCTGAGAAGGAGTCTCTATCATATTAGATTCATTACCTTGATAATCAACCAGTCAGCATTTCCTGAGCATGACATTATTCAGACAGGACCAAGTGTTCAGAAAAGATTTTTTAAAAAAAGTGTTGTTGTTTTTTAAATAGAGAAGATAGGCTACTAAAATATAAGCATGTGAAGGTTGAGACTTTAAGTCACTTTATCTCCAGTATGACTCAATAAGCAAAAATCAAATCCCATTGCCATTGGGTTGATTCTGACTCATGGCAACCAATAGATATTTACTGAATGAATGGATCATTTCTTTAATAGTCTTTTAGCTTGCACCTGTTCCTTCTCTTCCTCTGGACTTCTGGAAGATTATATTTCTTTGCCTCCTAGCAAGTAGATCAGACAGTTGGCCATATGTCCTAGTTCTGGGCCAATGCATTGTTGCCCCTGTGAGACCGTCGGTGTTCTCTTTCCTGTGTTGGAGATTACGAAAGAGGGCTTTTGTTGAGATGGTGGAGCCATGAAACCAAAGCTGAGTCATCCCATAGTAGACAGCTGTCTGGGACAGTCACCCTGACTCATACCTGACTCTGTGTTAGCAGTGACTAAGCCATGGTTGCTTCAAGCCATTGTAATTTTAGAGTTGCTTATATCTGGGCATAACATGGTCTATCCTGATTTCATCAGGTTCTGAGAAGAGAAAGTATTGTACTAGAAAGGAAAGAGAAGAGGAAAGAATATTTTAATAACACATGTTTGAGACTGAATAATAGTGGGGATAATTTTAAGATAAAATTTGTGGTCCTTATGTTGGGAAAGGTAATACAGAATATTTCCTAAGGTAATACAGAAACGGCCACAAGCATACATAGAGAACTTCCAGAGGTTCAAGCCAGATTCAGAAGAGGCTGTGGAATGAGGGAAATCATTGCTGATGTCTGATGAATCTTGGCTGAAAGCAGAGAATATCAGAAAGATGTTTACCTGTGCTTTATTGGCTACGCAAAGGCTTTTGATTATGTGGATCATGACAAACTATGGACAACATTGCGAAGTATGAGTATTCTGTAACACTTAATTCTGCTCATGAGGAATCTGAACACGGACCAAGAGGCATGTTCCCGTGGAACAGCTGGTAGTTTCGAACTGCTGACCTTAAGGTTCACAGCCCCATTTGTAAGCACTATGCTACCAGAGCTCCTTACTGTAGGGTGGCCTTAACCCAATATGAAGAGAAGAGACACAGACAAACCCAGAGAATACCATTACCAGAAATTCAGGGAGAGGCATCGAAAAAAATTCTCCCTCAAAGCCCTCAGAAAGAATCAACTTTGCTAGCACTCCGCTATCAGACTTCCAGCCTCTAGAACTATAAGACACTAAATTTCTGTTGTTTTAGACCACCCACTCTATGGTACTTTGTTATAGCAGCCTAGGAAATTAATACGATGACCAATGGGATTGTGACTGGAGGGAACAGAGCAGATTCTTTAACAATAGTTAGCAATCTCTTCAGCATCCACCATGGAAGCCAGAGCTGGGGCCCAGACCTGATTCGGACGTGTGTTTGCATCTCATTCAGAACCCCTAAGTGGGAAGACTCTCTAGGCACCTCAACTCCCTTCTCAGTTGCTGACATTTCAAACCAGGTGGGTCTCTAGATAGCAGAGAACAGCATAAACAAACACTCTTCCAATCCTTCTGGCACCTCTGCCTAGTTTGGTTCTAAAGTTTCTCTGGAAACTTGTACATCTGGCCCTGAACACTGTACATGGCCCTTTCAGGACCCAGTTGGAGAGCTTTTCCTGGTGTCATAGCTGTGACTCTGGCCTCATAGGCACCTTATTGATTCTGATTTGTATTAGTTATCTATTGCTACATAACAAATTGGCCCCAACTCTTAGGGACTTAAAACAGTGAACATTAATTATCTGATAGCTTCTTTGTGTCAAGAATTTAGGAGCAACTTCCTTCAGCGTGGTTTTCATTCAGGGTCTCTGATGATGTCATCTAAAGACTTGAACATCCACTTCCAATCTCACTTAAACAGTTGTTAGCAAGCAGCCTCAGATCCTCATCATGTGGGCCCTTCCGCAGGGCAGCTGGAGCTTCCTCATGACTTGGTATTCCACCTTCCCCAGAGGAGTGATCCGAGAGACACAGCAAGCTGAATCTGCAGTGTCTTTTAGCATCCAAAGCTGTACATTGTCACACATTTTATAATCAGTCAAAGTGAACCACTAAATCTAGTTCATAATTAGGAGGTGAGGGAGTAGGCTCCATTTTGAAGGCAATGTTAAATAATTTGTGGACATATTTCCAATCAATGCAACATTTCATGACCTAACATTTAACATTACCCATAATAGGAGAAAGATGTGGCCGTCTGTTTTGGTAACTGCCCTGGAAACTCTGTGGGGCAGTTCTACTCTGTCCTATAGAGGTTCTGTGAGTCAGAATTGACTCAGTAGCAATGGGTATCATGTATCAACACTAAGCTACATACTTTTGCATAGAGTCTCTAATTCAGGGGTGGGGAACCTTTTTTTTTCTGCCAAGGACCATTTGGATATTTATAACATCATTTGTGGGCCATTCAAAATTATCAACTTAAACATTAGCCTGCTACATTTGGTCAAACATTTCATTAAGTCACCTGTTGTGGACCGTGTAAGACTGGTCAGAGGTTCGAGGCCCTATAGGCCTGACTGTAACAAATGAGGCCACTGGCAGTTAATGGCAAATTGCTTTCATCTTAATATTATTACATGTATTAATTTAATACACGGAGCTCTTGGTAATCCACAGATAAATGTGATATTTTCCTAAAGCTAAGACTAAAGGTTGCAAGGTCAAGCCTTTCTCCAAAAGGATTAACTAAAAATATCTTAGCTACCTCTCTGTTCTTTGTTCTATAGACAAAGAACCCATCCTCCCTAATCCCTTTTCCAGGTGCAGCCCATTCACCTGGACGTCTCCTGCAGAACTCTCACCTTCCCCCAACTGACCTCAGGGGCTATAGATATGTTAATTGGGCCTGAGAATCCAAGTTGCTGGCCTGGGATTCGAACCAGCAAAGTATGATGTAAAGTTACCTGAATGTTTGGAAAAGTACTGATGTTAGCTGTACCTTGCCTAAGTCCCTCCCAGCTTGGTGTGAAACTCCTCCCCTAAATAAAGCAGAGGCCCGGGCCTCCCCAGGTATGCATTACTGGTTGGAAGGCATGGAGTAAAGAGAGCAGTGCATTACGGGTTGGAAGGCATGCAGTAAAGATTGCAGGGCAGTGAGTCGCTGCCTGCAGAGGCCATGATGCCTGTAGTCCCAAGCCTGCCCACCAGTGATGTATCCACCCTGGCTTTGGGGTGCCTCATTGTCTCCCTTCTTCTGTTTGTCTGTGTATTCTTTCGCTATCCCTACTGCCGCTGGATCTCCCCTCCTCGTGAACCAAACACTCGTGACAACTATGTCAAGGGCAGACCCCGGCACTCACCCACTAATATGATGGCTAAGGCGCTCTGGTAGCATAGTGGTTATGAGTTGGGCTGCCAACCTCAAGGTCAGCAGTTCGAAACTACCAGAGATTTCGTGCAAGAAAGATGAGGCGTTTTGCTCCCATAAAGATTTACAGCCTCAGAAACCTTGTGCAGGGTCACTATGAGTCGGAACCGACTCCATGGCACTTAACAACAACAAAAATATGATGGCTGGAATCTTGGTGTGGTGCTGTGGGTTAATGTGCCAGACTGCAAAGCCGTTTGAACTGCAAGGTTGGTGGTTCAAGCTCACCATTTACTCCTTGGAAACCCTATGCAGGCTTGCTATGGGTCAGAACTGACTGAATGGCACTTAACAGCAACAACAATATGATGGCTGGAACTGCGGTTGCTTGGCAGAGCCAGACCAAATGACTTCACTGGCTGTTTCCCACGTCTGCTCTAATTCAATGACAGGTGTTATCCTTCACCACCTGTCAGTTTTTCATTCTGTCATGGCTTGAGTGCTGCTTTGATGCTGGAAGCAATGTCACCAGGTGGGTTACCTGTGTTAGACAGGTGTCAGTGGACAGAGTAGGAAGAAAGGCTTGGTGATCTACTGCTGAAAATAAGCCAATGAAAGCTCCATGGATCAAGCAGAAAAATTTCCTGCTTGCTTACTTTGGACACATCATCAGGAGGGACCAATTGCTGGAGGACAGCATCATGTTTGGTGAATTGAAGGCCAGCAAGAGTAAGGGAGACCCTCAGTGAGAAGGACTGGCACAGTAGATGGGGCAGCATTGTGTTTGTTGTATATAAGTTTGCGTAAGACTTAAGGTTGTACGTAAAGTTGATGGCAGCTAGCAGCAACAATTCTCCATGAGTTACACATAAGGGAACAGAGCTCAGAGGTGAACTGATTACTCACATAGCTAGCTAGCATCTAAAAGGTGAACCCAGGTCTTTCACCTCCTCGCAGACACTTGTTATACACTGTTGACCTGTTTTCAGCAAGGGCATCTTTAAGACGCCTCATCAGTGTAGATCTTGGTAGAGTTGCGATCTTACCACCAAGGGACCCGGCCTCAAATCAGACGCAACAATAAGCCTCTAATGCTCTGCATTTCTCCGAGCTGGTGATTTTTTAGGCTCGCTGCTGCCTCTGGCCTTGGCTCATAAGTAAAAACTCCTTCCATCACATGAGATTTATTACCTTAACTATATCTGTATCTCAATTTAATGAAAATGTTAAGGATAGTTTGATGGTCTTGCGCCAGTGTAATTTTAAATAAAATGTCTTTGTTCTTTGGCAACATAGGCTGCCCTGATGTCTAACTATTGAAAAGTGCTTCAGCGGAGTGCTCTTTACAATATTGCCTTTACAACACTGGCTTGTTTTACAGCATTTCCTCCCAACATAAACAAACAAAAAAAGTTTTAGGCATATCTTTGTGGCGAAGCCTCATATATGCTGCTAGAAATTAAACCCTGGCTGCCTGTGGATTATGAAGAAATGTACATTAGGGGGAAATACTAGATTTGGATGACTTAAATCCTAGCTGGGGTCACTTACTACCTCTAAAACTTGTTCTTTAATCCTCTTCCTAAATCTGGTTTCTGCACATCTGAAATGTAGCTAATAATACTTATATTGCTCTCCCTGTGATGCAGAGGATTAAGAGCTTGACTGATAGCTGAAAGGTTGCCAGTTCAAACCCACCCAGAGGTACTGTAGAAAACAGACCTGATGATCTGCTTTGAAAAGCACAGCCATGGAAACCCTATGAATGCACAGATGGAGTCTCCATCAGTTGGCATTAACTTGATGGCAACCAACAACCAATTAGGCAAGTCTGTAAAGCATATTGGGTCATACTTAACACAGAGCAAATGTTAAATAAATATACCTTTTTATTTTCTCCCCACTGTGGGTAGATATGCCAGCATTTCATTATTTTTAGGTGACTTTGAACAGAAGTGTAAGTATTTCTTTTCAAAATTGAGGACACTTTGAGACTTAATACGTCTGCTCCGCTTTGCTAGGAGGAAATCTCCTTGACTATTCTGGCAGTTAATAGCTACCCAGAGCAATGCGGAACATTTGCAATTTGGCCTCCTGCTTCCCACGCCTTGAATGGCTGCCAAACAGACTCTTAATTGTATAACCTTTTAAAATGATTAAAATGATGTTGATGATAATGCATAAAAATAGTATCAGTAGAACGTTAACAGCATATTATCAATATTTGGTCTTTTGCTATTGTTTATTGTTGAACTTTTATTATTTTCCACCTATGAACTTAACAGAATGTCCCTAGAAAGAATAGGTGGCTAGTGATAATAGCAGTATAAAAAGCGGAGGTTTGTTCAATATTTGCATCACTACAATATACAGCTCAAATGTACAACTGGGCCAGGCCTGTACCTTGAGCTCAGAAAGGCATCTTGCCCATTTGGCAAACGAAGTTTATGAAGTTAAATGACTTACCAAAGTCACATAATTTTGAAGAGTTAGAGGAGGGATTAGAACCTGAGTCTCCTACTTTGACAGTGCTTTACAACTATATCTGCTAGATAAGATTGTAAGTTTGAATTACCTTTGCAAATTGAAAGCATGCATGAATATTAATTAATATTGCTTAATATGCAATTAACAATATGAATGTTATTGTTGTTGTTAAATGCCTTCGACTCAGTTCCGACTCATAGCGACCCTGAATAAGGTTCCCGAGGATCCACTGGTGAGCTTGAACCGTCGACCTCGTTGTTCAAAACAACCTTGCAGTCCAGCTCATTAACCTGCAGTGTCACACCAGGACTCCAATAATATGAATAAGGTTATATTAAAGAATAACGAACCATCTAGATAGTGTAACTATAAAATTATGAGGTGTATGATATTTTGTATTCTTTCACCATACTTATTCAACCTGTATGCTGAGCAAATAATCTGAGAAGCTGGGTTATATGAAGAAAAACGTAGCATCAGGATTGAAGGCAGACTCATTAACAACCTGTGATATGTAGATAATACAACCTTGCTTGCTGAAAGTGAAGAGGACTTAAAATATTTACTGATGAAGATCAAAGAGCACAGCCTTCGGTATGGATTGCATCTCAATGTCAAGAAAACAAAAATCCTCACCACTGGACCAATAAACAGCATTCTCATCAATGGAGAAAAGATTGAAGTTGTCAAGGATTTCATTCTTCTTGTATCAACTATCAACACTCATGGAAGCAGCAGTCAAGAAATCAAACGACATATTGCATTAGGCAAATCTGCTGCACAAGATCTTTTTAAAGTGTTGAAGAGCAAAGATGTCAGCTTGAGGACTAAGGTGCGCCAGACCCAAGCCATGGTATTTTTAATAACCTCATATGTATGTGAAAGCTGGACAGTGAATAAGGAAGACCATAGAAGAATTGATGCATTTGAGTTATGGTGTTGGAGGAGAATATTGAAAGTGCTATGGGCTGCCAAAAGAACCAGTAGATCCGTTTTGAAAGAAGTGCAGCCAGAGTGCTCCTTGGAGGCCAAGATGGCCAAACTTTGTCTCTCATACTTTGGACATATTGTCAGGATGGACCAGTCCCTGGAGAAGGATATCATGTTTGGTAAGGTGGAGGGTTAGAGATAAAGAGGAAGACCCCCAAAGAGATGGAGTGGCAGAGTGGCAGCATCGATGGACTCAAGTGTGGCAACAATAGTGAGGTTGGCCCAGGATCAGGCAGTGTTTCGTTCTGCTGTGCATAAGGTCCCTATGAGTCGGTACTGACTCGATGGCACCTAACAACAACAACAACATGACATTTTGTAAGGAATACTGGTGGCTAAGTGGTTGTTAGGCATTGGACTGCTAACTACAAAGTTAGCAATTCAAATCCATCAGCTGCTTCATGGGTAATAGATGAAGTTTGCTGCTCCTGAAAAGATTTACAGCCTCAGAAACCCTAAGGAGCAGTTCTGTCCTGTCCTATATGGTCATTAGGAATCAGAATCAATTCAATGGCAGTAAATAGGTGGTGACATTTTTTATTGGACACATTTTTGTTTTTAGCAAAAAAAAATCATAGTCCTGATGTTAGGGAACTGTATGATATGAAGATAGAATGTAGATGCTGAGTTGTTATTATTGCTAAGTGCCATCAAGTTGGTTCCAACTCCTAGCAACTCTATGAACAACAGAATGGTCCTGCACCATCCTCACAATAGCGGTTATATTTGACCCTATTGTTGCTGCCACTGTGTCAACCCATCTCGTTGGGGGTTTTCCTCTTTCTTCTGACCTTCCACTTTTCCAAGGATGATGTCCTTTTCCAGAGACAGGTTCTTCCTGACAACATGTCCAAAGAACAAAAGACAACGTCTTGCCATTCTCGCTTCCAAGGAGCATTCTGTCTGTACTTCTTCCAAGACAGATTTGTACAAAGTCTAAACTCATGAAACAAGGAAATTCATTTAGCTTTTCTCTCTGCAGATGGCCTTACTTCCTATCTCTTGTATAACATGAGGCTATTAGTATGTCTGTACTATAGTAAATTGCATTCTGCTGTGATGTGACATGGTGGATTATAATGCCCTAGACTGCAAAGTTGGTGGTTCAAGCTCACCAGTCATTCCTTGGAAACCCTCTACAGGGTTGCTATGGGTCAGAACTGACTTGACGGCACTTAATAGCAACAGTGATGCTGGAAGCTATGCTATCAATATTTTAAGTGCCAGCTGGCTCACACATGGTGGAAGTTTCAGCAGAGCTTCTAGACTAAGATTGATTAGGAAGAAAGGCCTGGTGATCTACTTCTGAAAATTAGTCAGAAAAATATTGTCTAATAGCATGCTGGAAGATGAGCCTGATAGGTTGGAAAACACTCAAAATACACAAAGGTTGCAACTGTGGACTTGAGCAGACCAACAGTTAGGAAGATTGTACAGAACCAGGCGATGTTTTGTTCTCTTGAACATGGGGTTGCCATGAGTCAGAGCCATGCAACTGGAGCATAACTAACAACAACCTTTTCTCCAGTCTAAGAGAGTCATCTTTCTTCTACTCAGAGCTGGGGTCTCCACCTGCATTTTCTTACCCTACGTCTAGGGCATTGCTCTTCCAGACTAGTTTCTCTAGGCAATTCAGCCTGCTTTCTTGATCTCTATCCTAAATTCATTTTTCAGGGCTGGGAACAGGAGATGAGGCTTTTGGGGAACCATTTTAGGCCTACAGAGTGAGACTTCGGACATGGCCTTGGTGGGGTGTCCTAAGGCTTTGGAGGTACTGTCTCATGCACAGGCCCTACACATCTGTTACCTGCAAGAATTGGCCCTAGTAGTTTATGATGTTCAGTGTAGCTGCTTCCTTAGCTGTGCAGCTGCTGTTTTATTTTGCAGCCTGGGAAAGAAGATTTAACACTCAGGCCACATGAAATTTTGACCTTCTGGGTTTAACATCAGACCTCCATGTGAAACTTCACCAGAAAGAAGGAGAAACAAGAGCCCAAGTCCTATTCCTCTGAGGCAGAGGTCAACCACACCTCCATCCTCCAACCTTTCTATCAATTCTGACACCCACTGGACCTCCCATGACACTTTCTTTTTCTCTGCTGTGGTTCATCATTTTTTGCAATGGCCACACAATGTACAGGTCTTACTCAGGATTATGGCGTTTGCTAGGTAATTACCAGGTTATAACTCAGGACAAGCAAAAACTCAGGATACAGTTTTTGGGTCAGGACAGCCTCTTTTCAGCCATGCTTGCAGGCAGGCCTCTCCTGAGGCTCTCAGCCCTTAGTTCCTTGAGCCTATTTGGCTAGCCAGGACTCTGCCGTGCTCTGGCAAATGTTATAAAGCTTGTTAGCTCCACTGATAAGTGCCCAAAGGCACCATACTCTGGCAGTAACCCTTGACCCAAAGGCTCTTATCTCGCTAGCTCCATGGGTCAGTGAGTCCATCCAGCTCTGCCAAGTTCCTATAGGCACCCTACTTTGCCAGCAAACTTCCTGTCCAAATGCACTGGCTGTCTTGTGGGTCAGGAAGCCCACTGTACTGTCTCATGGAGGTCTCTTGGTTCTGCTGCTGACATTTCTGTATCATTGCTTCTTGATATCTCTCACTGCTCTCAGTGTTACTGCTATTTCTCTGGGTCTAGCAGGTTCCTAGCACAAGGACACTGGGTCCAAAGGACGTGCTCTGCTCCCATCTCTTCTTCTTGGTGGTAGTCAGGTTTTCCCTTTCCATCTGTGCGATGGCTCGTTTAAAGCCTAACAGGATGGCAAAACTGACTAATTTCCTCATTAGGACTCATGCACTTTATTTGCATGGTCCTGGTTTGGCGCTGTGGGTTAATGCACCAGACTGCAAAGCTGTTTGAACTGCAAGGTCGGTGGTTCAAGCTCATCAACTGCTCCTTGGAAACCCTATATAGGGTCGCTATTGGTTGGAACCGACTCGACGGCATTTCACAACAACAACAACCCCTTCAAGGGTGCCATGTACCTTATTTCCATTTTTAGCAAGCCTCATGGTGGGCCCTGTCACTTAGTAGGAGTTATAAGACTATCCATTCTGGTGACACATAGTAACTCAAGGAACCCCACCTCCACTTAGCCTTAGAACAGTTCTGATGGAGACTTCAACTATATTATTGGAAGAATGAATGCTGGGCTGTAATTTCTTTGAACGTTAGCACATGATAATTTGATTTCACATTTTAATTCTTTTGGATTTTATTGCCTTTGGACTTTAGTCTTGCCAAGTAATTTCATTTTTGTAATTTAATTCCCCTTGGGAATATAAAGATGTAAGAGTAATGTATGTTCAAATTTAGGGTGTCTTATTTAGGGCAACCTCATGTAAAGCAAAAGAAAACAAAGCCTGATCCTGCCTCATCTTCACAATGGTTGATGTGCTCAGGTCCACAGCTGAAGTTTCCTTAAAAAACATTGTTTTATCATGGAAGTTATTATGAATACACAAAATGTACTGACCATATGCCTGCATTTTAAGTGTTAATGTTAAAGTTCACCCAGGGAAAGGCCGCCCAGGTTGAGAAACAATGTTCTCAATACCTTAGAGGTTCTCTCAAGGACCTCTGATCAGTAACTATGATCTCCACTTTTGAGACATTTTGCTTTGTTTTATTATTGGAATACCTTTTTACATTTTATGCTTGGAAAATGCTAATGCAATCGCTTAATCACTGCAGAACTTCTGAGGAGCTCTGTTGGATGATGTGATTGTATATAATTTGGGTTTGGTGCTTTGGGTTGAATTTGTGCTCCTGAAATATGGGTAGCTTCTATACTTGTGGTTATAATGCTATTTGATGTAGGGTCAGGTCAGTCTCCTACAGGATTAGAAGGAGAATATCAAGGAAGACAGATGGGAAAAGACACATGTTAAGCCACATGAAGACTGTCCAGGAGCTAAAATTCAGAAGAAACAAGAAACTTCTTCTAGAACCGACGAAGAGAGAAAGACTTCCTCAAGAGCCAACTCAGACTTCCATCCTCCCAAACTCTGACAATATACATTTATATTTGGTAAAGCCAATGGTGTAGGACCCAATGAGCAAGGTAAACACAGGCTTACTAGTCCTTACTTAGGTTCTTGTATAGGCATACATTTTCATTATTCTGAGTTGATATCCAGGAGTACAAGTGCTAGGTCATATGTTAAGTTTATTAAGAAATTTCCCAGTAGAACATCAAGAACATCAAACGTGAAGGGAGCAAAAAGTCATTAAGAA
>NW_006408684.1:861635-870340 GCF_000296735.1 Chrysochloris asiatica | reverse complement strand
TTGGGAAACCCTGTACAGAGTCTCTATGAGTCAGAACTGACTTCACGGCACACAACCACTACCACCAGTAGATCCTGGTGTGGCATGAAGGATAAGCACTGGACTGCTAACCACAAGGTCAGTGGTTCAAACTGCTAACCACAAGGTCAAGTTAATTTGCTATGAGTTGGAATTAACTGGATGGCACTTAACAACAATGGGTGTATAGTAGCTACAGAATTTTGTTTTATCTCTTTCACTGCCTTCCAATAATTACCTGTTTTTTGTTGATGTTAAGTGTTGTCAAGTCAGGTCTGACTCAGAGGGTCCTTTTCAAGGAGTGACTGGTGGGTTTGAAATGCCAACTTTGCAGTAAACAGTCCATTGCTTATCCTACAGCACCTTATCCTACTTTATGGTACTGTTATATGACAGACACTGCAGTAGGTACAAAAATGAGCTAAACAGAGCCTTACCCTTAGGAGTTTGCAGTCTATAAGGAAAAGTAGGACAAGTATGTAATAACCTACATTGGTATCAGATTTTATAGATAATAGGTTTCAAGATCAAAATTTGTTGTTGTTGTTTTCTGCCATCAAGTCAGTACCAACTCATAGCTATCCTGTATAGGGTTCTGAGGATATACATTTTTACTGGAGCAGAAAGCCTAATCTTTCTCCTGTGGAGCAACTGGTGAGTTTGAACTGCTGATTAGAAGTCCAGTGCTTATCCTACAGGGCTACCACAGCTCCATAAGATCAACATGTTGTTTTTGTTGTTAGAAGCCATTGAATTGTTTCTAACCCTATGCACAACAGAACAAAGTTCTGCCTTGTCCTGTGGCATCCTCACAATTGTTATGTTTTGAGCTCATGGTTGCTGCCACTGTGTCTGTCAGTCCATCTCTTTGGAAGTCTTCCTTTTTTTCACTCATTGTCCACTTTACCAAGCATGATGTCATTCTCCAGGGACTGATCCCTCTTGAAAAAATGTCCAAAGAACAAGAGATGTTAGTCACTCCATCCTTGCTTCTCTGAAGCATTCTAGCTGTACTTTTTCCAACACATAATTGTTTGTTCTTCTGGTAGTCCATGTTATTGTTAAGTGCCGTCGAGTCAGTTCTGACTCATAGCAATCCTCTGCACAATAAGACAAAAGAAGGCCCGGTCCTGCACCATCCTCACAATTGTTCCCATGCTTGAGCTGGCTGCTGCTGCCACTGTACCAATTCATCTCTTTGCGGGTTTCCCTCTTTTTTACTGTTCCTCAACTTTATCAAGAATGATGTCTTTCTCTAGGGGACTGGTCTCTCCTGATAATTTGTCCAAAGTATGAGAGTCAAAGTCTGGCCATCTTGGCTTCTAAGGAGCATTAGGTTGTATTTCTTTCAACACAGATTTATTTGTTCTTCTGGCAGTCCATTCTCTAATACCATAATTCAAATGTATCAATTCTTCTACAATCGTCTATATTCATCATCCAATTTTCATATGCATATGAAGTGATTAAAATTACCTTGGCTTGAGTCAGGTACACCTTAGTCCTAAAACCAACATGTTTGCTTTTAAACACATTAAAGAGTTCTTGTACAGCAGATTTGTCTAATGCAATGTGTCATTTGATTTCGTGATTGCTGCTTCCATGAGTGTTGGTGGTTGATCCTAGCAAAATGAAGTATCTGACAATTTCAATCTTTTCACCATTTATCTTGCTGTTATTTAATAGTCCAGTTGTGAGGATTTTTGTTTTCCTGTTATTGAAGTGCAATCCATACTGAACACTGTAATCTTTGATCTTCATCAATAAGTATTTCAAGTCCTCATTCCCTCATCTTTCTCCCACAGAGTGGTGGATTCCAACTACTGACCTTGTGGTTAACAGCCCAATACATAAACCACTATGTTACAGGGATTCTCATGCAAATAACCATGGGTAACTAATGGGAGGACAGTGACTCTGTAGGATAAGCACTGGACTGCTAATCATAAGGTTGTTGGTTTGAGCCCACCAGTCACTCCCAGAGAGGAAGATGAGGCTTTCTGCTCCCACAGAAGATTTACAGTGTTGGAGACCCTATTCAGGTTTGCTATCAGTTGGAAATGACTCAATGGCACTCAAAAACAGCAACACAATCACATTAGCTTTAGCATGTGTGTATTCATTGGGTACACTTTTAAATGTGCCCAGTGGTTTTGTTGAGTACCCTGGTTTTGTGATGCTCCAGAGCCCATATTTGACTCACAAAGGGAACGAAAAGTGGAACATGCTAATCCTAACCCTTTTCTAACCATTTTCTTAGATGAAAATGTATAAGAAATGTCCAAGTTTGCATGCAAGGTAATGAAACCTATAATGGAAGGCTTTGGCTAGCACATTCCCTCACAGAAGAAAGGAATATTGTAGAAACATGCGAAATCTGGACTGTCCTTATTATTTTTTAGTCAACATTTCAACAATCTTCACATGTATACAGTTCAGTAACATAAATTTTATTCATGTTTCTTATCCATCACTCTTATTCATTCCTAAATTATACCATCACCCTTAAAAGAAGCTTTTTGTCTGAAATTTTTATACAATTTATATACTTAATGGTATCAGTTCATGTAAGCTCGATGCAACAGGGCTATGTTTCATCCATCAACTAGATAAAAGGGGATATATTAGCTACCTTAAGGAGCTCTGGTAGCGTTGTGGTTACGAATCAGTCTGCTAATCTCATGGTTAGCAATTCGACACTACCAGCTGCTGCATGGGAGAAAGATGAGGTTTTCTGCTCCTGTAAAGATTTTACAGCCTCGGAAACCCTGTACAGGGTCGCTATGGGTCGGAACCCACTCCACGATACTTAACAACAATTAGATACCTTTCTTTGATAAAGCATGTATCTTTTATTTTAAAAGGACAGTTGCAATTATTTGATCTACACAAAGGTCTAGGTGAACAGACAGATATTACTGCCCTCATTTGATAGACCAGTGAAACCTAAAAGCACAGTCATGGCATGGTTGCTAAGCGGCTCTTGTTGTTGTTGTTGTTAACTGCAGTCGAGTCGATTTCGATCCATAGAGACCCTGTATAGGGTTTCCAAGGAGCAGGTGGTGAGCTTGAACCACTGACCATGCAGTTCAAACGACTTTGCAGTCTGACTCATTAGCCCACAGCGCCACTCCAGGACTCCCACATTCAGGTCTAAGGAATGCTCTTTTCACTAGGTTTTTGTCACTTTTGTGTGTCTTTTTCTTCACCACAGAGCACCACTTATATAGTAAAACTGATGTGTTCCTCTCAAATTAAGTAAGTCTGGTATTATCTTTGGGAACACAGTTTTGAAGAGCGAAGCCAGCTCCAAATTCTTCAGCGTACAGCTCCATAAAAATTTCAGTCGGATGTGCACCTCAAACATCTTGGGTGACATGACAATTGGAGCTTCACTCGTCGTCCCACCTATTGCCCTGCTACTTTTGACTGCAGAGCAAGAAAAAAGATACAAAGTGCCGCTAGGTCACGGTGGAAACTTCCCAAGTTCGGGTCGGTTTAGCGGGAGCGTGCACGCTCGGGGCGGGGCGCTGGCAGAGGCGCGATCCCGGCAGCCACCCACCTCCCTGAGCAGCCGAAGGATCGCCGAGTCATCGATGACGGGGGCGCGCTCGCTCGTAGGGCCGCGGGACCGCGGACGGGAACTGCAGTCGGCGGCCATCTTCTCTCCCAAGGCGGCTGCTTCCTAGTGCAAGTGCGGGAGTCAACACCCCTTTCCGGGCGCCCTTGGCCTCGGCGGCGAACAGTGGGGGAGACTTGAATGAGGGGGGAGGTGAGGAAGAGTCGCATCCTCCAGTGTCACCATCCCCGTCCCCGCCCGCCTAGTCTTCTCGGCCGCCCCCTCCCCACCCCAGAGGGCAGAGGCTGGGCGGGCAGAGCCACCGAGGGAGGGTGGGCTTGGGCTCCAGCGCCTTTCGCTGCCGCCTCCAGGGTGCCGGGCCGGGCGGTGGTGTCCGCCCCTCCGCTCCGGCGAGCCCCTCTGCCCCTCCCCGTCGGTCCCCGGCTATATTTAGGGGTCGCAATCTCCTTTTAGATGGGATAAGCTGTAAAGATGTTTAGTTTTGAAGGGGATTTCAAAACCAGGCCCAAGGTGTCCCTTGGAGGAGCAAGTAGGAAGGTAAGAGACCAGCCTTTTTGTATATTATATATTCTTTACAATCTTCCAAGGGAGGAAACGCATTTTGTGTGAGCAGAGCTACATTTCTGGGCGCTCTCGTCTTCGGATCTTGTTTTCACAGGTGTGGTGTTCCTAGAATAAGGCTATTTCCAATCGATGCTCTCCCCACCGCAGGCACCCACCCACACCGGGGACGCGCGCCCCGCCTGCAGGGGGTGGGAGCCCACGGCGGCGGCCGGGTGGCGTGCGCCCCGGGCCCGGTTCAGCTCACGGCTCCGTTCCCTGAGCGAGCGGTGGCTCGGGCGCCAGGGCTCGTTCGTTTGCTGCCAAGTTTTCAGTCGGATGTGAAAAGTCGGCGTCTAGCCATACGAGGCAACCGCTAGCCTGGTGCTGTTTTCAAGTGCTGCTTTACAAGAAATACTTTCGGTGTGGCTCTATTGCATTTGGAGTAGGACTCTGACCTGATGGAAATCCAAAGGGTTCTGGGGGGCGGGGGCGGGGGCGGGGGGCGTGATTGGTTAGGAGTCACTTCCTGAAACTGTCCAGTAATGGTTTCAGTTTAGCTATCAGGGGCAGGAGCTGTTTGCATCACTTGTGAGGCGAAACTTGGACGCTGCCTCCAGAAAGATATGCAGACAGCCAGCCCGAATATTTCGTGGGTTTTCTTTCTTTCAGATCTTGAAAGAAGGGCTCATTAAGAGCAAGGTTTTGTATATTAGAATCACCAATAATTTCTATTCATTACGTTTCAGAAACGGCAAGCACACTGAATGTGTAGATTATTTCGAATCTAGGTAATAAAAGCAATGTTGGCACCTTTAAAAAAAAAAAAAAAGCTAAAGAAGTTACGCTAACGCAGAAGAGGTAATGAGCAAAATGTTACCTTAAAGAAATGCACTGTCGATACTTTTTATCACACTTGACATAGTGCCTGCCCTAAAAATAGTGTCTAAAGGCTGTTATCTGCTGTAGAAAATAAAAGGCTTTGTTTTTTTATGTTATTAATCCCCGAAATTCAAGCTGAGCTCTCGATTAAGCCCCCTGTTTGAATCTTTGCGTATGAGAATTATTCTTCATCAGCCTTTTGGAGACGTGTTTGGAGAGGCCTTAGGACTTTCCTAATAGGATTAATCATAATTACTTTATTGTAATTGTTTAGAATAAGGGTGGACAGATACAATTGTTCTGCTATCCCCCAGTACTAAAACTTTTCAGTTGCCCATCTCTGAGTGAGCGGTATCTATAGATTCAGTGGAATCGCTAATAAGTATCAGTGCTGGTATTCCTCAGTCACTTCCTTTCCATCACTTCCCCATTGTTTGACCCATGAATCCCTTTTCTGCCTGCATTTTAGTTTGACCAAATTAAAAATAAAAGCATGGTTCCTATAGATGAAATGTCTGAGAAATTTAATTAAATTCATTTTAACTTCTTATTTACCCAATAATTAAAAATATGCCCTTTAAAGTGCTTTTGCTTGTTGTATTTTGATTATACCACCAAAAAACAAACCCATTGCTATTGGGAATCTGAGGGAGTAAATCTTTATTGGAGCAGAGAGCATCATCTTTTTCCTGGGTAGTGGCTGAGGGATTTGAACAGCCAAGTTTGTCAGTTAGCAGTCCAGTGCTTATCCTACTGCACCAGCACGGCTCCTTTATTTTGATTATTTTGTTGTTGTCAAGTGCCATAGAGTTGGTTCTAATGACTCATAGCAACCCTATTTAGGGTTTCCAAGTAGTAGTTGGTGGGTTTGAACCGCCGACTTTGTGGTTAACAGGGCAGTGCTGATACTACAGTGCCACACCAGGAGTCCATTATAGATACACTTAATAATTGGGTTAGCATTTAACCCAGAGTAGATGATAGAATCCAAGTAGGAGTTTACTTTAAAAAAAAAAAAAATGTGTTTTAAAGGTGTATGTAGGATTCCTGGAGGTGCAGGTGTGGGGTTCAGAGGAAGGGAACCTGGTTTAGGAGTTGGGAGAGAAGCATGATGGCAGTTTGGAACTTTGTATGCTAGTGATTAGGTTCTTCAAGAGTCCATCTTCCATTGTACTTCTTACACTCAGAGCAGCAGGGTTGAAATAAGGAGTCCAGAGGCAGCCATGTTAGTAAGAACTAGGTACTTACTGTGTTGGGTGAGGTGGCAGCAGTGACATGTGATATTTAGGAGCTAGTATGTGTTTACAAAGATTCCACGTGGAATCAAAGGTATTTTTTTCAGTAGGAAAGGACCTTAGAAAACTGCAGGACCAACTGTGTATTTTCTAAGTTTGGCCGGTCAGATAATAGAAGTGGGGTGATTGCACATTCACACTGCAACTTAGTGGCAGGTTACCAACTTAGAATCCATGTCACTTCACTTATGTGAGCTCTTGTGGCTTGTGTTATAGAGTGCTCTAGCATGCCCTGCTACCAAGAGTGTTAGTCTGTCTCTTTCACCAAGTAAAACATCTCCTCTGAGGAAAGTAGTTGTTCAGTAGTCAGAACCTCAAGGGGAGAGTGTACATTTTACTTTTAAAATTGTGCAGAGGTTTTTCTTCCTTCATTTTTACTTTTTGTTGAGGCATAAAAGGTTTCCCCTGCCATCTGAAAGTGGAGCATTCCCGTGAAATCATTCATAAGCTGAAATGGCATAAAGCAAAGATGCAATTGCCACTCATTTATATGCAAAAAAATTTTGAGCATTCTCAGAACCCCCAAAATAACTTACCAAATCGAACCAAATAACACATAAATCCTAAAATAAAACTATAATTTGAGGGGGCTTAATAAAGTTGCTGGAGAAATAGAATTTTTCCATTAAAAACAAAACTCTTATATAGTCCTGGTGTGCTGCTGTAGGAATCCAAACGCACCAGCCACTCTTTGGAATCCCTTAACAACAGCAAATAGACACAGTTCAAAGCTGTGGTGTCTCGAAGCTGAGGGTAGTTCCAAGCGAAGCCACGGAGGTTGGGTGCTGCCCCTTTATTTTATTGGTCACAGCAAAATAAACGCTGGAGGTTAGTTTCAGTTCTTGTCTTTTTTCTTAAATGTGAAAGTCCTATTTGGATTGAATTTCTTTATTATTATTGTGAACGTCACTGAATACAGGTATCTCTCACTTTGTCAAAGTTCACTTTATGCCAGTTTTACAGAGACCTACTTAAGTGCCTGTTAGTGAAACTAGGCAATTAAGTAGGTCTTTTGAAAAGTGGGAGATACCTGTATACACTGAAGTTTACAAGCACTGTGAGTACACAGTATTTTGGATCAGGTTCCCTCTTAGAAGAGGTTGAGAATGAGATTGTTGATGCAAGGCATACTGGTAGGAAAATGAGCAAGGTAAGCCAGAGGAGGCCTGGGCAAAGCAAAGCACAATGTCTTCTCAGCTCCAGTCTTACCTCATCCCTAGGAGCTCAGGAGTGTGGCAGCCAAACTCTTGAAGCAAGGTCTGGCACTTTGTACCCCCAGTATGAGTTAGTCATTGGCTACAGGCTATAAGTCAAGGACAGTCCCCTCAAGAGAGTGTTAGCAAGGAGCCATTGACATCTAGTAGGCAGGAACTGAGGCATGGGTGTGTTGCCCTGGCAAAGCAGCGCCAACAATATCTTCAACCAAACCCATTGTCATAGAGTCGATTCCAAGGCATGGTGCCCTATAGGACAGAGTAGAACGGCCCTTAGAATTGTCAAGGTTTTAATCTTTATGGAAGCAGACTGCCACCTCTCTTTCCTGTGGAGTGGCTGGTAGGCTTGAACCACTTACCCATGGGTTGACAACCGAGTGCTTAACCACTGCACCGGCAGGGCTCCATTTGTGACTAACCAAAACAAACAACCAAAAAAACCCAACTCACTGCCATGGAATCGATTCTGGCTTATAGTGATCCTGTACAGGGTTTCTGAGGCTGTAAATCTTTACAGAAGCAGAGTGTATCATCCTTGTCCTGAGAAGCGCCTGGTGGGTTTGAACTGCTGGCCTTGTAGTTAGCAGTCCAGTGCTTTTCCTCGTGCATATCCCACAGTGCCAACATTCACCTTAAAACCAAGAACATTCCCAGCATTCTATAAGACTCCCTCATGACCCCTCCCTTTCAGTGCTCCTCCTCAGAGGTCACTATTCTGATCACCATTACAGTCCGTAGTTTTATCTGTTACTCTTTTTTGTTCCATTCTAGCTGCTTTGGTTTAGTATTACATCTGTGAGAGCTGCAATCCATTTTTATGGCGGTATGTAACAGTGGTTGTAGGAGTTGTGTTGACACAGTGGCTAATGCACTTGGCTGCTGACTAAAAGGTCAGCAGTTCAACCCCCCACCCCCACTCCCAGCTGCTCCCATAGGAGAAAGTTGAGGTTGTCTGCATCCATAAAGATTGTAGCCTTGGGAATGCTCAGGCCAGTTCTGTTCTGCCCTGCAGGGTCACTATGAGAGGGAATCCACTTGATGGCAGTGGGTTTGGTTTAGTTTTGGGTTTGGATGGAAACACCACAGTTTATCTTATTTCCTATTGATGTTTTTCACCTTTTGGTGGCCAGCCTAGGGAGTATACATACCCTCATATTGTTGTTGTTGTTAAGTGCC
>NW_006408684.1:857799-859400 GCF_000296735.1 Chrysochloris asiatica | reverse complement strand
AGTCATGTGTCAAATCAGTTCTGACTCAGAGTTATGCTGTAGAGGGTTTCCAAGGCTTTTAAATCTTCATTGCAGCAGAAAGCTTCATCTTTCTCTGGTGGGCTTGAACTGTGGTCCTTGTGGTTTGCACTTTAGTGCTTACTGTATGGAGCCACCATGCTCCTGTACATTCTGTGTTGTTATGTGCCATCAAGTTGATTCCAACCCATAATGACTCTGTTTAGGGTTTCCAAGGAGCAGCTGGTGAGCTTGACCCACTGACCTTGCAGTTCAAACGACTTTGCAGTCTGACACATTAGCCCACAGCACCACACCAGGACTCCATACATTCTGTAGGATCTGGAAAATAAGGAAAAGCCCTTGTCCTCAAGGACTTTATAATCTTATTGGTGAGGTAAGACTTAATTAAAAGTTCAGTGTTATAGTTAAGTGATCCTGTGTAGAGTTTCCAAGGAGAGGCTGCTAACCTTGCAGTTAGCAATCCAGTGCATATCCTACAGCGCCACACTAGGACTCCTCAATACCAGTAGTGGTGGTGGTGGTATGCTGTGGAGTCGGTTCTGACTCATAGCGACCCTGTGTAGAGTTTCCAAGGCTATAAATCTTTATGGAAGCAGAAAGTCTCATTTTTCTCCAGTGGAATGGCCGGTAGTTTCAAACTGATGACCTTGAGGTTAGCAACCTGACTCGTAACCACTGTGCTGTCAGAGCGCCTGCAATGCCACTAATAATGTTGTTGTTGTTGTATGCTGTGGAGTTGGTTCCGACTCATAGCGACCCTGTACAGGGTTTCCGAGGCTGTTGTAAATCTTTACGGGAGCAGAAAGCCTCATCTTTCTCCTGTGAAGCGGCTGGTAGTTTCGAACTGCTGACCTTAAGGTTCACTGCCCGATTCGTAACCATTACGCTACCAGAGCTCCTCTAATAATAGAGCCAATAATAATAGGTGGTAATTAAATACATTCTGAATTTCCCTTGGGGCTGATACGAGAAGAGCTAGAGCTTGTTTTGAGTTTAGTATTGAATGATGGATAGAATTAGGGTAGATAGAAAATAAAAATAGTATTAGGTATAAGATGTACAATGGAAAAGGTATGTGCTTAATTTAATTGATTCTGTGTTCTAGATTTTCATTATTTTAGTTATTTCTGAAGTCACTGTACTCTAGATGACATCACATAACTTAGTCAGCAATATATTTTTCTGTTTTGGTAATACATAGGAAACTATCTTAGGGATCATTTGATAAATGATATCCACCATTATTTGTCTGCCAGTTTTTCATACTATGGTGGCTTGCCTGTTGCTCTGATTCTCGAAGTTATGCCTCCAGTATTTTAAATACCAGTAGGATCATCCATGGTGGACAGGTTTCAGCTGAGCTTCCAGAGTAACAGACTAGGAAGGAGGAGAGACGGACTTCTTCCGAATATTTAGTCCCTGAAAGCCTTATGAAGAGCAGTGGAACACTGTCAGCACCAGGATATTGAAAATTTAAACATGATCAAGACCAGGTATCTTGGTATTGTTGCTTTGCCATGGAGTCGATTCTGACTCACTATGACCTGCAAAGCGTTTCTGAGTATGTAAATCTTTATAAC
>NW_006408684.1:836388-857044 GCF_000296735.1 Chrysochloris asiatica | reverse complement strand
TAGTTGGAAAATAATGGCTTTGGTGATAGAAATAATACTGGGCATCTCATGATAGAAATTTTGCAAGACCAATGACTTCTTCATTGCAAATATCTTTTTTCTCTTTTACTTTTATTTGCATTTTATTTTAAGCTGAATTTACTGCCAAGTCATAGGTTTTTGTTTCTTCAGTTTCTTTTGGAATATCTTTTTCTTCTGTGCAGCCTTCTCCTCTGGTTTAAGAATAGTTTGTTCCTTTTCCATGAGGCTCATTTCATTGATGCAGGGGGAGCTCATGTAGGGATTGCTCTGATCATGCACTCTGCCAAGAGTTCAGCGGTGCATCTTGGGGGCTTTGTTGACCTGGATTTGCTCAATGACCAGAGAATCCTCATCTAAACGCTTCAGTTTGCATTACTTTCTGCATTTTTCAGCATGTGCAGCAAAAATTCAGCACTGGTTTTGAACCACCGGCCCTGTGTCCAATCCCACTGTTTGGCCTGGGCACACTTAACATTTTAACGTCGGGATGGGTACACATTGCGTCTGCAAAGTGACATCTTTCAGATACTTGGTGATTTTCAGATATGCATATCCTTGATGACTTGGACAGTTTCATGGGTGGTCTGAAAAGAATCTGGCGATTTGAACATCTTGATTTGCATAATTTTGTGGGATTTCCTGGTTCAAGTGAGTAGTGAACCATTTTGTGAGATTGCCTCAGGTAATTTACAGGAAGAGCGTAAATACCTTTTTAAAACAACATAAAAGACGACTATACACATGGACCTCACCAAATTGAATACATAGAAATTGACTACACCTTTTTGTAAAGAGATGGTCGAAAAACACTGTATCATCACCCAAAACAAGTCCAGGGGTAGACTGTAGAACAGACCATCAATTGCTCATGTGCAGTTTCAGATGAAGCTGAAGAAATTAAAACAAGTCCACATGAGCCAAAATTTAGAGATTATCTCAAGAACAGGTTTGATGAATTAGACACTGATGACCAAAGACCAGATGAGTTGTAGGATGATATCAAGACCATTATGCAGGAAGAAAGCAAAAAGACATTAAGAAGGCAAGAAAGAAGGAAAAGTAAAAAATGGATGTTAAAAGAGGCTGAAACTTGCTTTTCAGCGTACGGATGGTTGTTAAAGCAACTGGAAGAAATGAGATAAAAGAGCTGAACAGAAATTTTCAAAGGGCAGTTTGAGAAGACAAAGTCAAATATTATAATGAAAGGTGCAAAGACCTGAAGTTAGACAACTCAAAAGGAAGAACATGCTTAGCATTTCTCAAGCTGAAAGAACTGAAGAAAACAGTCAAGTCTTGACTTGCAGTGTTGAAGGTTTCTATGGGAAAAATATTGAATGATGCTGACAGCATCAAAGGAGATGGACAGAATACAAAATCATTGTATCAGAAAGAAATGGTTGATGTTCAGCTGTTCAAGAAGTAGCATATGACCAAGAACCAGTGATACTAAAGAAAGAAGCTGGTGCACTGAAGGCACTGGCCAAGAATAAGGCTCTAGGAATTGATGGAATGCAAATTGAAATCTTTAAACAAAGTGAGGCAGCAATGGAGGCACTCACTCATCTATGCCAAGATATTTGGAAGACAGCCATCTGGCCAGCTGATTGGAAGAGATCCATATTTGTGCTCATTCCAAAGAGAGGTGACCCAGTGGAATGTGAAAATCATCAGACAATCATTAATATCACATGCAAGTAAAATTTAGCCTAAGATAATTCAAAAATGGCTGCAACTATACAATGACAGGGAACTGCCAGAGATTTAGGCCGGATTTAGACGGGGATATCGAACGAGGGATTTCATTTGTTGACATCAGATGGATCTTGGCTGAAAGCAGAAAATACCAGAAAGATGATTACCTGTGCTTTATTAACTACACAAAGGCTTTTAATTATGTGGATCATGACAAGCTATTGATAATATTGTGGATAATTAGTATTCTAGGACACTTAATTGTACTCACAAAGAACCTGTGCGTAGACCAAGAGGCAGTTGTTTGAACAGAACAAGGGAACACTGAATGGTTTAAGATCAGAAAAGGAATGTGCCAGGGTTGTATTCTTTCACCATACTCATTCAGTCCGTATGCTGAACAAATAATTTGAGAAGCTGGATTATATGAAGAAAAATATGGTATCAGAATAGGAGAAAGATTTATTAACAGCCTGTGGTGTGTAGATGGTATAACTTTGCTTGCTGAAAGGTAGAGAACTTAAAATACTGATGAAGATCAAACATTACAGCTTTCTGTATGGGTTGCACCTCTAAGTAAAGAAAACAGAAATCCTTACAACTGGACTAATAAATAACATCAAGATAAAAGGAGATAAGATTGACCTTGCCAAAGACTTCATTTTACTTGGATCAGCCATCAGCACTTATGGAAGCAGCAGTCAAGAAATCAAATGCATTAGGCAAATCTGCTGCACAAGGCCTTTTTAAAGTGTTGTAAAGCAAAGAAGTCAGATTGAGGACTAAGGTGCGCCTGACACAAACCATGGTATTTTCAGTTGCTTCATGTGTAGTACTGTGGGTTATTAATGCACTGGACTCCAAAGTTGGTTTGAACTACAAGGTTGGCGGTCTGAGCTTACCTGTTGCTCCTTGGAAACCCTATACAGGGTCACTATGGGTTGGAACTTTCTCACCGGCATTTAACAACAATAACAACATAGGCATGTGAAAGTTGAACAGTGAATAAGGAAGACCATAGTTATGCACTTGAGTTATGATGTTGGAGGAGAATATTCAAAGTGCCATGGAATGCCAGAACAAACCAATCTGTATTGAAAGAAGTACAGCCAAATGCTCTTTACAAGCCAAGATGGCCAGACTTTGTCTCTCATACTTTGGACATATTGTCAGGAGGGATCAGTCCTTGGAGAAGTACATCATGCTTGGTAAAGTAGAGGTTCAGCTAAAAAGAGGAAGACCCCCTCAATGAAACGGCACAGTGACAGCAGCAGTTGGCTCAAAAGTAGCAATGATTGGCGCAGGACTGGACAGTGTTTTGTCCCATAGTGCATAAGGTTGCTTTGAGTTGGTACTAACTTGTCTGCATCTAACTGCTTCTAGTGTGGTACTGTAGGATCAGCACTAGACTGCAAACCACAAGGTTAGCAGTTCAAACTCACCAGCTACTCCTCAGAAACCCTATACAAAGTCACTGTGAATTGGAACCAATTGGTCACACTTGACAACAACAAAACATTCACTAAAACTGGCTTAGTAGACTCTGCTTCTTGCCCCCAAAATAAAGAGAAGAAAGGACTTTATTATAAGAATGATAATGGTATATTATAGAATTAAATGCCAGAAATATAGCCAGATACCAAATCATCAGTGTCAAGGTGGTTGTTGCTGTTAAGTGCCATCGAGTCGATTCCGACCCATAGCGACCCCGTATAGGGTTTCCAAGGAGCAGCTGGTGAGCTTGAACCCCTGACCTTGCAGTTCAAACAACTTTGCAGTCTAGATACCTTCATTTCTGCCTTTCTGCAGACTGGTTTGCTCCAATTCACTTGCACATGATTTTGGCCTCGCATGATTTCCTTGTTCAAATGTTCAATTAAGACAATTGGGTCTCCATTTCAAATTCTCAGGAGAGAGAGTTTGGTTGCCTAGGTAGATTAGGTTTCCACCTGATAAGCTTAATTTGGGGAGAGAATTAGTCTTTTGGTACAAATGTTGTTAAATGCCATCAAGTCAATTCCAATGCTTAGAGACCTTGTAGTAGAGTTTCCAAGTTGTGGCTCGGGGTTGAACTCCTGAGCTTTTGGTTAGCAATCCAGTGCTTATCCTATAGCGCTAGAGCAGTCTAAAGTCTAAATGTGTGTTGTGTGAGAGGGGGGTGGGTAGATTCTCCAAAAAGTGGATATAATTGTTGTAGGAAATATCTAGATTCTTATGGGACATTGTTGTTGTTGTGTGCCAGGGAGTCGGTTCCGACTCATAGCGACCCTGTACAGGGTTTTTGAGGCTACAAATTTTTACGGGAGCAGAAACTCTCATATTTCTCCTGTGGAACAGCTGGTAGTTTCGAACTGCTAACCCTGAGGTTAGTAGCCTGATTTGTAACCACTATCCTACCAGAACTCCTTTATGGCACATAAAGTGACTGGTGAGTGTGAACCACCAAAGATTTGGGTCTCAGAAACCCTATGTAGGGTCCCAGTCTTAGAAACCATATATAGGGTCTCTATAGAGTCCTGTGTGGCACTGTGGGTTAATGCGTCAGACTGTAAAGTGCGTCAGACTGTAAAGCCATTTGAACTGCAAGACGGCAGTTCAGGCTCACCAGCTGCTCCTGCGAAACCCTGTACAGGGTCGCTATGGGTTGGAACCGACTCGACGGCAATTCCCAACAACAACATTGAGTTGCAATTGATTTAATGGCAGTGTTTTTTTTTAAAGTGAATTAGATTAAAATCACTTACAGAGTATCTGGAGTTTGGTATGGATAGAGATTATTCTTGGGATACTATAGCATTTAATAAGTGTTTTTAGAGCTAGTGAAAGACTCATGCGCCACTGTGGTAGTAGGACAATCCTGGTGTCTGTGGAAGAATTAAGAATTAGCCGTGCCAAATACTGCAGAGATGCCGTGAGGTCAATACTAACAATGTATTTAGTTCTGAAAGACAAATAACTTAGTGACATTAAAGAGATAGCTATGTGAGTTGGAATTAACTAAATGGCAGTGGGATTCAGTAGCTGTCCTGATGGAAAGTTGATGGAAAGTTTTAAAATGGGTAGAAAAGGACCAGAAGAAGATTGGATGTTAGGTAGAGGGGAGTTTAGGGTCTATGGAAGATTGTTATTTTTTAAGGTGGAAGAAACTTGAGCAAATTTATAGACTAGGGGAGGAGCCGGTCAGCAGAGGGCGAAATTAAAAATAAAGGAAAGGAGTTGAGTGACTTTCAGGGTCCTGGAGGAGGTGAAGTCCACTCCGAGCAGGGAGAAGGAAATATGTTGAGATTGAAAGGAAGGGTGATATGGGAATGGATGTAATCATAAAGTGTGCAGGTAGGCAGAAAAACGTTGACATTTCTATTGCAAACTTCCATAGATAGTTGAGATAACAGTGGCAGTAGAAATATGTTCTCTTAATTGTTGCCCCTTGCCTTAAAAAACACACACAAAACAATAATAAGACCAATTTTGGAGGAGTTTTAGGCTTACAGAAAAACTGAGCAGATATAGTTTTCTCATATACCCTCTCTCCCTCCTACAGTTTCCCCTGTTAAGTAATATTTGGATATAGTGTGGTACATTTATTACATTGGATGAACCAGTATTGATACATTGTTATTACCTAAAATACAGTAGGATTTATTCACTCTGCTTTATAGTTCTATGGGTTTTGATGAATGTATGATGTCATATGATTACAGTTGTTGTTGTTGTTATGTGCCGTGGAGTCAGTTCCAACTCTTAGTGACCCTGCACAGGGTTTCTGAGGCTGTAAATCTTTACGGGAGCAGAAAGCCTCCTCTTTCTCCCTCAGAACGGCTGGTAGTTTCGAACTGCCGAACTTGAGGTTAGCAGCCTGATTCTTAACCACTACATGAAGAATAATTTAGCTATCCTGAAAATCCCTTTTGCTACACCTATTTGTCTGTACCTTCATAAGCCCCTGACAACCACCTTGTCTTTTTACTGTTTTTATAGTTTTGGCTTATCCAGAATGTCATACATACACACCCACGCCTCACTTACTGACATGATTAGGAGCTAAAGACCAGGTCATTATTTGAAAATCAGCATCATGAGAAAACGGAGGATGACTACATCAGATCACTAATGTAGAATGACTATATAATTATATAACTGTCAAACCACTGAGAACCATGGTCCTGACAAGTTGACACATAACTTAAACCATCATAGCCAGCATCTTACCTCACACCTTGGCATTCATTACTGCTAGGCGTATGTTGTTCAGGCACAAAATAATGGGGTAGTAGATTTTTTACTATTTAACATCTTTCATAAATATAAAATGTTGGCTAACGAGATAGTCTGTACATTAGGACTAGGTATAGTTGGGAACATGTTTGTTGTTAAATACTGTTGAATTGGTTTAAAATAATCAGGTGAAAATAATTGGCTAGTAGATTTTTTTTTACTATATACTACTTTCATAAAAGGGAGTTCTGATGTGGTGTTGTGGGCTTTGGACCACAGAGTTGGCTTGAATCATAAGGTTGATGATTCGAAGTCACCAGCAGCTCCTTGGAAACCCCATATAGGATTGCTATGAGTGGGAACCAACTCAACAGCACTTAATGCAATACTTTCATAAATGTAAAATGTTGGCTAGTGTATTCATTTGTCCATACATGAAGATGAGACATAGTGGAAATCATGTTTGTTGTACCATTGAGTTGGTTTTGACTCATAGTGATCGTTTATAGGATTTCCAAGGCTGTATAAATCTTATCGGGAGCAGAAAGCCTCATCTTTCTCTCTTGGAGCTGCTAGTGGGCTCGAACCACCAGCCTTGTGATTTGCAGTGCATTTCTTATCCTACAGAGTCACTGTGCTCCCAGTTGGAATCATACAGTATTGGAAATAATGGAGTGGGAGTGGTGTCTGACCTCCTCTCTGCTTCACCAAGGGGAAGGAGGATAAGCACCACCAGCATCAGAGCAACAGTGGTTCTTTTTTTTTAAGTTTTTATTGTGAATTGAGGGAAAGTTTACAGGGCAGATCATCAGTTTTACATTCAACAAATCATATACTTTGTTTCATTACAATGATTATAATCCCCTCCGTGTACCATCAGTTAACAGTATTTCTCTCTATTCATTTTAGCTCCTTTTTTTTTTTTTTTAAACACTCAGGCATATATAATAATTTACACCCCCGAAGGGCACATTCTGCAAATCTGTCTCCTGGCCACCAGCTCTCAGTCCCTCTCTTTGCATGCATCTAGAGTCCTCAGCTGCTCCCTCTCCATGTCCCCATCTCTGCGTCCATCTCCCAACAGTGATTCTTGTGAGGCTGAGATTAGACATGCCTCCACCCTCCAACTTTCTTCAGCAGCGCTGTCACCAACAATATATTCCTCCTTGGCACTCTGTCTCTGTTGGGTACTGTGTCCATTGCAATAGCTACACAGAACTCACAGACAGTACTCACCATCATGGGGCTTATTAAGGTAGCTACAATTCAAGATCAGAAATGTTCAGGACACCATTCTTTGGTCAGGACAGCCTCTTTTCTCTCATGCCTGCAGGTTGTTCTCTCTGACCCTCAGCCCCTTGGCCCAGCCTCAACCATGCTCAGACACTGCTACAAAGCTCTTTTAAGGCTGCAAATGCCAAGTGCTCACTCAGTTATAAGCCTCAGTATGAATGCACTTGGCTCTAGCTCTGTGTACCAGCAAACTCAGCTGCCCATATTAAGTGTCTGGAGGCACTCCACTCCACAAACTAGCCTCTATCTGAAGCCACTCAGCTTTACTTGCTTCATGGACTGGGAAGCTCACTCTTCTGTTTCCTGCTTTGACTTTGAGTTCTGCTGCTGTTCCACTGCCACTCCTCCACCACTCTTCTGGTCTCATAGCTCTGTCTCCTTCGTTGTCATATGATGGGAGTTACAAAGACTAAGGGAAGAAAATTCATATGAATTTACTGCACTGTAAATATATAGCCTTTTAGGAGCCCTGGTGACACATTGGTGGTGTTCAACTGCTAACTTGAAAGGCTAGTGATTGGAATCGACCAGCCGCTCTGTGTTAGTCTGCTCCCATAAAGATTACAGCCTTGGAAGCCCCATGGGGCAGCTCCACTCTCTCCGGTCACTATGAGTCAGAATCATCTCTAGGGCAGTGAGGTTTGAGGAATGATGCTGAGCACTTTCTCGTATGCTTGTATGACATTCATTTATGAAGTGTGTGTTCACATCTTTTTGCTGCTCATTATGGTTTGTTTGTTCAGATTTTTTGCTTTTAGAATTAAGTTGTTTGTTTTTTTAAGTGTTGAACTTTGTATATTTTAGATACAAATGCTTTATAAAAAATGTGGTTTGCAAGTATTTTCTTTCAATCTTTGACTTTTCATTCTCTTAACATTATCATTTGCAGAGCAGAATGTTTAAGTGAAATACAGTTGATCAGTTTTCTTTTTCATGAATTATGTTTTTGATTTTGTATCTAAAAAGTCATCACCAAATCCAAGGCCACCTAGATTTTCTTCTGTGTTATCTTCTAAAAGTTGTATACTTTGCGGTTTTCGTTTAGGTCTGCAATCCATTTTTAGTGAGAGTTTTATGAAAGGTGTGTAAAATCAGTTTTTGTGGATTAATGCGCTAGACTGCAAAGTCAGTTTAAACTGCACAGTTGGTGGTTCAAGCTCACCAGTTGCTCCTTGGAAAGCCTCTAGAGGGTCGCTATGGGTCCGGAACTGACTCAACGACACTTAACAACAATAACAATATATTAATTGACTTCCTTGCTTGTGGATATCTAGTTATTCCAGCACCATTGTTGAAAATGCTATCCTTTGTCTGTTGAATTGCCTTTGCTCTTTGTCAAAAATGAATTGGTTGTATTTGTGTTCCTTTTCTGGGCTTTCTGTTGTATACCATTGATGTATTTGTTCATTCTTTCACCAATAATATATTGTCTTGATTGTACTACCTTTATTTGTTGTTACATGCCGTCAAGTTGGTTCTGACTTATACCTTATAGGGTATCCAAGGAGTGGGTAGTGGATTTGAACTTGCAGCCTTGTGGTTAGCAATCCAGTGCTTATCCTACAGCGCCACACCGGGACTCTACTGTAGCTTTTATATTAAGTTGTAAAGGCAGGTAGTTTCAGTCCTCCAACTTTGTTCCTCTTCATCATTGTGTTGGTTGTTCTGGTAGCTTTCCATATAAGCTTTAGACACAGTTTAGTAATAAGTATAGCATAATATTCTGTGACTTTGATTAGGATTTCTTTGAATTTATGTATCAAGTAGGGAAGAATTGACATCTTAATGTATCTTCCTTTTCGTGAACATGAAATACCTATTTAGCTCTCATTTGATTTATTTTATTAGAGTTTTTTGGTTTTCCTCCTTGATTCTGATTTATCTTAACCCTATATAGGACTTCCAAGACTGTAAATCTTTATGGGAACAGACAGCTTCATCTTCTCAAGAGTGACTGGGGGTGTAAACAGCTGATCTTGGGTTTAGCAGCGCCATGCCTAATTTTGCTCATATAGATCTTATATATTGTTGTTTTAAATGCTTTTGAGTTGGTTCCAACTCATAACCACCCTGTGTAGGAATCCTAAGATTTGAACTGCTGACCTTGTGGTTAGCAGTCCAGTGCTTATCCTACAGTGTCACACCAAGACTCCAGATCTTATTTATGTATCTTAGATTTATACTTAAGTATTTAATTTTCTTTGGTTATAATATAAAAGATGCTGGGTTTATATAAATTCAAACTAAAGATGTTTACATAGGAAAACATTAGACTTTTGTCTAATAACCTTGTATTCCGCAACCTTGATAAAATCACATATTAGATCGAGGAATTCTTTTTTCTGTCCTTTGGGATTTTCTCTGTAGATGCTCATATCATCTTTTATTTCTTTCCCAATCTGGATGCTTGTTACTTCCTTTTCTTACCTTACTGCAATTAGCTAGGACTGCCAGTGCTCTTGAATAGAAGTGTGGAGAGGGCATTTCTTGGCCTTGTTCCTAGTCTTAGTGGAAAAGATCTCGTTTTTCAG
This sequence comes from Chrysochloris asiatica, assembly GCF_000296735.1. NCBI lineage: Eukaryota > Metazoa > Chordata > Mammalia > Afrosoricida > Chrysochloridae > Chrysochloris > Chrysochloris asiatica. The sequence goes on along the minus strand of NW_006408684.1, from coordinate 847,292 downwards.
CATGAAGCATGATGTTACTTGAAAGTTTTTTTTGTTTTTGGTAAAGAAATTCCCTTCTGTTAGTAGTTTGCTGAGAGTTTTAATTCATGAATGATTTTTTAATTTCTCAAATACTTTCACTGCAAATATTGAGATGATTTTTCTTCTTTACCTTGTTGATATTATGAATTGCTTTAATTGATTTTTGACCATTGAACCAGCCTTGAATATTTGGAGTCAATTTCACTTGGTTATGATGCTTAATTCCTTTTTACTTTGTTGGATTTGATTTTGGTGAGGTAAATATTTTGGTGAGGATTTTTGGATCTGTGTTTATGAGAGACATTGGTCTGTATTTTTCCTTTTTATAAATGTCTTTATCTGGTTTTGCTATTAGGGTAATGCTGGACTCATAGAAAGAATGACAAAGCCTGCCAAATCCAGTGACTGTAATTTTAATATTCTGTTTTTAAGACTGTAAGAGCGCTGATTGGGTAGCTTCATAAAATGGCCCTCTGTTGTTAATTGGACTCCTGGTGTGGCGCTGTAGGGATTAGTACTGGACTGCGGATTAGCACCAGCTGCTCCTCAGAAACCCTATACAGGGTTGCTAGGAGTCAGAACTGACTCCAGGACACTTAACAACAAGATGTATTTGGAGTCCTGGTATGTTGCTGTAGGATGAGAACTGAACTGCTAACCACAAAGTTCAAACTCGCAAGTGACTCCTCAGAAAGCCTTAACAACAACAATTGTGTCTTAAAGTATTTCAGCCAAAAGGGAAAAGTCTATGTTATGCAATTCTGATTTTAGGAGTCCTGGTGGCACAGTGGGTTAGATATTGGGTGGCTAGTATAGTAGCAAGGCCTCTTAACTAAGACAGTGTCATAGGATTGTAGAACCTTAAAATAAATTTTTGGAAAAGTGGTAAGGAATTTCCCTTGGTGTCATGTCTGGGGTTTTTCTTTATTCAGGTAACTTTTATAGAAACTTGGAAGCTAGGCATCTTATTCTTTGAATGTGAACGCTCCTTTTATACCTTTGAAGTAGCTGCATTCTAACATGTTCATGTTTTCTGTGGTGTGGACCTCTTCATGCCTTTCTTATGCCATTTGTCAGAATGAATTCAGAGGAGGGAGCATTTTTTTGATTATGTGATCTTGGAGGACAGTTTAACAACATGTTATCAAGAGGTATATTAAAAGTAGAAGGTATATTTTCTTTAATCCAGTAATTCTGCTTGGGGATTTACTCTAAGGGAGCTACTGTGACAGGTGCTCAAAGACCCAAGAAAAAGGTTGATCATTATGGCATTACTTGGTGGTGATGGTTGTGTGCCACTGAGTCAGTTCTGAGTCATAGCAACCCTGTACATAGGTTTTCTGAGGCTGTAAATCTTTATAAGAGCAAAAAACCTTATCCTTCTCCAGAGGAGTGACTGGTAGATTCGAACTGCTTGCCTCTGGTTAGCAGCCCAGCTGGTAAACCGCTATGCTACCAGGGTTTGAAAAATTAAAACCAATTTAAATGTCCAGCAAGATCTGTTGAGCCAGTTAAATTCAAGGCAGAAAGGTCAGGTCAGAAGATTATGGAGACGATTTTTGGGGATTTCAAAGGGTAATCATGTTAGATTTTTCTCAAAGGACATAGGACTGCCACAGGGCTTGCTATGAAAAAGCTTTAAGAAAATTGAAAATTGCATTGGTGAGAAAAAGAGCAGGAAAATTCCAATGAGAAATTTTTTCCATTTTTACAATGTACCTGCTCATTCTTTAAGGATAGCAAGGGCTGTCATGTGAGAATTTTATGGGGAAACCTTATTCCATCCACTGTATCACCCTGATCTTGCCCTTTTAGACTTTTTTTTTTCATTCAGATCTTGTATTTGTTATAACACCTTTTTTATTTTTAAAGAAATACACAACAGTCACAAATTTCCACACAAATACAAAGTGATGAGAAATTAAAATGTGTATGAATTACTGAATGGGAAACTGATTTGCTCTCTGTACACCTTCCTCCAATTCACAGTAAGTTAAAAAAAAAAGTGTATATACCTACTCACATAATATGTTGAGAAACAATAATAGCTTTGTATGTTGATATTTTTTGGTTAATTTATTTCTATGATTTTACATAAACAAAAAATCAGTGAAAAGTCTGTCTCCCGTGACTCAGGTTGGTCCTATCAGAAAAGCCACAAAAAAGTGAAAACGTAACAGGGACGACCTTCCATTGTCTATAAAGTTTTGCCTATGACTTTGTAACTGATTCAAAACAGACATTTCCATAATCTTCTAGCAGGAATGGCAGCCGCACCATTGTCAAATGGGCCATGCTTGTTTGTTTTGTCTGCTTCTCTTCCTGTCTTGTGGACGCATTCTTATTTATGCAAGCATGGCATTTAAGTACTAGGTGAAATCTAAAGAAATTCTAGTTAGGTCTTCTGCTTCAACCCAACCCCACAGCAGATTACCTAGAGTGTACGGCTTCAATTCTTACAGATTTCCTAGAGGAAAAACCCACAATTGCCCTTCCAAGCAAGTTCTAGAGTTTAATCAAGAAGTTGTTTCCTGTGTGTACAGACTTTGTTTCCAAAGCTCAGTGGACGTTACACAATTTGAGTCCCTTGAGGATACCAAAGCTCATTTTGACACAATGTAAATCAAAGAGCATAGAATTCCTCAGTGAAGTGTAGAGAGATGGAAACACAACATTCAGAAGCATATAGACTTAGATGGAGGATGTGCTGGTTCACATTTTGATAATTTTGGTTAATAAATGTTTCTGTGATTTTGTAGTACTACTTTTTGATTTACCCTTGTATTTAATTTTCAGAGAAGAGAAGATAAGACAAGAATTTAATTTTCAGAGAAGATAAGATAATCAATATAGAAGTTTGCTGTAATTTACTCTTGTTTTCATATTGGTGAATAGGTTTAGTGTCACAGCTGTGAACATGAGCGATTAGCATTAAAAGTAATATGCATGCTGTAAGAACAATAAAGCTAGACATTTCAAAAGTACTTAATCAGTATGTTTTATGAAACTGGTATAGAAATGTTACTAAGTCTTCCTGTGTCTTCTAAGCCTGTAGAATTTAAAAAGTAAAAAAATAATAATTTCAAGTTTATGAATATAATACATTGAAAACTTTTTAGTAATCAAAGGGAATTTTAGTCTTATTATAAAACATGAATACTTTTTGGGGCTGGTATCTTATTGCTCTTTTCTTCCCAGCCACCTGATTATTAGTATATTCTTAGTTATGGTTAGCGGTTTTTAATCTTTTTTTTTTTTTAATTTACTTAATTCAATCCTTAGTTTTTTAATTGTAAAAATGTGGAATAGTAATGCATGTACATGTATAGTAATGCAAATAGTGGAAAATTAAAATTCAGACAAATATGAAGAATCTTCCTATCTTCCACTTCTTCTGTCCCTATTACTCCAGTCCCTTAATTCCTGTATTGTTGTTGTTGTTAAGTGCTGTTGAGTTGGTACTGACTCACAGTGACCCTCTATAGGGTTTCCGAGGAGTGGCTGGCATATATGAACCACCAACCTTGTGGTTAGTAGTACAGTGCTTACCTTACAGTGCCATGCCAGGACTCCCTAGTTCCAGGTTTTTATGTATAGTCTCTGAGTGATTTCTCTCTATATATTATGCATTATTGTTGTTAAGTGCTATCGAGTCAGTTATGACTCATAGCGACCCTATATAGCTTTCCGAGGAATGGCTGGTGGGTTTGAACTGCCAACCTTGCAGTTAGCAGTCCAGTGCTTATCACATACTTCCCTGTTTTCATTTACTTTTGTCTAAATGTATTTTGCATGGGTCCTGGTGTGGCGCTGTGGGCTAATGTTCTAGACTGCAAAGTCAGTTTGAACCTCAAGGTTGACTGTTCAAGCGCCCCAGTCACTCTTTGGAAACCCTGTACAGGGTTGCTATGAGTCGGAACTGACTCCACGGCACATAACAACAACAACAATAACAACTAAGAGAATGAATCTTTTTCTTTCTCATTATGTGCCAACTTAGAGCGTAAAACCTCCCACTTCGAAGCTTTACTTTGAAAACCGTAGGCATAACACTCACTACTTGTTAAATCTTGGAGAGCTTTTAAACAGCTCTTTTAGAACAGCCTGAAAATAAATGCCCTGTGTGGCTGGGCCTTTAAAATGCAAGGCTATGGCAACATTCCCCGTGGTCTTGTATTGCATTGCAAAGGACAGAGCTACCCACTGGCCAAAATTATGATTTAAAATGATGAGCTTTTTTCAAAGCAAATAAATCTATAAAAGTTCCTTTGTCAAATGATTTAGTCCACTGTCTGTTCATAAGAAATAGCCAAATACAAGGGTATGGGGAGACACCAAAAGACAGAAAAGACAGCAAAGAAAGAAAAGACAAAAATGGATGTCAGAAGAGACTCTCAACCTTGCTCTTGAACGTAGAGTTGCCAAAGTGAATGAAAGAAGTTAAACAAAAAACTGAACAGTAGATTTCAAAGGGCATCTTGAGAAGACAAAGTATTATAATGCAGTGTGCAAAGATCTGGAGTTAGAAAACCCAAAGGGAAGAACATGCTTGGTATTTCTCAAGTTGAAAGGACTGAAGGGGGGGGGGGGAATTTGGTTGCAATATTGAAAGAATCTAGGGTAAAAGAGAGCCCTCATGAGGTGTACTGTAGGATAAACACTGGACTACTAACTGCAAGATTGGTGGTTCAAATCTACCAGCTGCTCCTTCAAAACCTCCTGTAGGGTTGCTATGAGTGAGAACCGTCTCAGTGATACTTAATGACAGCAACAACATGACCAGTAAGCATCAAAAGAAGATAAAAGGAATACATAGAGTCATAGTACCAAAAAGAATGGGAAAGTATTCAACCATTTTAGGAGGTAGCATATGATCAAGAGCCAGAGGTATTGAGGGAAGGCACTGAAGGCGTTAGTGAAAAACAAAGCTCCAGGAATTGATGGAATACCAATTGAAATATTTGAACAAACTGATGAAGCACTCTGGAAGTACTCACTAATCTACACCAAGAAATGTGGATGACAACTATATGGCCAACTAACAGGAAGAGATCCATATTTATATCTTTTCCAAAGAAAAGTGACCTAAAAGAATGTGGAAATTATATAACAGTATCATTAAAGTTACATGTTAAGTAAACCGTTGCTGAAGATAATTAAAGTACGGTTGTAGCAATACCTTGATAGGGAGCTGCAGGATTCAGATGAGGACATGAAATGAGAAATATTGCTGATGACAGATTGAGCTTGGTTGAAAGCAGAGAATAACAGAAAGATGTTTACTTGGGCTTTATTGACTATGCAAAGACATTCAACTATGTGGAGTGTAACAAACAATGGATAGCATTGAGAAAAATGGGAATTCCAGAACATTTAATTGTGCTCATGAGGAACCTGACCATAGACCAAGAGGTAGTCGTTCAAACAGAACAAGGTTCTGCATGGTTTAAAATCCGGAAAGATATGAATCAGGGTTGTATCCTTTCAACATACTTATTTAATCTGTATGCTGAGCAAATAATGTAAGAATCTGGACTATATGGACTATAAGGCTTCAGGATTGGAGGAAGGTGATGTATAGATGACACAACTTTGGTTGCTGAAAGTGAGGAGGACTTGAAATACTTACTGATGATGAAGAATATGGAGTCTAGTTCATTGTAAAGAAAATGAAATCTCACAACCGGGTCATTAAACAACATTGTGATAAACAGAGAAAGATGGAAGTTGTCTATTTTACATGGATCCACAATCAATGTCATGGAAGCAGCAGTTAAGAAATCAAGGCGACTCTGCTACAAAAGATCTCTTTCAAGTGTTGAAGAGCAAAGTTGTCACTTTAAGGTGCACCTGGCCCAAACCATGGTATTTCCAGTCACCTTGGATGGATATAAAAGCTGAATAGTGAATAAGAAAGACTTTAGAAGAATTGATGCATTTGAATCATTGTGTTGGTGAAGAATATTGAAAATATGTGGACTGCCGAAAAACAAACAAATCTGTCTTGAAGGAAGTACAGCCAGAAGGTTCCTTGAAAGTGAGGCTTGTCAGATTTCAATTTATGTACTTTGAACAATGTAGAAGGTCAGCAAAAAACAAAAACAAAAAAGGAGACCTTTAAGAGATGACTTGACAGAGTGGCAGTGACAGTGGACTGAAAATATCAATTGTGGATATGGCATAGATCTAGGCAGTATTTCATTCTGTTGTGCATGGAGTCATTATGAGTTACAGCTAACTTGATGGCACCTAACAACAGTGCAACAGGAAGTTGCTGTAATTATGCTCCCTACAACAACTCAGAAAAACAAGGCAGTTCTATCAAGTTAAGCCTCTCTCAGTTTTCACTGTATAACCTCCAATCTGATGAGCTCTGCGTTTTCACTGCAGATGTCTAAATCATTTACAGTTTTTTCCCCTTCTTCCTTGTGTTTCTTTTTTTCTTTTTAACTTTTTGTTGTGAATTGAGTGGAGGTTTGCAGAGTAGAGCATCAGTTTCATATTCAGCAAATCATATACTTTGTTGCGTTTCAACGATTGTAGTCCCCTCCTTGTACCAGCACTTCCTTGTGTGTCTCACTGCCTTCATCTTTCCTCTGCTAACCTCCCTCATGTATGTTGACTGCCTTGTGACACATGTTAACATGTGTCTACCCTCTAGCCTGGATTCCTGGTGTGGTGCTCCAGAATCAGCCCTCGATTGTGAACCACAAATCAGCCATTCAAACCCACCAGCTGCTCCTCGGAGACCCTGTATAGGGTCCCTATGAGTCAGAAGCAACTCTACGGCCCTTAACAGTAACTTAACAATGCAACTGATCTGGTCTGATTTCGGGAGCTAAGCAGGATTGGGTCTGGTTAGGACTTGGATGGGAGGCCGCCTGGCTGGGAATATCAGGTTTTGTAAGCATTTGGAGTCCTGATGTGCTATGGGTGAATGCACTGGGCTGCAAGGTAGGTTTGAGCCACAAGGTTGGTGGTTCAAGCTCACCAACCACTCCTTGGAAACCGTATACAGGGTCGCTATGAGTCAGCACCAACTCAGCGGCACTTAACAAGTCTATAAATGATTTATCCTCCCCCCCAAACCCCAACCATCATTGATTGTTTCTTTTTTTAAGAAAATCTTTTCTTAATTTTTACAACACTGGTATCATACAATATTTGACCTTTTGTGATTGACTAATTCCTGGTGTGGTGCTGTGGGCTAATGCGGCAGACTGCAAAGTCGTTTGAACTGCAAAGTCGGTGGTTCAAGCTCACCTGTGGCTCCTTGGAAACCCTATACAGGGTTGCTATGGGTAGGAATCGACTTAACAACAACAACAATTTCACTCAGCATAATGTCTTCCAAGTTCATCCATGTTGTGAGGTATTTCACAGATTCATTGTTACTCTTAAGGTGCATAGTTATTCCATTGTTTGTATGTACCAGTGTTTAACCATTCTCCTAATTGATGGTCATTTAGGCTGTCTATCTTTTTGATGTGTCTCTTGTAGACACCATATTTAAGGATTCTGTTTTTTTATCCATTTTTCTCTCTCGTCTCTTGACTGGTGGTGCATTTAATTCATTTACATGCAGTGTAATTATCAATAGGTATGGATTGATTACTTTCATTTTGCTCTTTGTGTGTGTCTGTGTGTGTGAGTGAGATGCTACTGGTTCTTTCTTCCACATAACTTTTTCTGTGCTGAGTTCGTTTTGTTTGTGAGTTTTCACTTTATTCATTTCTGTTGCATTAATGTTTTTATTAATTTTCTTTGAGGCTACCTTTTAACTTATTAATTTTTTCCCTATTTAATGCAGTTTGCTTCATCTTGAAATCTACTTAACTTCATAGCCATTTGGACATTCTTTATCTACATTATTCCCTCTTTGTGCTTTGTAATTGACTTCATTATAAATTGATATCTCTGATTTTTTATTTTCAGTCTTGTAGGTTTGTTTTTAAATCCTTTAGTATCTGAATTGAGTTCTGCGTGGTGTTGTCATGTAATCTCAGGTTGTTAAATGCTGTTTTGGGTCTCAGTCCAAAGAACACTCTCTAGTATTTTTTGTAAAATTGGTCTGGTCATTCCTTTCATTTCTGTTTATTTGGAGATGTCCTAATTTCACCGTCGTATTTGAGGGACAGCTTTGCTGGGTATATGATTCTTGGTTGGCAATTTTTTTCTTTCAGAGTTTTGTATATGTCATCCCATTGCCTTCTTGCCTGCATGATTTCTGCTGAGAAATCAGAGTTTAATCTTGTTGTTTCTCTCGAGCTGCTCTCAGGATCCTTTCCTTGTCTTTGGTTTTGGAAAGTTTGGTTATCATATGTCTTGGTGATCATTTTGGAATCTGTCCTATTTGGGCTTCGTTCAGCATCTTGTATGCTTATCTTCTTGTTTTTCATGATATTAGGGAAGTTTTCTTCTGAAAACTCTTCAATTTTCTTAGTGCTTTTTATTCTCACTTCCTGTTCTTGAATTTTAATCACCAATAAGTTGTTCTTTTTCATGGTGTCCCATGTAACTCTTAGATTTTCTTCACATTTTTCATTCTGTTTTCTGATTGTTCCTCTAGTGGTGAGAGATTTTTCTTCAAGCTCACTAATTTGGGCTTCCATTGCTTCATATCTACACCTTTGTCCTTTCAATGCACTACCCATTTCTGAAATCTTTGTATTAATTTTCTGAATTTCTAACTGCAGGTTTTGTATTGTTTCAAAATTTGCTTTTATTTGTTCTGTTTGTTCTTACAGTGTTCCCTGAATTCTTATAAACTCTTTTCTGTGCTCACCTTGCTTTTCTTGATCTTTCTGTTAGTCCTTTGAAGCTACCTAAATACATTACCTTTTCTTCCTGAGAAACGCTGTCCGGTTCTGCATCTTGATCATGTGTTTGAGCTGTTCTCTTTTGTTTCTTCATGTGAGCTCAAATGGCTCACCTTACAGATCTATTGTTTGGCCGAAAATTGAACCTCTAGGGTGAGTTCTGTTTCAGGCCAGATTACGGTAATCTCAGGGGTTCCATTCTCTTTCTGACCAAAACTCTTGTCTTCATGCTTTTGAATTTGTGTTGCATTTTTCTTTCACTGTCTCAGACTTTCTAATGTGATCCTTTTTAGAGTGGTTGGTAACGGTAACCAGACATTATTTAGTGTTTTTTTGTCTCAGGGTCATGGAGTCTGATGTTCGTGCGTTCCTTTAGTCCATTTGACTAGTTGTTTGCAGTGTTTTTTTGTTTTTTTTTTTCACTTTAGATATTAGATAGCTGGTTGACCACAAGCTTTTAAGGCCCCATTCACTATTCACCAAGGTAGGACGCGGAACATTGTGTGTTTTTATGTCAGTTGACTTCAGTGTCCCCCAGAAGTGTGGTTCAGAACTCCCAGGCCCAGTGACTTATTCATGAGGGAGATATTTTTCAGAGTTAGCAAATAGTTTCGACTCAAGATTTTGCTCTTCTAATTTTAGTGAGAATCAGTAACTTTTATCTGCAATATTGATCATTGCAATGTTTGTTGATTATTGTTAAGTGCCATTGAGTTGGTTCTGACTCATAGCGACGCAGTAAAAGGTTTCCTAGAAGTAGCTGGTGAGTTTGAACCATTGACATAGTAGTTCAAACTGACCTTCAGGTTGAATGTTTAACCTACAGCGCCTCATCAGGACTACCATTTGTAGAGATCTATGATGAGGCACCATAGGATAAGCACTCCACTTCAAGGTCAGTTTGAACTGCAAGGTTGGTGGTTCAAACTTAACCAGCCGCTCCTTGGAAACCCTATACAGGGTCGCTATGAGTTGGGACCGACTCAACCACTTAACAACATTTTTCTTTTTGGATGTATTAATCAGAATTCTGTGAGGAAGAGATTGCTTCCTTCTTTTATTTATATAGGCATGGATTTGTGGATATATGCTATTCCATGATTTAAAATCCAGTCTGATCCATAACTTCACCCTAATCATGAGAAAATACTGGAGAAACACAAATTGAGGGACAGTGTTCAGGTCATGAAAGACTGAGGAACGACTGTCGATTTGAAAAGACTAGGAAGAAATTGTAACTAAATACAGTGGGAAATCAGTATTTGACCGGTCCCTATTTTTGACAGTCATTGGAACTGAAACCAGTCATAAGTTGTGGACTACCTGTTTTAAATATTAGAATATAGATGGTACAGATATGGTAAACATTACAAAGGTGGCAAAGGAATGCTTTTCAAACACTGACACAGGTAGGGTCTTGTTGGAGAATGAGAAATGATTCTCATGACTGTGAATTACCTTATTCTTGCTTCCATATCCCGGTTACATTAAAATAGATGATTCTTACATTTTATCACCTGATTTCCCAGCTTCTCTCTCTTCATTAAAGTATAATATTGTACAATCTGGTTGCCTTTCCTTACTTTCATTGTTCCATTCACTGGTGGTTTCTGCTAATGACTAAAATGTTGTCTGTGTTATCAGATGACTTGGCTTGTTTAGTTTGGATTTTGCTAAGGGTTATCTGTTTAAAGACTTATCTGTAGGAATTTAATAAGTCAAACAAGAATAGCTTGAAGGTTGCTGGAACTAATTTGTGTACGGAGTAAATTACTCTCTTTCCCTGAAAGAATTAGGTTCATTAATAGTTTAAAAAGTGACTGGGCAGGTACAAAATACTGATAACATATATATTATTACAGTGTTTTGGGGAAGAAAAATCTTGAGACAATTTGGAATATTGAAATCGTGATTTTAAATTTTTTTTTTTTTTTTTACCAGTATCCTGATTTTGGCGGCACTACGTTCGTATTGTAGTGGTTACAAATCAGGCTGCTAACCTCAGGGTCAGCAGTTCAAAACTACCAGCTGTTCCGCAGGAGAAAGATGAGGCTTTCTGCTCCC
>NW_006408684.1:827132-834706 GCF_000296735.1 Chrysochloris asiatica | reverse complement strand
TAACAACAACAACATTTGGTCAAACACTTAATTAACTCACCCCTAATATGTGGCTGGAACTGCGGTTGCTTTGGCAGGGCCAGACCAACTAATTTCACAGGTCCATGGGCCGAATGCTTCCCACCCACCCACCCTTGTTCTAAACATGCTTCAAAGAATTCTGCACTCTTTGATTCACAGCACGTCAGAAAAGCAGTTCTGACATCCTCAAGGATCTCAAATTTTGTTCTTTGAGTTTTGGGAACTGAAGACAAAGATCAAGGCTATAAGGTAGATGAGGGTAAGGTTTCACAATGAAATTTCTTAGGACAGCCTTGCTGCTCTCAAAGAATGAGCAGATGCACTGTGGACTTTTTCTCCCCAGTGCAATGTTTGATTTTCTTAAAATTTCTTCTTAATGGGTTTCTGTGACTGTGTTGTGTCCTTCAAGAAAATCTAGTAAGATTCCTACTTTAGAATCCTGAAAGAAAAGTTCTAACCTGAGTGCACATCTCTGCTTTGAATTTAACTAGTCCAGCAGAACCCCTTGGAAGCCACTGTTGTGATTGGACCTGTTTTTTGAAGGCACCTCAACGAGAGAGCACTTGTCTGTACTTATCCACTGATCCCAGAGACATGTTTCAACACATTTTGTTTGAAACAAACCTGTACACATATGAATTGGAACCTTTGTAATACACTTTTTTTATATAACATACAAATTTAACTTTATTTCACCTGTCATTTAAAGCTTGATTTTACCAAACATAAATACATTTTTAAAAACTTCTCTATCACAGAAAATAAACATTGGAACCCATAGCTTCAGGTACAAGTTATATAAATTAACATCAAGTAATTGTAAGGTTTTTCAACATGGGAACTATATGTCTCTATTTCATTACTTATGGATTATATTAGTTATTTTCAGGATCTAAATAGATTCTGATATTAACTCTTGTTTTGCTGTAATTTACAATACCACTCTACCTAAATTCTGACTCAAAATGTGTGATTAAAGACGGTATTAACTTTTTAAGAAAAAATTTTCAACTACACTTACAACCTTCAAAAGAACTGAGAGTGCTGATGGAATCCAGTGGTGATGAAATCTGCTAGTTTCCTTTTGAACAATAATCTTCTGTGCTACTCTACTTAGCCATATACATTAGTGAGGGAATAATACCATAATCTCTAATTAATGAAGTTAACTCATGGAATGCCAAACAGGTACAAAAAAAGAATTATACAGTTTAGTAAAGTATAATGTTGTTTCCCCCATCTTAAAAATTAACCAATGAAATAAAACATATCAACTTATAGTTGACTTAGTTTCAGGAAAACACATTTGAGACTTGCAACTCACATTATTTTTCTCATCTTATCTGTCAGTCATTGACGGGAATTTTGTAGGCCACCATGCTATTTACTTTGTGGATTGTAATAGTGAATGAACGAAGACGGACTTCCTCAGAATTGGTAATGAACTGAGGTCCCAATTCTTCCCATTTTTCTGGCACAACCAAATCTTTATCTGTATAAGTCAGGAGATCAAATGAACAAGACACCTCCAACAGTGGTAGAAATGTTACTGTGGCAGTGATCTGTTTGATCACTGAACGGATTTCATCTTGAATAGCTTTCTGAGACTTTTCCCTGGGTGTACTGTCATCTTTTGCAGTCTTGTCACACTCAATATCAAACTGCCATCTTTCAAGGACCTCACCACTTTTCAATATTTGAGATGACTACTACCAGTGTCTGAACTGCACATTTGTATAACCAATCTTTTAGCTGTTCCACCACATTACTTAGGTATTTGATGAGCTCAGAATCAGTAGTCACAAGTAAAGTGAGCCCGTACTTTTGCACTCGAGTAAAGGTTTCAGATGGATATATGCCACTTTGATATAAAATGCTGTGAATGCCAAATGAGAAGAACTCAGGCCACAATTTCGGCGCTCCCGTAGAGGGTGATCCCCTGCTCCCGGGTGAGCTGCAGTGCCATAGCTGCGCCTACGCATGATGTCGTGCGGTGTCACAGGGTAAACAGTGGCTCCAGCAGCAGTACCCGCCACTCGTTTAAAAAACATAGCAGCCCTGTAATACACTTTTTGACTTACCCTTGTATAAGTGATTTTAAATTCTAGTGTCTTAATGTTGTTGTTATGTGCCATGGAGTCGGTTCCAACTCATAGCGACCCTGTACAGGATTTCCGAGGCTGTAAATCTTTACGGGAGCAGAATGCCTCATCTTTCCCCCGCGGAACAGCTGGTAATTTTGAACTGCTGACCCTGAGGTTCACAGCCCGATTCGTAACCACTATGCTACCTGAGCTCCTTCTAGTGTCTTAATAGTTAGGCATAAATTTCTTTTTTTTTTAACTTTGAAGTTTTTCTTTCAAGCTTCAGCTTTCCCAATTTTAAGCTTCCATAATTTAACTCTTGAATCCTTATATTGAGCACGATGCTAAATATCAAAATTATAAAGAGAAATAAAACACAGGCCTTATTCTTAAGAAAAACAATTTATTGAGGAAGAGAAATAAGTATGATATGTTACGATAACTAAATTACCTTTACTTTTTCCCTCTTCCTCAGTTGCATTGAGATAAAAAAATACTTTTCTCCTTCAATAGGCACTTTGGTTTATCATTAGACAGTGAATCCCAGAGCTTCTATTAGGCACATAAATATAGACCCTGCTAAATATTTTGTACTAACAAACTGTGTGATTCCAGTAGGGTTTGAAGGCCAGCAACTTCAGTGTGTCATCTTCGTTTCTGTCTGGCTGTGAGCCCGGTCTGTCTTGTTGGTCGTATCTTAACTACCTCTGCCCTCATTTCAAATACCTTCCTTTCATTCAGTGAGTGCAATTCTCCTATTTACCTCTTTTCTAGACTGAGGTCAAGTTTGGTATCTACTCATACTGTGAGCACTCTTTCATTCCTTATTGTTTTAATTAACATAGTTTAAGTTTTATTTTCTGCTCTTGGGATAAAAATATCACTCTTTTAAAAAATAATGACATCTTTTCCATACTAGCACTTTGTGCCATTATTTGCAAAATAGTAATCTGCATTTTGAAACTATATGTTTGTTGATGCTACGCATGTTGGCCTCTGTGTTTTTACTAATGGATAGTGTGTATTTTGACTAATGCACAATTATTTCTGTTTGTTTGGTTGTAAGCCCTATATACTGTGCACACTTTCAGTTTCCAAAACAATCTCTATGTTGGTGAACCCAATAGTTCATTATATGGTGATCTTCCAGGGAAAGCTTTATGGAAGAGACAGCATTTAAGCTAAGTTGTGGAGATGAGTAGAATGAGGTAGCAGGACATTTGAAAATATGAAGGGTTTCTTCAGGGACCTACCAGTAGTAAGTAGGATAGTTGGAGGGCAAAATGTGATTGGGCCAGTACCAGGAGATGACGCAAGAGAACTAGTCAGAAGAGAAAGATGAGGAAATGTTTTGACCTTAGTATTTCAGTGCTAAGGCTGTGTTTGAACTTGATCCCTTAGAATACATTGGTGATTCTTAAATTATGTCCTCAGAGTAACATGAAATAGAAAAATAAGGACCATATAATAGGCTTTATATAAATTTGCTCAATTTAAATAGTTGAACTTTGAGAAGAGATTATCCTTTTATTTGGTGTTAAATAGTCTTTTAGGAAATGATTGTAAGAGTAGATTGTATTTGTGGGTTGTTTGTTTAAAAAAGTTAGCCTCTTTGTTTAACACAAGGAGCATACTGGCGTACCAACTTTTTGGTGGTGTAGTGGGTTACACGTTGGACTGTTAACCATGAGGCAAATGTACCAGCCTCTCCACAGGAGAAAGATGCATCTTTCTGCTCCCATGAAGATTTGTAGCTTTGGAAGTCCCCCTATACAGGGTCACTAGGAGTCAGAGCTGACCCACAGCACGTAACCACCTCTCCAGCACCTGTGTGATTCTCCCCCTCTGAAATATATTGTAGATAGAAGATGGGAAGCCACTGAAAAGTTTAAGGTAAAGTGATGAATGAGCCCAACTCTAAAATAGTAATCTAAGTTTTATAAACTGTTTGTTTTTTTATTACCTGTCCGTAGACATACCACAGTCCTCCTCTTGGTACAGTATTCATGTAGCTAGAGAAAGGAAACTTAGATTCCAATCTCTATTACTCTTACACATAGTTTCCAAGTTCCGTTTCACCACCACCTCTCTTTTATCCAGAGTCCCTGGGTTGTGCAAAGAGTTAACAAGTGAAGGTTGAATCCATCCAGAGATCTGGCAGTCTGCTTCTGGAAAATCAGCCATTGAAAACGCCGTGGAGCCCAGTTCTACTCTGAACATCATGGGGTTGACATGAGTCGGAGCTGATGCCACAGCAGCTGGTTCTCGTTCTCTTCTCCTCCTCTAGCACTTCTGCTCTCTCATGCTTCTGTTTCCTTCACGAATGTTTTTCCAGCTTGTCATTCTGTTGAACTTATCCTTCTATAATTTGTGTCAGATTTACCTATTCATCTAGTGTCATTTGACTGATTGAGGCAGAATTAGATGTTCTTTCTACAGTTAGATCTTACATCTTGTGCATACCTTTATTAACATGTTTCATGAGAACAAGGACTTACTCTGTTTCAGTCAGACTTTATCACTAGTGTCTAATGATACCATTATCTATTTCCAAGTTCTTCAACCATTATTAACAAAATATCTGTGTTCCCTGTGCAATGACTCTCCCTTTCCCCATCCCTTCCATTCCTAGTAACCATAGTTGTTGTTGTTGTTAAGTGCTGTCGAGTCAAGTCTGACTACATAGCAACCCTGTGTAGCAGGGGTTGGGAACATCCAGCCTATGGACCGTATAAGGCCCACAAAATTATTTGGTCTGGCCCTACCAAGGCAACTGCAGTTCCAGCCATCATATTAGAGGTGAATTAAATAAGAGTTTGACTAAATATGCTGCTGTTATTAAGTGCTGTTAAATTGGTTATAACTCATGGTGAACCTGTATAGGGTTTCCAAAGAGCAACTGGTGGGTTTGAACTGCTGACCTTGTGGTTCGCAGTCTAGTGCTGACCTTACAGCACCAAACAGTGGCATTCAACAACAGTGGGAGACAGGAAAATATCTAGTGCTTAGCACTATGCACTCAAACCTTGAATGAATGAATGAGTCTACTCTATCTCATCTGAATGTCTAGGTTAAATAGAGATACAGTCTTTGAGATGGGAAAAACAGGACGTGACTTTGGAATTTGGTGAACAAGTTTTGGTACTACATATTAGTACAATAGGCAGACCCTGGCTTAGAAACAGATTCCTTTTTAATGGCTGCCTTTAAGTTGAATGTATAATTAAGTTGGAACAGTTAGGCACGTTTCAGTTCATGTCTAACATTAATCAAATGTGGTATATAGTGTACCTTTCTGTGCATAAAAAACATGAAAGGATATTTCCAGATATACCAACACATCTTTAACATAAATGTTTCATGTATGTATAAAAGTAGTGCCCATATGTTATTATGAACCATTATAAATGTACCTCAAATTTTTGATATAGTGGACCCTACGGGGATTCGTAACTACAGGTTGTACATAAATTAGACATTTGTAACCTGGGAACTGTTGGTAAATACTTTGTGAGCATAGGTTCTGTACTTGGTCAACTTTTTCTTTCCATTCTGAACTGGCTTTTTTGGACACTATTTGTTTCTTTTTTAGTTTTAGTTCACTTATTTTGGACATTCCAGATCCTCTATTTCTCAATCCCTCCTCTTCCTCATCTTTTTACAACTCATGCCATATTTTGCTTTCTTCTTTATTAGTGTGAACTGAGTGAAGGTTTGCAGATGAGATCATCTGTTTTACATACAACAAGACATTTCAGTGATTGTACCCCCTCAGTGTAACATTGTATCTCCCACTTGCTACCTTGTGATTCTTGTTTCCATTCTATCTTTTTTCCCAACTATTCTGAATTTGTCTTTAAGTAAATACTACCCTTTTGTTTTTTAATGGTTGACTATTCCATGGTACACATATCTCACTAGTGTTGTTGTACCCCCTTATATGTACCCCCTTATACCTATCTGGAGTCCTGGTGTGGCATTGTGGGTTAATGCGCTGGACTTCAAAGTTGGTTTGAACCTGCAAGGTTGACTGAAAATCGAGCTATGAGAGTGAATTGGGTTCCTCCAGTATCTTTCTGACCAGTAGGCCTGGTCTTTTTTTTTTTCAAATAATTTTGAGTTTTGAACCATAATTTCTCCAACTCTATCTAGTACCTTCTAATGTGATCCCTTTCAGAGCAGTTAGTATTGGTAGCCGGGCACCACCTAGTTTTTCTGGTCTCAGGATCAGGGAGACCCATGTTCTTGTGCTCCCTTAGTCTAGTGGACTGACTGATTCCAAGCATCTTCAATTTTCATCATACCATATTTTTGAACAAGAAAGTTTTACTGTAGCCTCCCTTCCTCACCAGCCCCATTTCTGATACACCTTCCAAATTATGTATTCCGGAGGCAAAGGATTTTATAAGCGTCAATCAAAAAGTATTGCTAGTAAGGTTCCAGCTCATACATGCATGGACTTATTCCAAACAAAATGTGTTTAAACATGTCTCTGTAAACAGTGGATGGTGGCAGACAAGTTCCCTGAGTAATACTTACCTTAGTTTCGTTGTTGTTGTTTGCTGTCTAGCTGGTTCCAACTCATAGACTGTATTGGGTTTCTGAGAGTGGCTCATGGGTTTGAACTGCTGACCTTGCTGTTAGCAGTACAGTGCTTATCCTACAGCACCACACTAGTGATTAAAAAAAAAACCAAAACAATAATAATACTTTTTGAAGGTCTTGGCTGATAGGAAATTTTAAACAAAATTCAAGTGGATGTCCTCCAAAATAATTGAATCTTTGCAACAAGTATACAAAAATGCTGCACCACATCAAACAACAGATTTCTGATGAAGTATTTTAAGGAAGGTCAGGAAGACCTCGAAGATGAGCCAGGAGGGGGAAGACTGCCAAAGTTGATGAATGAAGAAACTGGAGGAATTCCAGAAATTGGTGGAAGAAGACCATAGAATTAACCATTGATGTGATAGTTACTGAAGTTGGGATCTCACATTATTTGGCATTTCAATTTTAAGCGAACATCTTGGCCTCAGCAAGCTTTTGGCTTGATGGATACCAGAAGTGTTATTCGAGGATCAGCTAGCTCAGGATCTGGTCTTTCCATCATCCATCAGTTGTTTGTTTTTTTTTCTTAAATTTTTTTTTGTGAATTATGTGATAGTTTACATGGGAGAACATTAGTTTTACATTCATTCTATCGTACATTCCCCTCCATGCAATCCATCCCCCGTACCCCTCAGGTCTTCAGTACATAGTCGCTCTCCCTCTCTGGATCTAAAATCTCCAGCTGCTCCATTGCTCCATCGCTCCACGTCATCATATCTGGCTCCATTTCAGGCATCACTGCTTCTCTGGGTAGGGTCCCGCTCTCTGCTTTTCTCCTTTGATGGTCCTAGGTACCTCCGCTTCTAAACTGAAAAGTTAATCACTCCCCTCCTTGCTATAAAACGTCTACCTTTACATTTC
>NW_006408684.1:818502-825355 GCF_000296735.1 Chrysochloris asiatica | reverse complement strand
GAAAAATGGAATGAAAAGATAATGGAACTGTCCCAAAAACCTTTGAAGCATGCGTGTATGTAGAGACTGTTTCATCAGTCATCCATATTGTCATTTACTTGGGAACATAGTCTTTATGAACATTGCCAGTTGCCAACAGCACTGATTGGTCTATACCAATGATCTGTGCCCTAGGAAAGGAAGGGAAAGAAGTATAGAGCAGTGAATTTCAGGTCAGTGGGGAAGGATGGACACGTGTGCAGTGTATAGAAAGCTAACACTTCTGGTGCTGTAGGATAAGCCCGATATACAGACTCACTGTGAGTTGGAACTGACTCGATGGCACTTAATGACAACAACAACTCTTCTGGTGCTGTAGGATAAATACTGGACTGCTAACCTCAAGGTCTGTGGTTCAAATCCACCAGTGCTCTTCGGAAACCCCGTATAGTGCCTTGTAACTGACTATATGCTATGGCACTGTAGGCTAATGCGTCAGACTGCAGAATTGTTTGAACTGCAAGGTCGGTGGTTCAAGCTCACCAGCTGCTCCTTGGAAACCCTTTACAGGGTCTCTATGGGTTGGAATCAACTCGACAGCACTTAACAACAACAAATGCAATATTTTGCGCCCTTTAATTGAATTATTCCTCCAAAATAATCCTATGATGTAAGTACTATTATTATTCCTGTTAATAGGCGAGAAAACCAGAATAATAAAAAATCTTATGCTGTAAGTACTGGGAATAGCAGTTACATCAAAGACTCACACTCGCTTGTTTTATGTCAGCCCTGTGGTTATCTTTTCTGAAAGAGTACCTATTGCTTCTATTCCTACCCTGCTTTTATCTTTATAGCACTGTTTGATAATTGTTGTTGTTAAGTAGCGCTGAGTCAGGTCGGACTCAGAGCAACCCTGTCTAGGGTTTCTGAGGAGTGACTAGTGGGTTTGAACTGCCAACTTTGCAGTTCAAACCTACTTTGTGGTCCAGTGCATTATCCTGCAGCGCCATACCAGGACTCCACCTGATAATTAGTATATTCGATTATTGCTGTGTACTTGTTTGTTTTCTGGTCTCCTTCCTAGAACATTGTCTTGTTTTTCTGTTGCTATATGTTAGTGACTAGAACAGTCACTGGCCCATAGTACACATTCAGTTATTTGTCAGAACCACTAATGGATATATGTGCCTGTTCAAAGCAGTCTCCAAGATACATTATTATACTATTGTTGTTAAGTGCCGTCGAGTCAGTTCCGACTCATAGTGACCCTTTATAGGGGTTCTGAAGATCTGTTGGTGAGTTTTGAACTGCTGGTCTTGTGGTTAGAAGTCCATTGCTATTATACTCTAGGGGGCTTTTAAAAGTTCGTGGAAGAATTCCATTATCTTATAATTCCATTTTCCATGAACTTTTTGAAACCCCTTTTTATGTTCAGGGATTTTAATCTATAAGTAATCAAATCCCATGGATGGCACAAATGTTTAAGCACTTGATTACCAGCTAAAAGGTTGACTGTTCCAATGCACCTAGAGATATCTTGAAAAATAGGCCTTGACCATCTTGATTCCAAAAGGTCACAGCCTTAAAAACCCTGTGGACCACAGTTCTACTCTGTCACACATAGGGTCGCCACAAATGGCAATCAACTGGATGGCAGCTGACAACAACAGAACCAGAGTCTAAGAATATGACTCTTCCACATGTCATAATTGTCTCTAATGGCTTGTGGTGACTTCTTCATACTGTTGTTTTTAAATGCAGCTGAGTTAGTTTTGACCCATAGCAACCCTGTATAGTTTCCAAGGAGCAGTTGGTGGGTTTGAATCACAGACCTTGTGGTTAGCATTCTAATGCTTATCCTACAGAGCCATACCCAGGACTCTATTAAAGTTAAAAATCTAAAAAATTCTTACATTGCGTTTGAATCCAGTTATGCTTCTTTGATACTTAGTGCCTGCTTTGATTTTTAAAGTGTTGTAGTCTAGGTACTGAGCTGCAGGCATCCCTCAGTCAGCAATAAATATGGCTCTAGAGAGAGCCTTGGTGGTACAGTGGGTAGACGCTCACCTGCTAACCAGAAGGTTGGTGCTCTGAACGCATTAGCTGCTCCATGGGAGGAGGGTGTGGCCATCTACTGCTGTAGATGGGCTCACTATGAGTTGTAACTGTGTCATTGAAAATGAGATTCACATATAAACTTCTGCCATTTCAACATTCTGCATGTGTTGGTTTAGTGATATATATATTCATTTTGTTCAGTAAGTCCCCCTTATCTGTTCCCAATAGTTTTCCTTCACAAAAATGCCTTCAAGCTGACTTGATGGCACTTAACAACTCATTTTTTCAGACACTACTTTGTCTACTTTTTAGGAAGTGGTCATTCATTTATTTTATAAATGTGTATATACATATATTATACCTACATGTGCCTAATATGGAAGGAGAAGTTGTGAGACAATAGTAGTAAGAAAAACCAGCTGTGATCCTTGCGCTCAGGAACATTTTGATTAGGGCTACTAGGTTTATTTGTGAAGTCACTAGAAATTCACTTCCTAGATAAATAAAGTGGTAGAAGTCTGTGGGGGCCCGGGTTTGACTTTCAGTCATGCACCTCATGCCCAGTCACCACTCATCCATCACTGAAGGATTGCATGTTGCTGTGAGGCTGAACAGATTTGAGCAGAGCTTCCTAACTAAAATGGACTAGATAGAAAGACCAGGAGATCGACTTCTAAAAATCAGCTAGGGAAAGTTCCGTAGATTCCTGCGAGCCAATGCTTAACCACCCCTGGTTTTCTCATGTTGTGTATGGGATTACCATGAGTCAGGGCCAACTAGACAGCAACTTAACAGCAGGAAGCGTATTTATATGTCAGAGTAAATGTAGTAACTCTTTTTTGCCAGAGTATATTATTTAAAAAATATTATGTCTTTAAATATAGCCAAATAACTGACATCATTTAAATCTGGTCAGATGGAGATGGAAGGAAAACAAATTGCAGACATGTTCATATATATTTCTTTTTTAAAACTTTCATTGTGTATTGAGTGAGTGAAGGCTTACAGGGCAGATCACCAGGTTTACATTCAGCATATTTCCGTAATGATTACAGTCCCCTCCATGTACCCTTAGTCAACAGTATTTACCTCTATTGCCTTTTTTTTTTTTCTTTTGAAACACACATAGCACATTGTAAATATGTATTCATTTTAATGTCTAAAAGGCACATTTTGCAAGTCAGCCTCCTTCCCGCAGGCACACTGGGCCTCTAGTCCACTGCTGCTCTGTCTCTCTATGCCATCGTCTCCGCCACCATCTCTGTTGTCGTCTCTTTTCTGGTCAGGATCCCTCGCCCCCCTCTCTTCCTCTTCACTCCTGATGGTCCTAGGGCCCCTCATTAATTTGTATCTAGCTTGTATATTTATCTAGAAGTTCTCCGTAATTCTGAATGTTAGCTTTCTTTGCGCTTTTTACATTTTATTTTTCATGTGTTCCTCCTCATTTTAATTAATCATTGCATTTAAAACAAGGTATTTGCCTGCTTTTGGGCGTATGGTAGGTAGAAAAGGACTTTTTATTTGAAATTCAAGAAATGAGATTTTGTATAATGGAAAATATCTGGAGAATTTATTTCTTTAACTTCATATTTTGACATTGAGAAACTTGCTTTTAATTCTGTTTACTGTGTTTATATATTAAAGTATAATTTTAAGTTCGCTTAGTTTATTATTTTTTTCTATTGATTCATATGTAGTGTTTTAGACCTTTATTTTGCTTTATATTACATTTAAAATAAAATTCACACCTTATAGACTATAACTGCTTTTTTGAGGGTGGATGCTCTCTTTATGTGTTTTTCATTTATTTGAAGTGTTTTTTTCTGTAAAGTGTCGACATTTAGTTTTACTTACAGTGGAAAATGTTTTAAAATTTATTAGCAGTAAAGAATTTGATTTTCTGAGATAATTATAGAGGCATGTGCAGTTATTAGAATATAGGAGCTAGATCTTGTACACATCACCCAATTCCCCCTAGTGGTAATATTATATTTTGCAAAACTCTAAGTATGATGTCACAACTAGGATACTGACATTGATACAATGATGGTGGTGTGCCGTGGAGTTGGTGGCGACTCATAGCGACTCTACATAGGGTTTCTGAGGCTGTAAATCTTGATGGGAGCAGAAAGCCTGTTTTCTCGCCCGGGAAACGGCTGGTAGTTTCAAATTGCTGACCTTGAGGTTGACAGCCTGACTCGTAACCAGTATGCTACCATTAATACAACAAACAAATTTTTATTTAGATTTCTTCAGTTTTACTTGTATTTCCTGTATAGGTGAAAAAAAATCAGATTTTATTTTACAAAACTACTGAAATACTAACTATAATTAGATTTGTGTCCTTGGGGAAAAATCATCTAGCTTCTTGTTCCTTAGACTTCTCATCTTATTATGATAGTTTGACTGGATGATCTTTAAGATCTTTTTTAGGTAAAAAAATTCTATAGTTTTTGTATGAGAGTGCTTTAGATTTGGAAACTATAACCACCTTTTATTCCCTTTTATCTTTTTCATGTTTAGGAAGAAAAGGCTTCTCTCTTACATCGAACTCAGGAAGAAAGAAGAAAGAGAGAGGTATAACAGTTTTTTAACATTCTCCATAGATACGGTTTTTCCTGTAGCATTCAAATAAACCTTGGTCTACTGTTAGGTATTTTAGTGCATGTATATGATAGTACACCTGTCCCTCACGGATTGACTGACTCATTGATCTAACATTTTGCATTTATAATAATAGTAAAACTACTGTCCAACTGTTTTGCAATACTAATGTTTGTCTGTCTGGCTGTAACAAACAACAAGGGGTGAAGTCAGAGTAGTGTTGGCTCTGATGGTTAATTTTATACTTATATAATGTATAATTGTAGTATATGTTATAAAATATAATTAAACTTTAGAATCATTTCTAATTTTACAGTGAGTCATTTATTCCGTAACCAATATAGAAAAAATGGACTAAAAGGGGTGTTTCCAGAATAGAATGGGGAAAAATGTGTTTTATTTGACTAACTTGTTTATTTTGTTTCCAGAAATCTAAAAAGGCTTAGTATATAATGTTTCTTAGGAACTCTGGTAGCGTAGTGGTTACGAATTGGGCTGCAAATCTCAGGGTCAGCAGTTCGAAACTACCAGCTGTTCCATGGGAGAAAGATGAGGCTTTCTGCTCCTGTAAAGATTTACAGCCTTGGAAGCCTTGTACAGGGTCGATATGAGTCAGAACCGACTCCACGGCACATAACAACAACAACAATGTAATGTTTCTATTTTATCAAGTAAAAAGAGAAAGCTTATTGTTAAGGCATGTAGCTTAACCATTTATAAGTAAAATAAAATTGAGAGCTGAAGACAGTTTTTGTTTTATGCGTTCTCTTATTTCTGGTGATAGTTTCTTAAAATAGCTTTGTTTTGCTAATTATTGAGCACTTGTAGTATTTTATGACTTACAGGTAGAAATTTTGTTTTGTTTTGTTTTACAACTCACTCATTCCTATTTGTTGTTGTTGTTAAGTGCCGTCGAGTCGGTTCCGACCCATAGCGACCCTGTACAGGGTTTCCGAGGGTGTAAATCTTTACGGGAGTAGAAAGCCTCATCTTTCTCCCGCGGAGCGGCTGGTAGTTTCGAACCGCTGACCTTAAGGTTCGCAGCCCGATTCGTAACCACTACGCTACTCATTCCTATAGCAAATATTTATTAAGATCTTATTGGGTGCCAGGTACTATTCTGGTTTCTGGGAGTACAGATAATGAATAAAACAGATAAGGTTCCTGCTTAGTGGTAGAGGTTGATGTTAACCAAGATATGGAGACTGTGGTAAGTGCTTTGAAAGCGGTAATGTGATAGTAATTGAGAAGGCCTTAATTAGATACTGTGATTAGGAAAGGACCAAGGAAGTTGATTTAATTCCTGAAAGATGATAAACAGGCTGTTTTATGAAAAGCTGAAGGAAGAGCATTCTTGGTTAAAAGGAAGAGGAGATATAAAGAATAAGCCACAGTTTCTCAAACTATAGACATTTGGGGCCAGGTAACTCTTACCATGGGTGAGTATCCTATACATTGTAGCAATCTTAGAAACATTAATTGCTTCTACCAGTGGACTCCACCACTTGTCTGTCTGTTGTACTGTGGTTGGAAGCTATGCCACGGGTATTTTAAATGCCAGTAGGGTCACCCATGGTGGACAGGTTTCAGATGAGCTTCTAGACGAAGACAGACTAGGAAGAAGGAGTGAAGAACTACTTCCAAATATTTAGTCACTGAAAATCTTATGAATAGCAGAAAAACGCTGTCAGATACAGTGTTGGAAAATGAGCCCCTCAGGTTGGAACACACTCAAAATGCGACTGGGGAAGAGCTACCTCCTCAAAGTAGAGTTGACCGTGATGAGGCAAATGGAGTAAAGCCTGGGAGTAAAGCCCGCCAGACCTTCATTTGCTGATGTTGCACAACTCAAAATGAAGAGAAGCAGCTGTAATAATCTGAACATGGAATATACAAAGTATGAACCTAGGTAAATTGGCAATTGTCAAAAATGAAACGGAACGCATAAACATCGATATCTTAAGCATTAATGAGCTGAAATAAACTGGTATTGGCCATTTTGAATCTGACAACCACATGGCTTACTATGCAGGGAATGACAGATTGAAGAGGAATGGTGTTGCATTCATTGTCAAAAAGAACATACCCAGATCAGTCATGAGGTATAATGCTGTCTGTGATAGGATAATATCCATGTGCCTACAGGGAAGGAGTCCAGGTGTGGCGCTGAGGGTTAATGCACCAGACTGCAAAGCTGTTTGAATTGCAA